>NW_006441955.1:18240695-18316088 GCF_000325575.1 Pteropus alecto
CTAAAGACGTGTGCATAGAATAGCATGTCCCTTCTCAATATGTTAGTCATTTTCTAATTAAAATACCAAAAAGATTGTTTCTGTGTAACATTTGAAAAATGAAATTTAGTTTATTTAGTATATACTAATAGATAATATTCTTTTAAAAAAATTCTGACATTATCTACTCGTAGCTTTAGTTTCCTAATAATATTCTCTAGGTTATTTAACATATCTTGTAGTACAAATATTTCTCTCAAAATAAAAAGTAGAGTTTCAAGGATTTTTACATAAAACAGAAACTTTACATCGTAAAAAATTGATTATATGTTAGTAAATGTCTATGATATTAATGATAGTAGAGTGACAATATAATGGAAACCATCAAGAAATAACTACCATAATCCTTTACTACTACATTGTAGTTGTAAAAAAAAAAAAAAAAAAAAAATAGAAGGAAATATAGGAAAAGAAAGGAAAGGAAAATAGAAGATATAAATTTTTAATTAGAAGCAAAATCATAGTGATTTTTTTTTTTATACAGTCAGTTATAGACCCAAAATTAGATACTTGCATTGTAAGTCTGTGCTTGTGAGAGAGACACTAGTTACTGACCCACATTCACACTGACCTAATTTCTCACCAGCAATTGGATGTTTTCAATAGTGATAAATATTCCGGATATATTATACTCTATGATTAATCTGAAACAGCAGAGTATTATAATATTTTCAAAGTATAATTAGTAGTCAAACATAATTATTTGTTTAAAACAAGGTACTGGAATCTTAATTGCACTGTCTTTTGAATAGATGATTTTATGTGAAGAATTACCACCACTGCTTCAAGATATTTCTTATAGGTGGAATTACTTCAAAATGACACATAAAACTATATGTGGGACCAGATTAGGAGGTCACCTATATTGTCCAATTTGAAAAGTATTATAAAGACTACTGAGGATTCCTTTCATTCAGTTGCTTTAAGTAAAATGCATACATATTATTTTTTTGCCTGTTGTATCTTAGATATAAAATATTGTAAGAATAATATTGAATGAATTCACCACAAGATATTATTGACTTACCCAGCTCTGCAGAGCATGTAGATAAAACAAAGGCAAAAAAAGCATAGGAAATGAGGAAAATGAACAAAAAGAAACTTTAGGGCTCATGCAGAAAAACTTTTTCCTATTTAAAAATGGTGGCTAAGTACAGTCCTGCCGAAATCACCACTTTTTATCATGTTATCTTTCATGCTGTTCATTATTTCAGGTTATAGATTTATTTATCCTTCATGCTTGTTCATAGAACATTCCTGCCAAGTGGAATAAATTCCTTTGATTTGTTAATAATGAAAATGATAGAATCCATTGGTTAAAATCTATATAACATTTTACTGATTCTCTCTAGTGTACCTTATAACAGCTATTTTTTAACTTATTACTTTTATAGTAATAGCCTGGGCATTTAATGGCTCTTACTTGAACCTAAAGTACATATATATATATATTCTTGGCAATATTATTCTGATAAAATATAAAGAAGTCAGGGTCAGTAGAGGTCTCATAGCTTAGAAATTTTGGAATTAGAGAAATATGAATTTGAATCCTATCTCTCCTACTTCCTATTCATGTCATCTCCTGCAGCTTACATAATTTAGCATTTCTAAGACTGTTTCCTCATATTTTGAATACAGTGGCAATTTTCGAAGTAATTTCTGTTACTTGTTTTTCATTTCTTCTAAAATACGTCATCATGACAATTAAATTTGTTTGTTTTAATGTAACTTCCGTTACTATCAGCTTGAAGCACTAGATACCTTAAAAGTACCTTCACATGAAAACAACCAAATATTCTGTAAAAAATATAAATATTTCTTTAAATGCATTGTTGAGCTGGCTAGACAGTAGCCAACAGCTGAAGGAAGGAGAAAATCCTGGAAGGTGGGCAAGAATTGAAGTTAGATCTTATCATAAGGGTATCTGCTAAACTCTAGGAATCCTGAGCCTCTGTTTTAGTGGCTGGAAATGGCCAGGCAGTCAGGGAGGGAGTAAAGCTTAGATCTGCTCTAGAGTAATTATGCTCCACTCTGGACCTCAAAGATAAAATTTCCAAGAAAAATGAGTTTGTCATATAAGATCATAAAACACACAAAGGAACCAGAAACGTTAAGAAGCATGGCACCATAAATCAAGAGATAGCAGAAATAAGAACCAGAAGAATCAGATCACGAAGTCTTCAGATATCAGAATTTTCTTAGATGTCTGTATTTTAAGAAATAAGGAATTAAAATATGAGAAAAATAACAAGAGTCTATAAAAATTACCAGCTGGGTTTATAAAAACAGGATAGGCAGAATTAAGGAAACCAACAAAGTATAATGACGCATCCTAGGCTCAACAACAGCAGGGAGCCATTTTCACTTCTATGTCTCAAGGAGCATGGAAAAGAGAGGTTACAAGAAACTGGAGAGAATTGTAATTATAGCTAAAGCAAAGGGTCATCTGAGAGGAACTACAAACTTTAGTAGAAGACAGCAGCTTCTGCTGACTCACAACTCACTAAGGACACAGCTGGGGAAATAAATACCCCTCCCCCTCTCCTCCCACATATAGTGTCATTGGCCAAACAACATGATGCCAGAGTCAAGGGAACTTTGTTGATGCAAGACATAGAGGTCGGTGTGCCAGGACATAGAGCAAAGTAAAGAAAAGAGGATTAGAGGGGCAAAGAGAATTCCCAGCACAAGAGGTTAAGATACATCGAAGATCTGGTGCAAAGGCTTAACTAACATTTCAACATAGTTATTAAAGAAAAAATAAACTAGAAAAAGCAAATATACAAAGATAAAATGAATGAGACTTTTTTAGAATTGCCGAAAGACAATACACCTCAGATCAAAAAGCAAACCTGATATCAAAAGAAATTCACAAATAGACAGTATCATCGTGAAACTGAAGAACACCAAAGATAAAAAGATCTTAAAATCAGCTAGACAGAGAAGAAAGATTACCTACAAAAGGAGAGCAGTTAAAGTCATAACTGATTTCTCAGCAGCAACAACGGAGCCACAGTTGGAAAGACCACCTTCAGTGAACTGTGGGATATCCGTCCCACAGTTCTCACCTTTCAAAGCTATCTCTCAAGAAGAGATGCAAAACGTAGACATTTTCCGATGAACAGCAACTGAGAGGTTTAAAATCTGATCCACTTCAAAGACAATTTCAAAGAATAAACTTCAGGAAGAAGGAAAGTGATCAAAGGTAGAAGGTCTGAGATGCAATAAATAGTAAGCAAATATTAAATAGGTAGATACAGCTAAACATAGAAATTATAATTTCCAAAGAAGTCAAAAAACAGAATGAAAACAGGAAAAGAAAAACAACCCACCTCAATTCAAAAGAAGAGAAGAAAAATAAATTCTGTATAAATGGAAAGCACAAAATGAAATTGTAGGAATTATTCAAAAGTATTATCAGTAAAGTCAATGAATACAAATATAATGTTCTGATTAAAAACTTTAAGAAAAGTTGGATTTAAATATATAATGATATTTTATTTCTAAGAGACATACCTTAAATATAAGGATCCACTCCCCACCCCTGCCAAAAAAAAAAAAAAAACAACTTAATCCAAAGTATGGAAAATAACATTCCAGGCAATTGTTATCCAAGAGAGCTCTTGAAACTATAGTATTATCAGATAAACAGATATTAAGGCAAACGGCCTTATTAGATTGTAAGATAACTACATAATCACGACACTAAATAATAAAAGATTCAGTTCATCAGGATGTCATAACTTCTACATACTCAATAATATAGCCTCAAATTACAGACAGCAAAAAAAAAAAAAAAACCTATAAGCAGAAATAGACAAATTTACCATCATATAGGATAAGTATTCATACTTCTCTCATTAATAGATAAACAGAAACAAAAATCAGTAACATTTGGATAATACACATTCTTTTCGAAGCACATATGAACTTTTACAGTCAATAAATAATGAATTCTTCAGATTACATAGATTAAAAATTATGTTAAAAGTTAGTAAATACTAGGGTAAATGAAAACATAGGACAAGGTATGGAGGATCAAAAGTGTTAGTACAGGAGTGAAATATTGGGGGAAGTTGTTCAAAGTGTAGTGTTGAGTGTGGTTGTCAGGATAGACATCATTGAAATAGTAACCTCTGAGTAAAGACTTGACCATGGTGACTAAGGCGAAGGTATTCCAGAGAGGACATACTGTATATGCTCAAGTGGATTGATTAAGAGATGAAGAAAAGCTTATGAGAGGTTACAGGCAGAACTGCACAGAACACAGAGGGCCTCATAGGCCATGTAAGGACTTAGCATTTGCTCTGAGTGAAATGGGAAGTCCTCAGAATGCTGGGAGTCGTGCAGTGACACAATCTGACTCATGATTTAAAAGCACTTTGGCTGCTGAATTGAGAATAGACCGTAGGAAAGCAAGAGGCTGTGAATGTATGCTTTAACATTTCTTTAGTGGTTGGTGGATTTACTTACCCACGAAAGAGGCCATTCGAAGATAAGCAAAAAGAAAAGAAAGAAAGCAAACGCCACTGGCTGTGTAGTGGGAAGGAAATGAGAAAGAAATGCCAGGTGAGGACTTTTAAGGGGAAATTGTTATGTAACGCGTGATGTGATTCTTTCTCGTGACCACATAAATTTTTATGAAATGCAAAAATATTTTTTAAATGCTCCTAGAATTAACACATAATTACTTGATGTCCATTTGTGTAGTTCAGGCTGTTCGAGTAGTCAGTCTCAAATACAGGAACTTAAGTGGATTTTTCCTGAAACCTATCTTCCTAAATAAATGAGTCATCTCAACTCCTTTAGTAAAAGATACAGCATGTTCCATTTTTCTCTTCCTAGTAAAAAATGCTAAGTCAGAGATTGAAATTATTTGTTTTTACACATCCTAGAAATTATAAATGATTCTGATTATATTTTTCTCATCATTGAGAATCATGACCATCAAGCAAACAGTACTCACTTGATTAATCATAACAGTTAATTTATTTTAACAAAATGCTGAATATCTTCTATGCCTCACACAATATGCAACAACTCTAAAGAATTCACTAAGAGAACATTGTCCTCACATTCACAAATCTCACAGTCTAGTGACTGAGAACCATTGGCTTATGGGAAATAACTACAGGTGAAAGAGATTCATCAGCTAGGAGGCAGGAGAACAGGCTGAAGGCAGAACTCTAGGTAAGAACTTGAATTTTACATCCCTGGATTACAAAGACTATGATGCTGTTTATATTCTACATTACAGTATGTGTTTAGATATGTATGCACACTTTGGAAAGAACATTTGTATTTGCCAACTATACTCATTTTTCTTTGAGAAAGGAGTACATGCTTTTCTTGCAAAATTATTACAGTCCTTCCACAAACATTTTTTTTCTGCATCTAAACAACTACTTTACGTGATAGTAGTCCCTTCTCTGAGACTTCAGACAGCTCCAAGTTAAAGTGGAATAATCTTGAAAATGAGCAGAGTAGTTTCTTCATTTAGTCAACTGTGCTCAGGTGAGATCAGGAGGAATCAAAAAATTCAGAGTCCAGCTTTGATATATATGAAGATGTATAACCGTAAATCACATTAGAGCTGTATCAGGCATACATTTATTTCTAACACCATTCATTCAAGAAATCATTTAAAAATGAATATTTAATTTTTACTCTGCTCTATGAATTGTGCTATATCCTCTGAGATGATACAACTTCTGCCCTCAGAGATTTTTAGTGGAGGCTGGGATGATGAGATGTGTAGGACTCTGTAATAGAACAGAGACAGAGAATATTTGGAGAGGTGGGCACAATTATAGGTTTTCCAGAGGAGAGATGATTCTGTATTCTGGTGTCATTAGTCTTCTCATTTCATAAGTGTTGACTGAGAATCATGAAACTCAAATGTTGACACAGATGTTTTCTACTTCCTTTAATGTCAAAGTGTGGGGGAAGGAAAGAGACTGGATAAAAGGAGACCAATTAGGCTTATAAATGTATTAAATTATGTTAATTTCTAGATGGCAGGTAATTATATTGTATTTCTGTATTTCACCTTATTCCAAATACAAATTTAAAATGTTTCCATATGCTATTAAATTCTAAAAAATGATGGATAGTTTAGATATGATCTTTTATCTTAATCTGAGTGGTAATAATATTATTAAAGCACATAGCATTTTTTCTGTATTTTTTAGCATCAGTTTTATCTTCACATAGTTATGTTGATTCAATATGAGAGGTCTTTTTCAAGAATTCTCACTATTCTTTAATTGATATATTTCTTCTACATCACCAGCTCTGTTTTTGCTCTTGAGGGTATTTTGAATGCATTGATTTATTTCTTACTATGCTTTCTTTACATTTTTGCCATCCTATGAATGTCATTTATTTTTATAGGCAAATATTTCTATTAATTTATTCACTTAATTTACATAGTGTTAAGAGACTTATTTTCTGAATAATTCTGACTTTGGTAAACCTAATTGGTTGTCCTTTTGTGATATCAGCAATGAACATATTCCTAAATCTTGCATGTAACTCAATTATTTCTGTAAGGACCTTCACTAAGGGAAACTTGCTATTTCTTGTATTAACTCAATTTGTTCATGAAAGACCTTCATAAAGATAACAGACTTCCGATACAGTATTATTTTGAGTGTGGGTAAAAAACACACAAATATATTTTTAAAAAGGAAATAATTCCATTTAAAAACTAGAATTTCATGAAGAGTGTGCTTCCTGAATTTATGAGGAGCTTGACCTTACTTCAGTTGCAACACGTGCTTTTCTCATTAATTTCATAGATTTTTTGTGGGGATACAATCGTTTGCTATAACATCTACAGAGTAAATTATATACCATTATAAATGAGCATAGTTGTGTAAATGAAGGAACTGCTCTGCTCATTTTCAAATCATTCCACTTTCATTTGTCTTCTTAACTCTCAGAGAAGGGACTACTATCATTTATAGATTCTGCCAAGGTAGAATCTAGATTTTCAAGAAATCCATAATGATACCCATCTACTTTGAATTCTATTTATTTGAAAAAAAAAAAAAAGATGTAAACCATATACTGTTGTGTTTGTCATTCTCTAAATGTGTGACATGTAAAAAATTTCTCCTCTCTGAGATTATTGAATTTTGGTATATCATTGTATTTTTGGTAAATCATTACTGCTTTAAAAATAAAGCACCTGACTCTGTTCTGTTAAACATTTCACTCTCTAAACAGTTTAAGTGTAGTTGAGATGTGATTTCTTTTCACAATAACCTTGCTGTTTAACTTTAGTTTGTCCTTATTAATTATCAACTCAACATATTTGGCTGAGATAATTGGGTATTGATTATTTTTGCACTGTCATTTGCAGTTCAAATGGAATCTTTATAAACACTTGAGAGTCTTTTTAATGGCTTTTATAGATTTAATATACATTCATAGTTGTAGGGTTTAGTTCACTGTGCTGACTGAATTCAGGCTCAACTTTCCTTAAAAGAAATAGCAGCTCAGTGATAAAGCAAGAGCACTTTCCACTTCTTCAACTCTTCCCTCTTCTTTCTTGAATTCTAAGCTAAATAAGAAATTCTGAAACTCTGGACGTTGGGGTCACTTGGTATTAGAACTTTGTGAGAATTGATGTTGACAGCTTGTTGCTGCCTCTTTTCCTGGGCAGGACAGAATATTAAGCATTATTTCCAAAAATAATATAGCAATTTTATTATTCCTTTTCCACATGCATGCTTAAGCACATTTTGATTTTTTAATCCCTGTTTTTTTTTATTTTACTTTGCCATGAATTATTTTTGTTGAGCTTTTAGACCTACAGAAGCATAAGTCAAAGTGACAATAGTTTATAAATATTCAGTATTTTAAGATTTCATAAAATCTATGACTCACTTGGTAGAATCCTCCTCTATGAGACACTCGTTAAATAAAAGACTGACAATATTAGCTATGCATAGTGGTGTTATGAAATGAAGAGTGGGATTTGGGAGTCAAAGGATCAGAGTTCATTCAAGTCCTTACTCTGCCCTTCCTGTGTTAATTTGCATATACCAGTTAATTGCTCAGACTTCTAGTTGTCTCATCTATAAATAGTGATGTACTAATATGTATTTCAGAATTCTCATGAAAATGAAATAAAATAAATTATAGGAAAGTATTTTGACAACTGTGGTACACTACATCAAAACTCTCAAAAGATGTAGAATCTATGTGAGTAAAGGGCACAAACATTAAAATGGATACTAATACTAGCTAGAAAATCACTGGCTATTTTTCAAACATTTCCTAGATATAATATGAAAGATTCAGAAGGTAAATCCAACCATCAAAGTAGTTGGATTTGTTTCTGAATGGAATTAAGACTTAAAAATTGGCCTTCAAGGATGGGTAAAATTCATAATGTAAAAATAGAATCTTCCAAATGTTCCTCCTGAGAAGAGCAGACTTCATTTATCCATTCATTAAATCATTTGCTAAATGTTTATGGAGTGTTTACCATAATCTATGCACTGTGTTAAGGGATATCATGGAAGATGAAGAGGCTATGAAAAGAAAGAGATTTTTAACTTTTGTCACATTTTAATCTTTGACAAAAAATTACCACAGACTAATAGGGTGAATTTTCAGATTGTAGTCAACTTTGTAGGACTTCATACTTTAACAGAAATGTTGCTTGTACATTCATTGTCAGAATGAAGGCAACAGATGAAGGCAACCATTTTTTACTCTATATCTTACTAAGGTTCTTACTCATGTTGGTTGTCATTTTAAATATAAGAGATTGTGTTCATATATTATAGGTATATAGTTTATTGGTTCAATTCTGCTTTTAATCAAGTTAAGTAAAAGCTCAATAAAATGCTACTCTTATTTTTTGAAATATGCCTTCATTTGTTCAAGATTATGTAATTAAAAATAATTATTAAAACATCTGAAAAATTTTACTTTCTTAGAAACTAATGTCAAGGATATTTTCTCTTTTTATCTTATATCTACTTAACTGATTAAAACATTCCTTAAGGAGTTGTAGGAAGCCTACAGAGCACAAAGCGAATACTCAACTTGTTGCTTATGTACTGGCCTTCATTTAGGGTCTTATCTAAATTGTCCATTTATCAAATAAACCCATTTAAGCCCTATATATCTCCAGTTTGGATTGTGCTCACAAAGCAGCAAATATAGTAATAAACTCAATGAGAGGAGAAAAATAGCTTCAGTATTTTTGGTAACTTGTAAGGATAACAAGTGATTTTACTTTTCGATGGATTTTTTTTTTTTTTTTGATGAGATGATTAAATCATTTTGCTTGGTCATAACCCCCTTCTTCTGATGGGGGCACCTGGTCCCCATACAGTTGCATCACACTGAAAAGAGGAGCTCCCTGATGAGCTTCTCTCACCCTTCCCCTCCCATCCCCTAGGCCCTGCAGCAAAGGGAGTCTTGAATCGGATGACCTGATCCTGATAACTGGTGGTGAGTGCAATGGTGAGAGGCTGCTACTGACTGCAAAGTGATGGACTACAGGGAAAGTGTTAGGCGGTGCCAGTGAATGACCGAGGGAAAGCACACAGGTTGGAATGGACAACAGCATTATTTGGAAGGTCACTCACTAGTCTGACTTCCTGGCTCACATGGAGTGATCACAGGAACATGTATTTTCTCTTGTGGCAGGATTTGGGGAGATAGATTTATTCATTTATTCAAATAAATATTTCATGAATGCCAAACACTGTGCTAAGTTTTTCCAATAAAGTGGAGAATAAAACTGACATTGCCCCTGCCTTCGGAGAACTTATAGTCCAGGAGAAAAGCAGAATTAAACAGAAATTCCAGAAGACTAATATATAATTGCAATCTGTAATAAGTGCTATGATGGAAAACTCCAGGCTGAGGGGTGAAATCATATCTAGGGCCCTGATTAGATTAAAACATCGAAGTGATCCCTCATTATCTCAGAAAGTGATATTATAACAAAGTCTAGAAGAATCAGCAGTTGTGCAGATAGAATAGGAGGAGGATCATCTAAAGCAAAGGGAGCAATATTTGTAGAGGTCCTGGGGTAAGAAGAAGTTTTAAGTGTGTATTCAAGGCATTTGGATGTGCTTGGAGGAGAGCTTCATAGATAAAAAACATAGTTTCATGAAAAAACGTATTTCTGCAAGGAGGTGCTTAGGAGGTCACTATGAGCCAGTTCTACAGTGAGAAATTAAGTTGTTCATTTGTCTGCAGAGACGTTCATATAGAACACCTTTCCAAGACTTGACTTCCCTGCTCTTGTTGACTTCAATTCAGAGCTCTTCAATAGAGAATTGTACTTTTATCAGTCACATGCTAAATAATGGCTTCTAGATATGCTATGCTGTCTGCTATACTAGTCAAATATGGTTATTGAAATTGAAATTTAAATAACTTTAAAAACAATATGATTTCAAAAATCACAAATTCAGTTCCTCAGTCATACTAACCATATTTCGAGTGCTTAATAACTGAATATGGCTAGCATCTACTGTATTGGACAGTATAGGTATGGAACATTTCCGTCATTGCAGAAAGTTCTACTGCACAGTTCACGTAGTAAATGGCATGGGCTCTGGAGTCAGGCAACTCTGTATTAGAATCCTGATTTTTACGCTTACTTGCTAAGCAAGTTACTTAACACTTCTGAACCTCAGGTGAACTCTACGTAAAATAAGAACGACATAGATAATGTATACATAAAGAACATAACACAGCACCTGGCATGTGATAGACATATGAGAAATATTACTTATACCTGAAAACTTTATTCTCTTAATCCAACTCCCTGTCTTCTAGTGACTCCGACATTCTCCATATTCCTCCTCCATCTGGTGTAAACCCACTTCAACCATATTTTCACCCCAGTTTCACTTTCTTTATTCACTAGTCACACCGCCAACCTAATTCTATGTCAACCCAAACTTGTTCTCTGATCCATCTGAGTCTGCCGAGCCTTGTTGGAGGAAATCATTTTTTTATTGAGATAATCAGCCTTATAAATGGGCAGCCTCCAGGTTCAACTGGTTGAACTCCAGGCAACTTGACAAGCTTTGATAATACCTCTTTGGCTACTCTTTTCATTTTTTGTAGTACCTATCCTATCTGCAGTGTACTCCCGAGACCTTTACCTCACCTCTGTATCAGCAGATGAATATCTCTGGGGATGAATTCACTGAACTTGCTTTTCCTACATCTCCAACTGCATATTTTTTATTTAGAGGAGTTTTCAAATGTCAGTATTGGAACCAGTGTAAGGCTACTTTAGAAGCACTTGATTCATGTTAAAGAATACATCTACCTGGATTTGACTCCAGCCTATTGAGTGAAAATCTTTAGTACTGGAAATATGAGAATTTGTCTTTGTTTAAAGCTCCTCAGGTAATTTTGTGACCTAAGTTTGGGAAATACCACCAAGAGAGCTGTGGACACCTTTGCTCATAACCTTTGATTTTTTCCATGCTTTTTAAATATGAATTTGGCTGCCTCTATTTCTTCCCAGCAGTTGACATGTAGGCTGCACTTTTCGGAGCTCTTCAATGAGTTGTTAGAGCATCTGTCTTGCCTGTGGTCATCACACTTAATCTCTCCTTGCTGGAAATGTTAACACGCTCCTGCTGGTGGCTTGCCAAATTAGAATAGCTTTTTGCTGTGTCCTGGCTGTGCTCCAAGACTTTATTCCTGGTCATTTTGTCTGACCATTTAATGTAACGGTAGATTATAGGTGACACTGGCGGAAAAGTTCAAGCAGCCACAAGTATAATCTCAGAAAGATGAAAGTCTCACAGTTATACAATAGTTTGGACATGAACATTGCTCTGTAAAACTTTTAATTTGATTCAAAGTGTTTTCTACTAGGCATTACATTTAGCATTCGGAAAAAAAAAAGTCATTTAATGTTGTTTTAAATTGTTTTCATCCATTAGTGTGTTGTATATACAATTTATAGTTAGTTTCTTTGGCTCCAGTCATCTTTTTAGTGCCTCTCAAAAACTTAAAATATCATTGATAGAGGCAAACATTTTAGTTAAAATAGCTAAGTGATCAAAAATTGACATGTAATTAGCAGATCAAAATATATACAAATATATATTTGTGTAGTATTATATTTCTATATTTATAATATATATTATTTATATATAAGTATATATTAATATAAACATCAATATTATGTTTAATAAAATTTCATTATAATTAAATTATGATTACATACAGTATCTTGTGTTCAGTCTCATAGTAGAATTACAATTAGTAATCAGAGAGTCATGAAATTAATGGATTTTTTTAAGAAGCAAGTAGAAAAAGATAAAGTCAGAGAATCTTGACTCAGTTACGCATTTTACTTCCTGTGTGGCCATGAGCGTGTCACTGAAATTTCTGAGTCTTAGTTTTCTCATCTTCAAAATGATCTTCCAGAAGGTTGTTGTAGGGATTAAATGGAATAAATGACACATGATAATACATTATAAGATATACTTATTGTTCTTTCTAAGATCAAAGGGCACTGTACAATTCTGAAATATTTTCTAGATTCTCTAAGAAAGAATAAGTTATATAGCACGTTAGTTAATACCTGAAGATAATGACTTACCTTTATCCATCTCAGTATCATTGAAATATTATCATATAGTAAATATAAAATCTTATTGAATAAAGTATATTTTATTAAGTTTTTTATCTCTGAAAACTGGTAATTCATGTGCATGGCTGTTTTGTATTTTTCTAATGACCAGAACATTTAAATCAGAATTTTTTTCTGAACAGTGCCATCTGCTCTGTTTATTAAATAAAGGCCAGTTTTTATATTTTTCTAACATCCTGGAGATATAAAAATTTAGTATATGATTTAATTTTTATTTGAGATAATTATGATGAATAATAGTACATTTGCTGAGCTCTTGCATTGTGACAGACACAATGTAAAGCATTTTACAAACATTAACATATTTAATCTTCACAATTCTATGAGGTGGCTGTTATTTCCATTTCCTTATGAGAAAATTAAGGCACGAAGTAGATATCTTTCTCTAAAGTCATTCTTTAGAACAGCAGCCCCCAACCTTTTTGGCACCAGGGACCGGAGCTCCTATGAGAACCTAATGCCTAATGATCTGAGGTAGAGCTGAGGTGGTGATGCTAGCACTGGTGAGCAGCTGCAAATACAGATGAAGCTTTGCTTCCTTGCTTGCTCCCTGCTGCTCACTTCCTGCGGTGTGGCCAGGTTCCTAACAGGCCGTGGATCATTACTTGTCTTTGGCTCCTGGGTTAGGGATCCCTGCTTTAAAAGGCAGAAATGGAGTTTGAACCCAGGCAGTCTGATTCTAGAACCTAGGCTCATCACAGTTAAGCCATGCTCCATTGCTAACAAAGCATAATCTGCAGATCAGCTGTGAGTGTTCCCAGAATACAACCTTTCAGTGCCATGATTCCTGGAGGATTGACTTGGGAATCTTTGATACCAATAGTGACCATTTAAGTGAAATTCTCCTGGATCCCTGTTAGTATTTTCTAACTTGTATTATAGTTTTTCTGATATACCCTCAAGGATGCTTACATGGAAATCGACTAGGCCACTTTTATTTTCACGTGTTCGATTGTTAGAGATATAAAGAAAATAATAGCCCATTCAAGACAGTGGTTTACATAGATTTCCAACCAGGATAAGTTACCATTCTTCATCAGAGTGTAATCATGATGAGTAAAATTGGTTTTAAAATTACATCACAATTTTATGTAGACATTTGCAAGTGTAGGCTATGTTTGTTGTGATTAACTATGTTGAGCTTGTAAATACTAGTGAATAATTATTAGGTCACTTAAATTGTTAATGATCATCATAGAAATTCATGTTTTTGCTGAAATGTAATCAAAATTGCACGTTGAATTAGTTCGAGAGTCAGAAACTAGAAAATTTTATATAATTTAATTTATATGGCTAATCCTCATGGTGAAACTGCAGGAACAGACCTAGAAGCTTAATTTTTCATGCTCCCACATATAATGTTAAAACAAATTATGTATTAAGCTCTTCAGGTTTTCATGTTTCCTGTTATTTTATTGTTATTACCTTGACAGAAATAACTCTTTTCTCACTTGAAATGACCTTCAAGTAAAACTAAGTTTCAAGTTATCTTTGCACATTGAGAAATACTTTCTTTTACTTATATACACAGGTATGGACATATGCACACACACACACACACAGACTCTCTCTCTCTCTCTCTCTGTCTCTCTCTCACAGACACACACACACACACAAACACATAAAATATCCCCTACATATAAATGGACTGATTTCAAGAAGTATATTTGCAAAAGTGTTTTTAAGAACCAGTGACATTTTCCCACAGAAATAGTGTTATGTTACTACTCCAGTACAAAAGGTTATTAATCTCATATTTTGCATTATTCTAAATAATGCTTTTATGGGATTGTCCTTTTCTAATTTTCCTCTCTAGATACCAGAAACATAATCCTCTGTGCCACTAACTACAGAAGATCCTCCATCACCATAACCCATAATATCCATGGTGTTTTCAAAGGCATCCATGCTATCAGTCAGCAGTTATCAAAACTAATGACATCCCATTAAAATAGTTATATAGATGTTAAGAGGCTATATTTATATTTTCAAATGATAAATAAATATCATGGTTTTGTTCTAAATTTTCAATTCTGAACACTCACTAGTTTTTTAACATTATTGAAATGAACAGTTTACTTTGGTGGCATAAAACTCTAAGATTTACTGAAAACAGAAAATACTGATCACGAAGAATACGCTGTTAAATATGCTAATCCAAGTTGCATTTGATGCAATCATTGTTACATTCTGGTTGTCAAAATTGCTATAGTAATTGAGAAGTGTACTTTGTATTAGCCACTCTTTTTAAGAAGCTACAATTATTAGAATTAGAAAATCCTCCCAATTTAGTCATTAGCCATGGAAGGAAAACATAATTCCATTCTTAAAACTGATATTCAGAATGTTGATGAAAGATAAGTTCTTTTCTTCTAAAGCGTGACCTTATTTTTGATAAATTTATTTTCATGGCAAGTAATCACTCTTTAGTCAATAGGCCTCTGCCTTAATCAGCTGGACTGCTATAGCAAAATACCACACACCGAGTGGCTTCAACAACAGAAATTCATTTCTCACAGTTCTGGAGCCTGGGAAGTCTGAAATGAAAGTGCCAACAGATTCAGTTCCTGGTGAGAGCCCTCTTCCTGGTTTGCAGATTACTGTGTCCTCATGGCAGAGAGAGCAAGAGAGAGGAAGAAAGGTAGAGAGAGACAGACAGACAGACAGAGACAGAGAGAGACAGAGAGACAGAGAGAGAGAATGAGAACGAGAGAATGAGAGACATTTCTGGTTTCTCTTTCTCTTCTTATAAGGACACTAATCCCACCATGGGCATCCCGCCCTCCTTATGACTTCATCTAAACCTAATTACCTCCCAATGGTTCTTCTCTCTCTAAATGCCATTATTGGGGCTTAGGGCTTCACCATATGAATTTGGGAGTGGAGGTATAAACATTCAGTTGGAGAATTGCATATGGATTTTGTCCACATGGTATTTTTACATTTTTTAAAGTGGAATGTCTTGGAAAGGTCAAGCGTTCTCCAGTTCACAATGGTCCCTACCACTCCCCACTCTATCACCCCTTGCTAGATGCTCGATGGTATTGCATACCAAGCCTCTGTAGATACTCGAATGATTGACTATTTAAACCATTTAACTTCACAAAATTTATCAAGATTTTGGTATTAACATACTCTTTTGATTCTTGTAGGATGGAGAACCTAATAAGGGGAAGGAATCCCCCACAATATCAGAGAAGTCCTTGTAAAGAAGTTCGTGCAGCACTTCGGAAGAGGCCTGAAGAAGAGTGTAAGTATGTTTAATAGGATTAACTATGTTAATCTAGATAGATTTTGGTGAGTAGCATTGTAAAACTAAAGGGTTAACCTTTAAGTAATTAATCAAATAATAGAGATATTTAATAAATATCTGTTGAATCAAATTGAGTGTATTTTTGAAAAGGTATTAATACACGGTACCTGTATTCAGACACTAAGAGCATTGTTAAGATGCTCTACTTATAACTGGTTTCTATGTTCAAATGAGATTGGAAAAGACTGTGCAATCTATCACATGCTTTTTAGATATTTTTATCATAAATATTAATGTTTCTGAGGAGTCCTGGAGTTAAAAAAATCGAAATATGTTTAAAATCAACATTTCCAGTTTCCTTTGAAAACAATGATCTTTCAACAGTTTTTAAACTGAGGACTCTGAAAACCACTGCATTAGACTAAAGAATAATTGGTGAATATAAACCTATTGGCCAAGAGAAATATTTGATTTAATCTCATATTGAAAAAGATTTTAGAAGATGAAAGGCATGTATCCCACCATAAACTTATTTTACTCTATCTTTTTATTATTAAATACTAGAATATATAATTGTCAATATTTTATTGAAATATTTCTAGTATGTAGCATTGTTGGAAATGTTTGACATAATATTTGCATTTTAAGTTTCTAAGATGACCCATAATACTAACTCTCCTCATGGTATTTGCATATAATTATTTTCAGGGAAGTAAATCACATTCCATTATGACACAAATTTATCTCAATTTTGTCCTTTTCCAGGAACTTACATTTTATAAGGATAGAGCTAATGCAGTAGGTTCACTGGCATGTACAGTTTAGTAGACTTTTAGATTACATTGGAATTTTAAATTTTGAAGTATACTGTTCTGAGTAAAGACCAAATCCACTGAAGCTAGGCACACTTGTGGCAAGTAGAATGCTTTGTTTTGTTGTTTTACTATAAAGTCTATAGACAACCTGATTTGGTTGGCATCTATGTCATTTAATGTAATGTTAGTTTTATTTTAATTGGTAGATTTACAACTTCTAACACTGTAAACAATATCCAATTAAAACTAAGATTTGAATATGAAGATTGAGTTCAAGTGTATCTTAAAACAAAAACTATAAGATGCAGACTCTTGCATTAAAGTATTGCTTTTTTATTGGGTTCGTAGGAAAGCTGTGGGGTTTCTCCTCTGTGCTAGTTTAACAAAATCATCTTAGTCTTTGGTATAGTTCTGCAGATTTCATTTAAAAACTTAGAAGGGATTTTTGTAAATAAATCCATAGTTGATTCTCACAGAGGCTATTTAATATATACAAAGTAATTTTTCAGGCCTTTTGTACTGAGTTGGTCTAGGTCACAGGTTGACCAACTATGGTCTGTTGACCAAATCCAGCCTGACACCTGTTTCTGTAAATAAAATTTTATTTAAACACAGCCATCTCTTTTTTATTTAGGTATTGTGTATGGCTGCTTTCATACTACAAAGGAATAGATGAGTATTTGTGACACAGACTCTGTAGCCCACAAAACCAAAAGTATTTACCTGATTCTTTACAGAAAAACATTTGAACCCTGCAACCCACATATACTGAATCAAAATCTCTGAGAGTCAGGTCCTGTAATCCGTGCGTTTTGAAGTAAGCCATGCAGGAAATTCTGATGCAAACTCAAGTTGGAAAACCTCTAGCTTAAGTCAAATTACTGGCTGCAAATGATAATTAATCATCATAGATCAAAAGACTAATGATTATAGGCATATTTTAGAGTCGAATGTAAGGTATGGAATATAACTGATGCTTGTATTATAACAAGAAAGTCCTCATCAGCTGGATTGTGGCAGTCAGGGCCATTTTTGAACTATCACTATAGGAACTCAGCTGGATTGACTATGCTACAGAACATGGAAGTTCATAATGAGAAATGAGAAATCTATGAAATATTATTCTCTTCCAGAGAGGTCTTAATTATCCCTTTTTAGTATAATGAACAGATATTCTTGTCCTGTACAGACCAGTGTTAATTCCCTAAGAAAGAAACTCTGTTTTTTTAAAGAATGGAAGCAGTGTATTATATTAGTTAACTAAGACATTTCATTTAGAGTCACAGAGGAAGGGTTTATTCTCTAATGTGACACTTAATGTGACCATCTGTAGGACTCTCAGTTTTTTGACTCAGTTTACATATCTGAAAAGTGAGAAAAATGATAGAGCCTATTTTGTATGATTGTTTCTAGAATTAAGGGAGATATTTAGATGGAGTACTTGAGATAGAACCTGGAACATAGGAAATTTTCTTTCTTTCCTCTCTTTGCCCTTGTTATTATTGTTTTTCTTATTTCAAACTAATGATATGTGCAAGGATAATAAACCATGTTTCTGCTCACAGAAAGGAAAATCCACAGAAATTACTACCACTGTTGTTCGAAACAATGCATGGCAAAGAATAGGTTTTAAACAAATGACAGAAAGCTGAAATTCTTGCAGCAGTATTAGATAGTAATGCATATTAGATAGTAATTTGTCTCATATGGTGGCATAGTTTTTTCTCTATCATTCTGCAAATTCAATATGGGATATAGACAAAGACTTGTTGGTCAACTCTCATGGAAAACTGTCATCTTAGAAAACCATCACAGAAAGACAAATGGCAGTGGCTTCCCTTACTGAGAGTCAAAAGAACTTAGAGGATCTTCCAGATGCAAGGAGAGCCCTCTTGCATTTAGAGATATTGCATAAAGAAGTTTTGCTAAGTTGCATAATTCATACTGCTTTCTTTTATAATATTTTATACTATTTTACAATATTTTCAATGTGAAGATCAACATTACATCATAAGACATATCTCTTAACCAGTTATTTCATGTGAATTATATCTAACTATGCTGCAATTAGCATAGCCAAGAAAATTTCAGTAACGATAAATTGTTCCTTATAAAAGAAAGACTTTAAAATACGCTCAAGTTACTTCCCATTAAAAAAATAAATCTTTGTTCTCAAAACCACAGGCCTATTCAGCTACAGTTGCACATTCTTGTTCTATTCCCAGGTGAACCTCTCTAAAGAGTCATCTATACTCACTCCATTTACTTACCTCCCACTCACTCTTCCAAACCCATGTAGTCTGACTCCTATCCAGTCACTCTACTGAAACAACTTTCATTCACACCACCAATAATAATCTCTGTTGCTGTGTTAGTTTTCTATTGCCGTGTAACAAATTACCACGAATTTAGTGGCTTAAAACAGCACTTGTTTACTATCTCACAGTTTTTGCGGGTCAGGAGTCCAGGCAGGGCTTAGCTGGGTCCTGTGCTTCAGGGTCATACCAGGCTGTGGTCTCATCAGAAGCTCAACTGAGAAACGATCCACTTTCAAGCTTCATAAGCTATTGGCAGAACTTATTTCCCTTTGGTTGTATGACCAAGAGCCCTGCCTTTGGCTGACTTCCTGCTAGAGGCCACTTTTAGTTTGTATAGGCCTCCTGCAGTTCCTGGCTACATGTAACATCTCAATATGACTACTCACTTTATTGAGCCAGCAAAGGACTCTGTCCTCAGGGAGGGCCTGTTGTTCTTTTAAGGGATTTCACCTGATTATCAAACCAGGCTCAACAAAGATAATCTCACTTTTGATTAATTCACGGTCAACTAATTTGGGACCTTAACTACACCATCATTCTCTCCATATTTTGTTAGCTAGAAGCAAGTCACAGGTCCTGACAATCCAAGGGGAGGCGATTATATAGAGCTGGAACACCTCGAGTGTTATAATCATGTCGCTATCTTAGAATTCTGCCTACCACTTGCTAAATCCATAAGGCATTTTTATTTTCAGGGATCTTCTCACCGAACTTCTTAGCATAAATCAATACAATTAATGAGTTCCTGTTTTTGAAAACCCTGTAATGTCTTGACAACTGTAATACAATACTTTCTTGGTTTTCCTCCATCTCTCTGGTTATTTTGCATGCTCAACTTTCTCTTTCCAGCCACTACATATTAGAATTTCTGAAAACTGAAGTCTTCTAAATAAACTCTCTCCCTGGACAATCTTATTACATCTACAACATCAGTTATTCCTATAATCAGATGACTCAAAAATTGATACCTCTAACCCAGACCTATTTTCATATATCCAAATGTCTGCTTGACACATTTTGTTGGATATTTTGGCAGTGCTTCAAACTCACCAAATCTATGCTCTTTCTCTCAAAACCTGAGCTTTTTTCAGTTTTTTGTTTGTTTGTTTGTTTGTTTGTTTTGTTTATTTTGTTTGTTTTTGATCTGAGTGTGGTGCTCTTAACGAGATTCAAAGGTTATAAATCTAAGAGTCATCTTCCATACTTTCTTCTCCTACATCCACTGTAGTTTCAAGGCCTATAATTTTACCTGAGTACATTTTGAACTTGTTCACAAATCACCTCCTCTGCAAAGATTCTAAGATTCTACCAGATACTCCAGTAAGTGGCTTTTCTATATATAATTCCGAACACTTTTCACCTTAAAATGATCCTATGATTATTACCCCTTCAAGAAAGATAAAAGCATTACTATCTACCCACCCCTTCAGCTTCATCTCATGCTTTATTCCCTTGCCCTTTGTGTTCTTTTAATTTCTGAACATATTTAGTAAGAAGAGAACAGAATTTATATATATTTTAATGTTACAGAACCAGAAACAAAATAGTTACCTTGAATCAGAAGATAAGTACTCTATGAAATAGCTACAAAATAATATAGAAAAAACAGCAATCTTTTTTTCAAAAATTAAAAGAATGAAATAAGAATGAACATTGATGAGGAAAGGAATTATTTTTAAAAAATGAACATGAAGAGCAGACTTAAAATCTCCACTGGAGTCAATAAAAGAATTATCTGTGAAAATACCTGGAATTTGAAGAACAAATACTGAGTATTCCATGAATACAAAGGAAATATGACCAGAAAATAAACATGAAGAAAAATGAGAAATGTAGAGAAATAAAAAACGGAAATCTATTATAAACTGTCCTAAGAAATCAGACCAATTTTAAGTATTAACATCATACAATACTATCACAATATTATTGACTGTATTTCCTACTCTGTACACCACAGTCCCATGACTTACTTAAATATTTTATACTTGGAAATTTGAACTTATTCTCCTTTACTCCGCACCCCCCCTTTTTTTTTTGATTTTTCAATTATGATTGACATTCAATATCATTTTATGTTAGTTTCAAGTGTATAGCATTATGGGTAGACATTTATATAATTTATGAAGTGATCCCCCTGACTAGTCTAGTACCACCTGACACTATACACAATCATTATCATATTATATTCCCCATGCTTTACTTTACATCCCCATGACTATTTTTTAACTACCAATTTTTACTTCCTAATTCCTTCTCCTTTTTCACCCAGCACCACCTCTACATCATAATTACTTAACTTTTAAAATTAAAATGCACCATAGGAATCTGGAGAGAAAGGAAAAGAAAGAAGGAAAGAAAAACAGAGAGAAGCAAAGAAGAGAAAGAAGAAAAGAGAAGAAGAGAGGAGAGGAAAGGAGAGGGGAGAGGAAAGGAGGGGAGGGGAGGGGAAAGGAGGGGAAAGGAGGAGAGGAGGAGGAGATGGGGAGGGAGGAAGGAAGGAAGAACAAATTTTTGATTATGGAACAGAAAGCACAGACTCACCTTTCCTTGTTCCTCCCTAAAAATGTAATTAAACACCTTGGAAATTATTCAACAGACCATGATAAAAGGACTCTGAAAACTTAAAAGAAGAAGGCAGACTGGCTTGAACTTCAGGACTTGAGGAAAAACAATGTGATGTGTTCCTTGGGTTTTCTTTTTATCTTCCATATGTCTCTGGACTGAGCACCAGAGAGACCTACAACCTAACACTGTCAAATGACCTAATACTAATATTAATAATATTAATACTAATACTAATACTAATAAAGCAAGAAGAGCCCATCCTCTCAATCCAAAGGAACAAAAGAGGGGAAGCCCAGCAGAGAACCTGCAGAGAGCCCAACTTCCATTCTATAACCCCAGCTGACAGCAGTTTGACCCACCTGCAGCAGCAGAAGAATGAGGCCCCAGGCCATCCCAGCCCTGCTCTCCCTGGCAGGCAGACCAACCTGGTGGTAATGGTGGCAGCAGTGAAACCCTGTGCCTCTGCACTGTCCACCAAGTGGCATAAAGAAACTCAGACCCAAAGGTAACTGAGTAACATTAGGGATCCCAGAAAAGCACTTTCCTGCCCTGGCAGATGGCACCGGTAGGGTTTGAGCAAGAGCCCAGTAGTGCCAGAAGAACAAAGCAGACCAAAGTAGTGCTGGCATCATAAAGGATCAAAAACTTTTCTCCCCCGTGAGTGCCAACAATGCACTGAATGTGAGTCTGTCTAATTGGCATGGTTTTGACAAAGTCTGGTGAGCAGATGTCTTTGGTCCTAGAACCCTACTGGCCATCGCCATGAGTATATTGTGATGGAATTGCTAAGGCCTATACAATTGCTGTTATTCTTATCCTTCTCACCTGGAGAATTAACCTCATCATGTTCCTAACCCAAAAGAGCTGTTGTTACTGTGGAACTGTGTGCCTCTAGAGACCTAATGAGGCTATGTGTCTGCTATTTCAAGAAACTTGATTTCTTCAACATTGGACTGTTCTGGCCAGGTCTTGAGGGGAATTTTTTTCTGCCCTTTTTTATAGAAGTGAAATAGTCACGTTGTGTTTCATCTTCTTCTATTGTTTTACTGCTTTTAGGGTAAAGTTGCCAGATAAAATACAAGAAAACTGGTTAAATTTAAATTCAGGTAAGCAACAAATAAATTTTTAGTATCGGTATGTTTCAGATGATATTCAGGGCATATTTATACTGAAAATTATTCATTTTTTTTCTGAAGCTCAAATCTAACTGGATGGCTATATTAGGGCTCTCCAAAAAAATAGAAACAGTAGTGTGTGTGTGTGCATGTGTGTGTATGTATGTGTATATATATATGTATATGTAGGTATGTATGTATACACATAGACATACACATACATACACACACACACATATATATATATGTTTTCCAGAGAAGACAAGGCATATTGAAGGAGACATATGATTTATTAAGGAATTGGCTCACATGCTTATGGAGGCTGGTAAGTCCAAAATCTACAAGTTAGGTCAACAGGCTAGAGACCCAGGGAAGAGCCAGTATTGCAGTACAAGTTCAAATGCCATCTGTTGGCAGAATTCCTTCAGGGGAGGTTAGTCTTTTCTACAAAGACCTTCAGCTAATTGGGTGATGCCCACCCATGTTACGGAGGGCAATCTACTTTACTTGGTGTCCACCAATTTAAATGTTAATCTCATCCTCAAACGCCCTTACAAAACATCCAGAATAATGCTTGACCAACATATCTAGGCACTGTGACCCAGTCAATTTGACATAAAATTAACCAATAGAGTTCCTTTATATTATTTGCTAAATTTTTAAAACCTACATCAGAGGGTCTAAACTAAGTTTCTAAGAGTTTAAGTTGCTCCCTTAGTTGATCTATTTCTTTCTTTAACAATATAAAACTAGTACTATTTTCTAATACTTTTATTTTTTAGTTTTTTTATTACTTTGGGATTCAAATATATATATTTTTCTAACATATTTTCCTAAACTTTGTCTTGTGAGTTCTCCCACATGGGAGATGCGAAATCAGTAAGTTCTAAGTCTTTCAAAAGCGTCCACTATTCAGACAAGTCACATTCATCCCCACCTTCTTGAACTGGATAATCCCACCGAGGACGAAGCTTTTGATGAAGTCAGCATCAGACTCAACCCTGGACTTGATCTCCTTGTTCTGCACTTCTTTTCCTGTACTGTGTCTCCTTTAATATGGTTTGTCTTTGCCAAATCTTCTTTTAGAATGTTAATTCTATAAATTTCTGGAATGTTTCTTAAGGGCAAAGCACTATCTGAACCCTTACCTCTAATGATTTTATCATTTGGAAACTCGCTTAAGAACACTTTTAATATTTTTTTGTTGGTTTTCTGCTTTCTACCCTTAAATTTGTCCAGCTTTTGTGGACACTGGTATGAAATCCTCACTCTTCAAGTTGTAGTTCCCACTTCCTGTTGCATTGGACTCTATCCACAGCTTTAAAAGGCCATATCTTCAGTAGTTTCCCTGATTCTATTCTCTCTCAGAGATTTATTCTAGGTTGCTCTCTGAAATTCCATCTCTCTTCAATGGTTATATTCTACTAACAATGGTTTGATTTCTTAAAGCTGAAACATCTCCTCTACTTGCCTCTTTAAATTAGTGAGAGCTGGATCTACTTATTTCTTTTTTAATATTTGTTTCTCTCTAACTTTAAGATCCCATTTTCTATTTCATATTTAATCTATCCCATAAAATCTCAATATCTCTGCTAAGGAAATCTCTCTTTTCCTCCAAAGTAAGCAGCCAGTTTTCTTCTATTTTGTTTTTATTTTTCTACTCCTAAAAATTCACCACTCTTCTATGGGCATATCCACAATGAGAGTTCTCTAAATTTTAGGGCCATAGACAGTGCTTATGTGATTATCCAGCCTAAAGCTCAAAATCATATAGCAATAACTCAAACACAATGACCAGCATCCACTAAGGTCAGCAGGATCAATACAGTGTTGTTAAAACAGTCCCATCTGTGAGAAAACAACCACTTGTTTGGGAATAAATGAGCCTTTAACTATCATAAGCCCTCAAGTCAAATCCTGCATGGCCCACTTGCGGCAGCTAAAAGCCCATAGCCATATGCCCTGGTCCCATCAAAAACTTCTCCAACTGTTATTTGAGTCACCAATATCCTACTTTTTGTCTATTTATGTTTACTACTGATAAAAATGATACTGAAAGATGTGGCTCAAGTGCATGGCTACTTTGATCCCAGCCAGCTTCATCTTGTGGGGCCTGCTGCTGTACAGCTGAGGCCTTGGCAGGCAAAAGCAAATGTCCCCACACAAGATCCAGAAGGAAGAGAGGGGAAAGGTCTGAGCTCTGCAGCTGTGCTCAGTTCTTCAGAACTTACCAATCAGGTGACTCCTTCTGCATCCATGGAAAAAAGAATGTCGCAAGAGGCCAGGAAAATGCCTTCTTGTGGAATCCTGAGAAGTGAGAAGCAAGTTCGTCCCCTCCTACAAGACTACTATGGCCCTTATAATTATAAAACAGCTCTAGCAGAAGTTTTCGTGGGCTCAGTCTGCCATGACGTGACTGTACATCAATACCTAGAACACTTGTTCCAGGACAAAAGGCCAACCCAGAGAGCTTCTCCTAAAATAACATGCATATCCAGGAAGCACCAAAACTCTATGAAGAGTGTCCTATGCTAGTTTAATTTAATTTTCAACCCTCAGTACTTTCGTATGCTGATACTTCTCTGGTGCCTGACAAAATTGACCCCCTGCCAAACCACTTGATCCAGAATGACTTCCAAACCATGCCCCAGAAAGCAAAGGCTCCATCCGGAGCTGCTATTAACTAAATCAACAAGAAGCCTCACATAAGTTGAGAATCGCGTCTGGCTCTCCTTTTTTTTTTTCTGCTCCCCAGGAATATATAGAAAAGTGCACAAAATTTCTAATACCCTTTCTTATCCCTACAGCCAAACTCATTATATTCTACTTCTATCCTAGACATCCTTGTGTAAGATGTTGAACAACCACATTTCATGATGTAAGTGAAATGCAGCTCTATTTTTATTTCCCTCCGTCCACTTAAAGGGGATAATCTTCCCCTGCCCCTGATGTCATTGACCCACTCTTAGAGCATAGAAAGTCCTGTGATTGCTTTAAGTCTCAAAACACAGCCTCACTTTTGTCATTAGACTATGTCAGTCCAAATTATTGATCAATACTTTAATCTTTATTTAAATTTAAGACTTCTCTTCCCTCACCTCCTCATCTCATCTGTAGTTGTTTGTCTGACTTTTGTCAAGAAGGTGTGGTCAGAGCCTTTTTAGTCCCACCCACTTCACTTTACCTCTGACTTTCGAGCAACTGTTTCGGAGCCCCTCAAGATTAAGGTCAAGGAAGGAGCTGGAGAAACTGTAAGGGACAGGGAAGTTCTTGTGTGGCTAAAGGCCTTTACTCTTTCTAAGAGACATTTAAAGTAACTATTTGGGGAGTGACTTTCAGGTCATTTCTTTGGAGAATCCCTTCACTGGCAGAGCTTCTCCCTGGCCTCTGCAGATATATCTCTTTTCTGAATGTCATTGCAACACCTTCTGAAGATCCTAGGAATCCAACATTTGCCTCTAGGTTCTTGCCCTTGGGTTCTTCTGTCCTTCTAGACAGCTGTATTGGACAGGACCTAAGATGACTGCACATGACTTCTCTCCTTAATGTGCCCTACTTCTAATGGATAGGAATATCACACATCCATTGTTCAGATGAACTTTGCGTAGCCATGTAGCCTTCTATAACCTGCTGCACAGGCTCCATTTGCCCTCTAAGCATGAGTCAACCACCAGTCTTCCATGTTTTCAACTGCAGGAAATACATTTCAAGCTGTCAGAAGGGTTCCATGGACACCTCTTTTATCAAGCTGAAGTGATGAAAGTAGCATTACGAATTTCACTGCCAGGTGGGACGAGTAGTCAAACTATGGCAATAGCTGCTCCAGAAAAATCCCTTTACAACTTCTCCTCTTTCAACAGTTTGATCCCTTTTAAATCATCGATCTGGCTGAGGGATCCAGAAGTTTTAGAACCTGAATTTAGCTAGCACAGAACAGTTAAGAGTGGTTTAGAACACAGATCCTGGAGCCAAGCTGCCTGTATTTGAGTGACAGCTTTACTGTTTACTAAGTGTGTGATACAGACAAACTTCTTAATCTCTCTGTACCTCAGTTTACTCATTGAAGATAATGGTGATGATTAAATTAGTTACTATATGTGAAGCTCTTAAAACGATTTCTGGAATATAGTAAACACTATGTAATTATTTGCTGTGACTATTCCTTTGTAAGTTCTGCATATGTCATTCTGGCTTTGAAATATCACATCTATGGTATTTTGTTGCCTCTATGAAATCTCTTTTTGAACATCCTGTTATACTTGTGAGTACATCCAGTTCTTTTGTTGGCCTAACAGAAAACCACACTAACCTGGCACCTTCATATGTTGTCCCCACAGCATTGGATTGTAAATCTCCCTTTGGAAGATTCTCTGGTTTTATTAAACAAAAATTAACTGTTTAACCAGAACACACCAGTGAGGCCATAAAAACTTTCTACCTGTGAAGTTGGTTCCACTACTTCATAGAATAGCAATGGTAGCCCCCAAAAATGTTACCCAGGAGCTTGGCAACACATCCAACTTCCTCACTCAAGCCAAAGGGGAGAGAGATGAGTAAAAGAGGAAGAAAGGGACAGGACCTAGAAAATTCTAGGGAACTCAGCAGTGGGACTTTATGGCTGTTGTCTCTCACACCATTAAAATGACTTAGTTCCAAAGACTCAAAATCAGTATCTCCCTAATTTAAGTTTTATTTTTCATCAGAGATAATGTGACCAGTCCATTCCTTTATGCCCCAAGTCCAGGATCATGTTTTCCTGCATACTAAGGCCATTCCAAGAACAAAGGAATTCTTGTTGGCTACACAACTTCCCAGGAAGTATCCACTCTAGTTTGGGTGCATGACCTTCCCATGGCCCATTTTGGCCACTTCTCTATAATTAACCTCTGGTATCCTTGACTTCTGACCTGCTCAGCCCTAGCTGCAAAACCACAAGTGATTTGCTTTAGGGTCAGGTACTTTTTAACATTGTACTAGATAAAACTACTTGTGGCTTTAAAATGATGAATAAAAGATACACACTAAGCCTCAAAAACTTCGTCTATCAATTGTCAAATCAGATGTCTCATATAAAGGAACAAAGAAGTTCATTAAAAGGACAACTTATCAGTTAGGAAATCAATGCATTTCAAATGTTTCAAGCTTATTGGAATAAAGCTGGTATAAAATACCCACCAAAAGCAGAAATGCTATTAATAGAATGTCATGTTGTGAATTTTGCTTTGCTAGACTCAGCTCTGTGGAGACAGAGACTGTGCCTGTGTTACATCTGCAATGCTGAGCCAAGCGCCTGGTACATGGAGATGCTTGGTAAATACCTGCTCATTGAATAAATGAATAATAGAAGACATCTTCATTTAAAAAAATGCATACACTTCAATTCAATTTTTGTTGTTTTATTGTCCAAACTAAATGAAAAGAAGTCATTAAATTGATAGCATGTCAAAGTCAGGGGTGTATTTATGGATTCATTCGTTCCTTGAAGTTTGCTGATAGACCTATTAACAACTAAAACTCTGATCAACGTGAGGCTGTTTTTATATGTCAAATAAGTAAGTGTTTCTATGAAATAAACATTCTGAAAACAAGAGATGTATTCTAGACCCTTTGGAAGATTCTCTGTTTTTATTAGATTGAAAAACAAAAAAAAATACTTAACTGTTTAATCAGAGCATGCTATCTTAGAAAGAGTTGGTTTCTTTTCTGATTAGTACACACAGAATATTTGTACTCAAAGATTTTAAAAGTATCTCCTGTATTGTATAGGATGGAGGAAAGATTACATTTTACGTTTTAATTGTTTAGATTGATGGTGGGTCCATGAAGTACAGGAAGTCTTTGCTTCAGTAATTTCTAAATTCTGTTTTTAAGTTCATTTACATTTTTTATAACAAATGTCCAAAAATCAGGCATCATGTTTATTATAAGTTTGAACAACCTGTTGTCAAGAGCAAAGATAAATACTTCCCTTTTAATTTTAAAAGCAAAAATGTAGGTGACTTGTTGTGTCATTTGTCTGCATGCCTGAAGAGTGAATAATGTTACCTGTCTGCTGACAGGTCACTGCATACCATGTTTAATCAAGAACATCTTTTCACCTATAGTATTTGACATGTCACACGCCTATCAGTTTACTGTCAGGCAAGATAGAACGCATTATAAAATGCATCAGTTCTCACTGCTGTGTTTTGGAGCCAAGCACTGCAGATGACAGTAAACATGACAGCTTTTGTGATCAGCAACATTTTTGCTGGCATCCTGTTATTGATAATACTTTGGCTAGACAGTATTACCAGGGATAATCCATGGTGGAACAATCGTTCCTGCGTCATCAGCCACAAAATGATTTTTAAGTTTTTCTAAAGCTTTCTGTTTTGCAGACTTTTTCTCCCCTTCGGCCTAACTCTAAATGTTATAAAATTAACTAGGAAGGGAAAAATAATAGAAAAGAGACTTTTAAAGGCCCCTCTAATTCTTGACTCAAATTGCCGACTTTTAAAAACCACAATGTATATTGAGTATACAATCAAAACACAGTGTGATAGAGATGTGAACTTAAAGTATATAAAGAATGCAAAAATGATTTTTGATTGACTGTATAATTACAGTGTTTGGGAAACATTATTGAGATGCATATTTCTGAGAATATGTGAAATGCAGACAATTTTCTAGGCATTATATACTTTGTATTTGTATTTAATAGCCACAATGTCTTTTTGTGTTAAAAAAAATCAGTGAGTCAGGAAAGGGTGAGCAGCTTTATGACAAGCCATTATCCAGGCATGTTTTCCTCCCCTAGGATCAATTGCAATGTTTATTACATAGATGTAATTTGTATTTCTGGTGTTATGTATTATCTACAATCATTAAGCAAAGTTCATGAGGTGGCCTGTTCCCTGGCTCACTGATCCATCTGCATAGATTCCAGACTTCAATTATTTAATGTGTTTTAGTTCTTGCGAGATCCTAGAAGAGTCTGAAAACACTAAAACTTTTAAATGAATCTTACCTCAGATTCGTAAAACCACCTTTCATTGTTCTCCTAATTTATTTTATCTCAAAAATTCTCATGGAAATGAATCTCTCCTGGCATGTTTTTTAAGATAAGCTGTTAAAACAATAGATCATTTACTTTCTCCAATTGTTTAATGTTTCAGGATAAAAACAAATCTAGTTTTACTTTGTTTCATAAAACTTGTGCTCTATTTTTATATTTCATTGTTGAATTTAAGTGTTTTAGATAAGTTTTTATATGGGACTATGTGAATTGAGAAGGTTTTTTATTTTTAAATTGCAATTCTTAGCTAATTTATCTAAGAATGGGATAACTTTAGAGTTCTTTATGATATCCCACTGATTACATATCTACATATCTATTCTGAGAATAAATTTAAATCTCTGTTCTATAAAAATCCTTCAGCAGGTTATGTAATTGTTACTTTAAATTTCCAAAAATGTGTAAATATATGTTTGTTAGTGTGTGTACATATATAGCACATATACAATGTATATTAACTTTATTTCCGGCCTTACCTTTTAATTAACATAAAAATACTTCATAGTAAAAGACTATCAACATAAAAGGTCAGATAGATAGATGATAGATAGGTAGATAGATAGATAGATGGTAGATACATAGATACATAGATACATAGATAGATAGGTAGATCAGTGATAGGTAGATATAGATAACATGCATTGGACTTAATCCCTATTCTTCATTTTATTGAAATGCCTCTCATTTCCTTTCAAACTTGAAAAATAAAGGATTCAGTCAGTGTTTACAGGTATTCTAGGTTATGAGATAAATAAATCAACCAATTAAACGCATTTAAGAATTTTGTATCAGAATTGATGTGCTTCCTTGCAAAAGAGTAAGAAAATTTGAGGCCTGTACTCTTCCCTTGCTTCCTGTCTTCCAGGAAGCAAAAAGATACATTCGATGTGAAGACGCAGTAAACATATTAGTCTATTAATAAAGTCTTTTCTTTTTTTCCTTTTTATGATTCTAATTTTTTTAAATTTAAAACTACTTTGTACCTATCTTTTATCATAAGCTTCCTCAAATACTTTTATAAAAGAAATAAAGAAAAGGAAAAAAATATGGTGTCAGATGGTTGTTAGACTTACAGTGATCACTTCTTTAAGTATATAAATGTTGCATAATTATAGTGTATACCTGAAACTAATATATTGTATGTTAGCTATATATTAATAAAAATCATTTAAAAAAGAAAAATAATAAAATAAAATGCCTATGTTTTTGTGCACTTTATCTATTAGTTCAGAGTACTTACTGCGCAATTGCCATGTGCAGTTTTTTTTTAGGCACTTTATGTAGAATAAATTTCTTCTCATTTTAAGGAATGGTTCATGTGCTTGGAAAAGCAAACTTTTTCAAAAGAAAAATCAACCAGATATTTTTTTTCCAGTATTTAAATATTTATAATAACTAAGGCCTTATTGATATTTGATAATTTATAAAACTTTTATAAATAAACACACATTAACATTTTAAAGGCAAAAAAAAGAGAATAAGGTACATTTTAGGAGCATTTAAAAGTCATTTTGCAAATTGTAGAATTACCAAATTGAGTAAATTACCATAATTTTGGTTTTGGATGACTTTATCTGAGCCTTCATTTCCTCATCTATAAAATGGAAAATGTATTACTACTTCGTAATGACTTGTTGTGAGCTTTTAATGTTATAGAATGGCTTTTGTGCAAAGTAAAGACTGTTTATAGCTATTTGCATTTTAAATTAATTTCCCTTTTATAAAAATTAAGTTTCAGTCTTTTTTAAAAGTTCAATGTACAAATCATATTCTGCTTATAAACCTGGTAAGTTTTAAAACTACTTTAAAATTTTATTATTCAAAAACTATTAAATTTTAAAAAGCATTTCCATTTTCTTCATAAATCTAATATATTTTATCTTTATTTTTATTTTTTTAAGTTAAATTTATTGGGGTGACATTAGTTAATAAAATTATATAGATCTCAAGTGTACAATTCAAAAATACATCAAATGTATTTTGCATTGTGTGCTCACCACCCAAAGTTAAATTTTCTTCCATCACCACATATTTGACCCCCTTTACCCCGTCTACCTTCCCCCTCCCCGCTCCCCGCTCCCCTCTAATAACCACTAAACTATTGTCCATGTTCATGAGTCTCTGCTTGTCTTGTTCGCTTGTTGCTTTCAGTTTTATATCCTACATGTGAGTGAAATCATATGATTCTTAACTTTTTCTATGATTTATTTATCTTAGCATGATAATCTCAGGATCCATCTCTGTTGTCTCAAATGGCAGTATTTTATCTTTTCTTATGGCTAAGTAATATTCCATTGTATATATGTACCACAGCTTCTTTATCCAGTCATCTCTCAAAAGGCATTTCAGTTGTTTCCATGTCTTGGCCATTGTGAATAATGCTATAGTAAACATCGGAGTGCATATATCTTTAAGGATAAATGTTTTCAATTTTGGGGGATAGATACCCAGAAAAGGGATTGCTGGGCCAAATGGTAGTCCTATTCTTTTTTGGAGAACCTCCATACTGTTTTCTATAGTGGCTATACCAATTTACGTTCACACTAGCAGTGTGTAAGGGGTCCTTTTTCCCCACAACCTCTTCAACACTTGTTAATTATTTGTCCTATTGATGATAGCCATTCTAACAAGTGTGAGGTAATATCTTATCGTGGTTTTGATTTGCATTTTCCTAATCGCTAATGAAGTTGAGCATCAGTTCATGTCTCTTGGCCATTTATATATTTTCTTAGGAGAAATGTCTGTTCAGGTCCTCTGCCCATTTTTTAATTAGATTGTATTTTTTGTTTTTGAGTTGTATGATTTCTTTGCATATTTTGGATATTAGCCCCTTATCAGAGGTGTTGTTTACAAATATCTTCTCCCATTCAGTTGGTTGCCTCTTTATTTTGTTGATGGTTTCTTTCGCTGTGCAGAAGCTTTTTAGTTTGTTATACTTTCATTCATTTATTTTTGCTCCTACTTCTCTTGCCTTTAAGGTCAAATTCATAAAATTCTCTCTAAATCCAAGGTCCACGGGTTTAGTACCCAAGTTTAGTTTTCTTCTATGCAGTTTATTGTTTCAAGTCTAATATTTAGGTCTTTGAGCCATTTTGAGTTAATTTGGTGTATAGTGATAGATTGCAGTATAGTTTCATTCTTTTGCATGTAGCTTTTCAATTTTCCCGGCACCATTTATTGAAGAAGATTTCTTTTCTACATTGTATATCTTTGGCTCCTTTGTCAAAAATTATTTGCCCATATATAGTGGGGTTTATTTCTGGGCTCTTAATTTTATTCCATTGGTCTGTGTGTCTGTTTTTTTGCCAATACCATGCTGTTTTGATTATTTTCACTTTGTAGTATAATTTAAAGTCAGGCAGAGTGATACCTCTGACCTTGTTTTTCTTAGGGTTGTTTTGGCTATTCAGGGTGTTTGTGATTTCACAAAATTCTGGTGATTTTTTGTTCTATTTCTTTAAAAATATTCCATAGGTATTTTGTTGGGGATTGCATTAAATATGTAGATTGCTTTTGGTAATATGGCCATTTTAACAATGCTGATTCTTCCAATCCATGAACAAAGAATATCTTTCCATTTCTTTGTGTTTTCTTCAATTTCTTTTAATAATGTCTTATAGTTTTCAGTGTTTAGGTCCTTCACATGCTTTGTTAAGTTTATTTCTAGATATTTTATTCTTTTTGTTGCAATTGCAAAAGAAATTATTTTTTCCATTTCTTTTTCTGAAATGTTATTGTTTTTGTATCCTGTAACTTTACTGTGTTTGTTTATTGTTTCTAACAGTTTGTTGGTGGAGTTTTTGGTATTTTCTATATAGAGAATCATGTCATCTGCAAAAAAGTCACAATTTGACTTTTTAATTTCCTATTTGGATGCTTTTTATTTCTTTCTCATACCTGATTGCTTTCACTATGACTTCCAATACAATATTGAATAGGAGTGGTGAGAGCAGACAACCTTGTCTTATTTCTGGTCTTAGAGGAAAGACTTAGTTTTTCATCATTAAGTATGACATTAGCTGAGGGTTTGTCATATAAGACCTTTATTACGTTGAGTTACTTTCCTTCTACACTCATTTTATTAAGTGTTTTAATCATAAATGGATACTGTATCTTGTCAAATGCTTTTTTCTGAATCTATTGATATGATCATACAATTTTTATCCTTTAGTTTGTTAATGTGGTGTATCCCATTCATCGATTTGCATATGTTGAACCATATACAACCTTTCTAGACTGAATTACAAAGAACTAGAAAATCTAAATAAATTGATCAACAGTTAGGATATTGAAACAATCATCAAAAACTTTCCAAGAAAAGTAAAGTCCAGGACCAAATGGCTTCACTAGTGAATTCTACCAAATTTCAAAGATGTTTTAATACCTGTTTTTCTCAAACTCTTCCAAAAAATTGAAGAGGAAGCAATACTTCCTTCTAACATTTTATGAGGCCAACATTTCCCTGATACCAAAACCTGGAAAGAAAGAAAAAAAGAAAACTATTGACCAAATCTCTGATGAATACAAATGCAAAAATCCTAAACAAAATACTAGTAAATTGAATACAAAAATACATTAAAAGGATTATATATCATTTAATCTTCTTTATTAGGTACTTTCTGCCCTGATGTAACAAACAAAACCTTCCCAAGTACATAAACTACTCTTGTACATCTAAGCAATTAAATTTATAAATGTAGTAAATTTCAAGCTCTCTTAAGCATTATAATACTATTTATTAACCAACTAAATTAAATTCTACGTATTTCCACTTAACTTCACAACTCAGCAATTCATTTCTCATTTCATTTGGAACAGCATACCTTTCTGCCCTAAAGTGTCAAATTCTTTTGAATATTATCAACCCTTTTAATACCATTTATAAATTCTTGTTACATTAAACTTTAAATTATGAATGAAAAGTAGTTTACTTCAGGAGCTCCAATTTTAATTTATAAACTTCCCAGAATTAGAAAGATACGTTTACTCATTTCTTCTTATACAACTTTTACTATTGCAATGATAAACAACCCTAAATCTTAGTGTTACAGCAACAAGGTTTATTTTTCATAGCATTGCATATTGGTTGGGGCTCTGCTCCACCTTCTCTTTGCTACAGAATTTAGAAAGAAAATGGAATCCATATCTAGGACTTACCACAAAGGCAAAGAGCATAAGTAGAAGCACAGGCTGGCTTAAAGCTTCTCCTTGGCTTGTATTCCATATCCATGACCTAGGCTAACATCACTGGGGCAGAAAGTATGATCTTTCCATAGAAAGAAGCACCATAATGGAAAATGCCTCAAATATTTTTGATCAATCAATGTGTTCTACCACATCTTCTCTCCACAAATACATGTTGATATTACTACCTAATTATTTCTTGTGTAAATTTTTGACCTAGTATTCAGGCTGCAGCTCTCTTTTTTCAGTAATTTCTTTACTGCATGACTGAATGCTAAATTCCTTTTTTATGCTTTTATCAAGCCCTACGGTCATGCTAAATGACCTAAAGCTTAAATGAGATAATGTAAATAAAAGCATCTATATATCCTTAGCTAATATAAATAGGAATACATTCTTTTTTGTTCTCTTGTTTCTGACTTCATCCTTTTTGGTTTCATTTTGCTTGTATAGTTGTGTGGCTTTTGTTCAGGGTCAGCCATCTGAAGCAAAATCACTTACATATGCATGGATAAAGGAATTTTGATTTTTTTACCATTACTCTGAGTTCCAGTCATTTTGGCCTCAGAAACAGAATCTGGAATTCACCATCACTCATACTCACCCCTCTGACTGCTCTAGAAATTATATTTGTATTCAGTTAGCCTTTTACATTGGACTTTTTAGAGACTGGATCACACTGTTTTCTTATATTAAACTAATTATTGGTAAATAAACTGCAAGTCATTTTCACATATGGTTTTAAGCAACTTTTCATTAATTTTTATGTACTTGTGCACTAATTACTTTTTTTTTAAGATGCAAGACTAATATAACTAGCCAGATTATAGAAGGAATAAAAGTCAGGCAGAGGAGTTTAGATTTAATGATGTAGGAAATAGGAAATTATTGAATTTTCTGAGGCAGGAAATAGGAAAACAACATGGTATCATTATCACAATGTAGTACAGAATATGGGATTTAATGTCATACCATTCTGGATTGAAATCCTATCGCCATCAGTATAGTCTTAGTATTCCCATCTCGTAGTGAAGGTCACTCTGCTTACCTCATCGCTCTGTCATTCCTTCACTGATTCAATAATTATTGCTTCCTAGTTTCTACTAGATGTTGGTGAACAAAATAAACTCAGTTCTTAATCTCATTATACGTGCAGTCTAGGGACAAATGCAGAAAATGTATAAGAAAAGAAGCAAATTCATAGTGAACAATCGTGATAAGGATTCAGAAAGAAAGGAACAAGTCATAGAAAACTGGAGTATATGTCTTTAAATTTAGCGGTCATGGAAAGCCTCTCTAAAATGGTGATATTAATCAGAAATAAATGAAAAAATGGTTCTGTAGCTGTTGAGGGCCTTCCCATGTCCACTTGTCCCTTAGCATCTGGTATGTATACGCTCACGGCATCTAAGAGCGAACACTGTCTAATCTTCCTGAGAACGCCCTTTCAGCTTGTGTTTAGTGTAGCCTGAAGTACAGAGTACTTGTAACGTTCCAAGTACAGCCTTCAGTCATTAACAGATGGAAGTGGGGCAATAAGTAGCCCACCTTCCTCCCCATACCCCTGATTCATCCTGTGGTACACTGCACACTATCTCCCTGTGTCCCCTAGCAGGGCAGAGCCTTAGTTGCCCAGAGTGGTATTGCTTCATTACACACCCATTCCTGGCTTCCTTCCCTTATCTGTTTCTTTTTAACTTTTCTACCCATATTTCCTAGCATTGCCTCTCAAATCTTTGTTTTAGGCAGAGTCTGTTGCAGAGTGAAACCAGACTGAGACAATATCACTTCTAATCACCTAGAATAATGTCTGGAATAAAATATGCACTCAGTAAATGTTAATTCTCCTTTTCTTCACCCTTCTTCCCTTGAGTCAAACATGCATGCTGGAAATGTTTTAGGAAGTCACCTCTAGACTATATTACAGTCTTGGAGGTAGATAAAGTTAAAGTTCTGGAGGCCATTGAGGAGACATGTTATTGCTTTAGAACTGACAAAAAGCAATAAAGACCTAGACAGGCCTAGGTGAGATGCCAGTGAAATTTAGTTACAATGGCCTGTTTATGACTCATTTGTATCTCTCCCTGCACATTACTGACTCTGATGGACCACATGGTTCTATGAAGTGGTATGAGAGGGTAGTGGAGTCATAAAGATACCCCTAGGTAAAAGAAATTATATATAATATTAGGCCAAAAAAAGTATGTGGAAAGATCAGCAAAGTGTTCTGTGAAATTGGTCAGAACTTCCTAGGCATCCTGCTCTTATCTGTCATACCTGGCTAACCAGGTAGCAGTAGCAGGCGAAAATGTAGAAGGGCCTCTGATCTCTATCAGCACCATCGAAGTCACTATATATATATGATATTGTTCCTTGGAATTTCTTTTTAAGGATGTATTTTAATAGAACTTTATCCTTCATCCAAAAAAGAAATATCTTTTTTCTCATCAGCTAACTTAAAAAAATATCAGCTTTATTTGGGAATGAAGACAGTGAGTGGAAGTGTGAAGGTGAGGTGCTTAACCAAACCCACTCTCTGTTAAAGTGTCTCCCATGTAGCATCAAAGTGATACCTGAAGGCATTATATATATATAAAATCAAATATATATATATATATATATATAAAATCAAATATACATATAATCAAAGTATAAATAATGTGTTTTCTGTATAAGTACATTTTCAAGTCAAGTATTGTCCTCTCCTCCAACTCATTTTCCACTCCTAAATGGACATTCTGAAGTCTCTACTGGATCTTGGAAATTAAAAAAAGTTAACTTCCTACCAGGCCCTACAGATCTTATCTATTACCTGCTTACCTCTCCAATCTATTCTTGCGATACTCTCCTTCATTCTGATTAAGTTCAGGCATACCTGCCACCATTTAGTTCCTCAAAATATGCCACATACCATAGTGTCTTTTCAGATGTGGTTCTTTCTCTCAGGAATTTTGTCATCAAATATTTACATAGATAACTCTCTCTCATTCTTAGGTGTCTACTTAAATGTTACCTTCTTAATGACATCTTCCTTGACCACTTTATCTGAGATGTATCAGATGTATCTAGTACTAAAATAATGTTGCATAACAAACAACAAAATCTCAGTGGCATGCAATAGTAAGCATTTATTTAGTCCAAATGTAAGGACTGGTTGTGGGCCTCTCAAACCAGGCTGGGCCTCGTTCAGTGACTCCTCTGATTTCATTTGGAAATGTCCATGTCTGGAGGTCAGTTAGTGGTCAGCTGATCTAGGTAGGGTGCCTCTGCTGTCCAACTCTGCTCCATGTATCTCTTGTCTTCCTTATAGGACCAGTGGGCTAATCTGGATATGTTCATTTCTTAGCCCTTACACATGACAGAGATATAACTATCTGAGCAGAAACTTGTAAGTCCCTTGAAGGCCTAGGTCAGAACTGGTCTATTACTTCCACCTATTCTGTTCGCTAAAGCAAGACATAGAGCCAAAACCAACATGAACAGTATACAATGGCAGGTGGGAAGGGAATATTTCTGAATTATGATCCAACTTGCTGTAATAGGTCTTTTCTGTTATTCCAGTTCAAAGTACTCTATTTACTTCTAAACAATGTTATTATTTTTTTATATTTAATTGTCTAGTATTTGTCTCACCCATGAAACTTTGTTTTAGACCAGAAAGAAAGAAAATTTGTTACTGTGGTAATGAATTAAACCCTAAATATTAGCAGTTAAACAGAGTAATTTTATTTCTCCCTCAAGTCATAGTTCAGTGCAGATTGGGAGGTCTGCCTCCATTATACGTCAACTGGATTTGTTCAGCCCACTCAAGAGAAGGGATGACCAAAAGATCAAATTAGATTTTTTTTCCCCCAGGGCCAGGCTTAGAAGTGGCTTCTATTATTTTTACCAATCATTGATTAAAATACAGTCACATTGCCCTAATCTAGCTGCAGTGTGAGGTGGGAGGCAAAGAAATGCAGTCTTCTTGTATATGCAGGAAAAGGAAATGGTATGGTGAACACACAGTTTTGTTTCTACTGAGACTGTGAGGTCTTCGATGGCAAGCTATGTCACTAGCACCATAATACTTAGAAAATAGAAGATCTTCACTTGTTCACTGAATGAGTGATACCAGACTTCAAAGTCAGTTTTTTCATCTATGAAAAAAGAATAATGATTTATACCTAACAGAATCATTATAAAGATTAAAGAAGTAATCTCTATACGGAGTTTTATAAGAAAGATATACTATCTAGGGCCTTGGTTTATAACTTCAATTCTGTTTCAAAAATGCATAAGAAATGTCATTATTGAGTATGAATTATTATGATAATGAGGAAAAATTATTGACATGTAAATTATGTGTGTAGATAGTTGAAGCAAGACTTTAATTTTCATTTCTTAAGGTAATAGTCAAGAAAATATGATCTAAAAAAGAGTCAAGACAGGAGACTTAGGGCAGAGAGAGGCAGAATGGGTGGCTCCATCTAGCCCAGAGTCTTCACTACAGCTACCTTCTCTTGCCATCACTACCCAAGCCGAGTAGTTCTATACTCATCTATCCTTTTCCACTGCCTGTAAAGTTTAAGGGATTTAGAGAAAGAAGTAGATATAAAAAGAACAATGAAAGCCGTATAGTGATCCATAAGGCTCTGCCATTTTTTTTTTTCTTTTTACTGGCCTTAAGGTAAAACACACACGGAAGAACTTGAAAAATCTTGGTTTTATTGATTGAAGTTTAATTAAAATTTAATAAAATGTATAAAGTGCTTGGCGCATCCAAGGCACTGACTGATCACTGGGTCAGAAGGCTTCCATAAAACCACAGATTGTTCTGAGTGCCCCTCCTTCAGGTTCCCACAGTCTAATCTGTACACTCTGTTATATCATGTCTCAGATTGTATTTAAATCTACTCTGGATCTTTGCCCCTCAACAATAAGCTCTCCATAGGGCCTTATTCATATTGTATTCCAGGGCCCACATGAGCTGCACACCCAGAAGGCCTTAGTCTCATCTTAGAAATTGTTTTTTGCTCTCTAGTTTCTGCAAGGGCTTCCTATCTGGACTTTAAAGCTCTACCTTTAAATTCAAATGACTTACACCGCTGACTGCAAAGACAACTTTTGCTCCACCCAGAGTTTATAAATCCAGCCCTTGAATGTATAGTCTCATGTTTTCTGGAAAGCCCTTCAACTTTAATTCTTTAAGTTGGCATTTACAAGAAGTGACAATAAATCCTAATGAATTTTCTGAAAATAATGTTGACCTTCAAAATATAGTAGATTCTCACTTGCTAAGAATAGTTGTAAAATTCGTCCTAAAGTAATGGACAGACTATGCTATTTTAAATTTAACCTAATCATAATTCTGGCTTAGGTCAGTGCTTATCAAGTTTCTTCGATGTCCACTGCATGTTCTTCATTAGCTCTTAGAACATCATTGGCATTAAATAGTGAATGATTATTAGTAATTATATCATAAAAACACCAAGAGATCATTAACCATAAGGCAGAGTTAAAGTTCTTAGCTAATTCAATATCTATTTTGAAACAGTCTTAACATTTCAAATCTCCTGAGTTTTTCACTGATGCAGTAGTTGGAAACCTAAATCTAAAATTTGAGTTTTATGAGTGCCCCTTGAGCCCTCTGGATTTGACAGGTTGATTTTAATGAACATTTGAACACTTGCATTAGGCAATCTCATTTAATTATAATTGAGATGTGAAGCTGGGAGTTTTAGGGCTTGACGTCCAAATCTGACCTATTTACTGTGCAGTCATAGCTCAAGTGCTGTAGCAACACTGTTAAATATTTCAGTGTCTACAGAGTGATAAACACTGATTAGAAGCATAACTGAACACAGGTCATTGCCCCTCAGAGATCATGTTTTTTCATAGGAACCTAAACCTCAAAAACTTTTCATATGTATTTTCCACTTTTGAGTAACAGGTAAAAGAGGCAGGTCAAACTGGGTTTAAATGCAGCAGCGGATAGAAAGGGATGGAAAATGCAGAAAGAAAAGGGCTGCAACAAGGAGGGCAAGCTAGTGAGAATTAGCAATCCACCTAGTGCATACAATTAGCGGTTTGTGTGTGTGCGATATCATTTACATACAATTAAGGCGCTGAGTGAAGAGGTTACATTTCAAGGATGTTGACTAAAAAACTGGAAACCAGAAATACCACAAACCAAGTATAGCCTAAAACAAGAGACCTTTCAAAAGCTTTCAAACAGTACTTCCATTTATGAGCGCTCCCAACAAATCTTTTAAAAAGGACTTTAACCTGGAAACTCAGGTACTAAATACCCTGGACCAACCAGGATAGTGATAGCACTGAAGAAAACACTTGAACATTTATTTTTCTTTTGAACATCTAATTTTAATTTATTTAGTAAAAAGGACATATGTTCATCTCTATTATAACCAAAAGTTTCCTTTTCCTCCCTTTCAACGTTAGCTTTAAAAATATGATGTTACCTATAACTAAATATACTAGGTCTCTTAAAATAAAGAAAAATAAAACCTTGTATAAAAGAGTCTGTCTTCCTAATATTATCTCCCTTGTCTGAAGAGGGTGCATGTCACACTAGCCATTGCAGGGCCCAATTCCAGTGATTTGTAAAGAACAAAAACAAGTATACTCATCCTAAAAATAATGTAACTATGTATTATACCATAATAATACAACTATAATATAACTATTACTATAGTAGTATACTATACTATACTATAGCATTGGATAATATAATAAGATAATATAACTATAACAAAAATTAATTATTGTTCTAAATTTAGATATATAGTCCTTGCATTATATTGAATGGAGAATGTGCCCGAAAGTGAAGCGCCACTTTTCATTTTCAACAAAATAGCAACAAAATAACAGAAAACAAGATTATAATAATTTATTTTTAGGTATATGTCATTTTCTTGGGTACTAGAATAATATATTTTAGGCTTATAATTTCACTTGTTATAATAAAACAACAAATACCTCTCTTCTAAGAGGTATTTGCTTGGCTGTTAGAACTGTTAAAGAACAAATATTTAAATTTGAAGAACCAATTGGCTTTATTGAGCAATTCATGAGTCAGGCAGCATCCCATCTAGCAAACAGAGAGTTGCTCCAAGAAACCATAAAATATAGAAGGTTTTTATAGGTAGAAACTTGATAGGACAAGTATGTTATTAAACAAAAAATAGGATTGTTTCAGGCAAGGTTACCTTCCCTTATGGGAAGGCAGGATCTAACCAGGCAGATTGCATCAGCTTCCTTGGGGGTGGAGGGGCAGGGATGGAGAGGGCCCACATGACAAATTAGCACATTGGGGCTACCAAAAAATTCTGGACTGACCAGTTAAGATTATATTCCTGGAGAAGATCGAAACTATAATTAGGTCAGGTATTAAGTCTAGGTTTCATGTAATGAGCTTTAGCACAAGTGACTCCATTTGGGGCCCATAGTTTTCTCTTTAACAGAATTTTCATATGTATTTTCCATACACACACACACACACACACACACACACACACACACACACACACACATATATATACTATTCATGAGATATTTAAGATTAATTATTGCAATTTTATAGATAAACAAGTTAAAATAGATTATTTCAGTTTTCTAATCTGTAGACCTAAACTATATTAAATGGTATTTAATCAGACTGTATCTTTTTATTTCTACACAATTCAGGATAATGTATTACAGACTATAAGCACTTTATAATGTAACACTGTAGTAGTGATATGTAAATAACTTTTATTTTTAGTATAAAAGTAAAAAATGAAAGTATTAAGAATAATTATGACTACAAAAATTTGTTAATTTCTATTTAATTTTAATAATGCATTTGTAATTAGAAAATTACTTCAGCCTAAGCACATAGTTTGCTAAGCTTTATTCTGACTGCATTTTCTACAAGTAAAGAATTGTATCAATTAAATACATAATCTCCAGCATTTTAACTGCTATTTAATATTTTCACTACAGTTTTTCTTTTCCAAAATTTCCTTTAGAGTTGTAATTCCTAGGAGAGATTATTTTAGTATCAAAACCTGCTATGTACCATTGACTTTATTAAGCAGATATTGAATATTTTCTTGGTCTTTTCACTCCCTCTTTTAATTATTTTATTAGAAAATTGCACTAAGTCATAACATTTGAGCTTCTCTTTATGATTCCTAATACACACCAGACAGTGACTGACTGCATAGACTAGAGACTTTTCTGTTCCATTGATCAGTAAGGTTCCTATAGTGCTTATTTACACATTTAGTAGTTATGTAGAGATCCTTAGGTTTTTTAAATATAAAGGCTTTGCATTAAGTATTCAAACAAATGATTTCTTCTTCATTTCTCATTAACCATGGTTTATAAAAGTATAGAGTATAAACTACAATACTAAATAAATAAACGTGGATTTCTGCATTAATCTCATGGAGGTCACTTTTCTAAAATAGATTTAATTATTACAAATGTATATGAGTATTTTAGGCTCAATTATTGTAATTATAATACATCAAACTCATTAAGCTATGCATATACACACACATAATATGTTCCATTTTGTTTTAATGATCACTGGGAATTACCAAATCAGGGTTTAAGGTCTAAAAGTGAGAACATAAAATTTTATTTATTCAGAATAATTACAGGAAAAGGCAACTCTGACTTGTAAGTACCTAAATTATGAAGTATTTTAAAAGAAATTTAGTTTTTATAATTTTTAAAAACAAGGAAAAATACTATTTAGTTATTAGGAATAAAACAGGAAAGGGTGAAAATCACTATACAAAGAATTTTCCTTGCAGCTATTGAAATGTTGCTTTAAAAAGGAATATTGGACAATAGTATCATCCTTTTATTCCATACTGAATTTATACATTCACAACTCAAATATTTATAGTAGTAGCATTTGTAGAATTATTCTGATAGAATGTGTAACCTGACAATTAGAAAAGCATCTGATTAAGCTCTTCACTTTCCAGCCTTGCTTATTATGTTCATTTAGATGTATTTGTTAATTTATAACTACAGTTAATTAAAATTTTTTAAATTTTCTTTTTTTTTTAAGGAGCCCGCTACTCGAAAAAAATGCAAGTCAAAGTGGTCACAACCTAGAAGTCTGCAGAGACAGGAATAACTAGCAAGTAGATACTATGTTATTTTACTATGCTTAAACATATAGAATTTAGTAGTATTCTGAGAATTTTACTCTATAATGACCAAATAGTTTTGTAATTTTAAATTCATACTTAGTAGTATTTATGTTAACTATATTACATCACAAATAATTAGGAAGAAAATAATAACTATGGATTTAAGGAAAGTAATTTTCTGTCAATAATAATGAAATTATTTTGGTCAGAAAGATGAGTTTAAATATTTTATCATCTCTCAGTCTCATTTTTAGAGCCCTAATTCAACGGTAGATTTCTTTATAAAAAAAAGAATAAGAATCTCCCTATACTTTGTGACATATTTAGCCATTATGCAAATATATATTAATTCCTCTCATAAATCCTTAATAGAAATTATAATCATGATTGTAAGAACTAGAGTGAAATTACATTCACTTTTGAAGGTTACATTTCAAAATTTCAAGGTGATATCAAATGAAATCCAGACACAAAACAGGAGCTTTCCAATTTTCAGTGCTTACTGACATTTCCAAGAAATAAGAGGTTCAATGATGAAATCATGCAATATTTGGATAAGTGGATAAAAAAAGGACTTAAGAATGTGGGAAGAGTAAATAAGATTATTTGAATGGCAAGAAGAATCTTTGAAAAAAATCTCATTGTTCCACATTAGAGTGGCAGGAGTCGATTCTTTCTCCTCAGATGTATCTTGGAGATTGTAACAGAATCAGAAAATGTAAAAGCTAAAAGGATTTTAGAAAATATGTATATCAAATCTTTCATTGATATGGATTAAGGAAATAAGTTTGCAATTAGAAATTTATTTTACATGTTAAAATTGCAATATTATATATGTAAATAGGCAAACATATAAAGATAAATACATTTATATGTACACATATATGCATATATTTTTCAGATAAAAATAGTTAATTCTTAATATAACATATTTTTCAATGGTAATGTTGATTAAAATTTATTTGTGAAGAGAAATGTATAAGAAATGATGGCAGTATCCACAATCAAAATATTTTAAGAGTAGTACATATTTTTGTATTTAAAATCCTATAGTAGCAGAAATTTCTGTAATTACAAAAAAATGTTTAAAATTGTGTTTCAATTGCTTAACAGTACAGATTCCTAAAGAATTATAAGCCAACAATCGTTTTTCCCCTCTCAGTCTTCTTTTATGGCTTTCTACATGACAAATCATGGATGATAAATATCTCACATATAAACTCTATCAAATATTTATATGATTAGAACCACACATTTTTGATAAGAAGAATGCTAAGCAATTCTAAGAGAGGAAAACCATCATTATAATATAAATTACTAGTCCTTAATGTATTTGCTTTATAAATTTAGACTTTTTATCTTGGGTTCTCATACAGTTATACAAGCTTACACTGTGACGCAATGGAAAGGAAAGCATTTTCAAAACTCAAAGACTTTTCGAATAGTTCAGTTAGCTAAAGGAGAAAAAATTGTGAACGTATCTTTAAAATACTTTGGTAATAGTGAACATCAATTTTAGCTCAGAAATAAATTTTAAAAAGATCATAATTTAAAAGGTATTGAAGAACGTAAAAGAAGAGTTGGTGAAAGAAAAAGTAAAAACTTCTGGTAGACTGTTGGGAGAGAGTCCATTGGTGGAAGAACAGGAACTTGATGCTTGTAGTAATCCAGATGGAAAATTTTAGGAGTTAGAGTAGTGGCAGTAGGGATGCAGAGTAGGACTAATATGAAAAAAAATACCTTCTTCATTGGTTTCTACAGGAGCTTGGCTTGAATGAATAGTGATTCCATTATTTGAGATCTGGAAGATTAAAAGAACAGTTACCTTTCAGCAGAGGATGTTAAAATGCTAACATTAGTTTGGAAAAGTGAAATTCAGGTGTCTCTTGCATAGCTAAATGGACTATCACAGGAATGGTGGAAATTCAGAACTAGAGCTCTAGGACTAGTAGACATATGGGCTTGATTTACCTGAATAGAGGTAGCAATTGAAGCCAGCAAAATTTAGTCTGGCAGAAAACATATACAGCATGAAAGGGGAACATGACCAAAGGTACAATTCCTAGGATCATCACTATACAGTCATCAAAATTTTGTTTAGAGGAAGCGGAATCAACCACAAAACTTTAGCAATAGTCAGAAGTAAGAGGAAAACTGGCTTCTAGTGTTTTTGTTTTATTTTTTAAAGAAAGCCAAGAAGCAGAGAAATTCATAAAGGTTAACAGTGTTAAATGCTGCTGAAGAGCCTAGGAGGAAGATGACGGAGGGAGAAGAAACTTTTGGACATCACAGTCAGTCAGTCATTGGGAATCCTAATGGAGATAATCCAACTTTAAGACCAGATAGATTTATGAATCCTTTCAAGACAGTGGCTATATTCTTTACCTCATCTCCTTCCTATATCAATTCTAATAATAGAATTCTGTTTTTAGATTTATCTTTGGGTAGTTTTATATATTTTTTAAATTCAGATTTACTTATTCTCAGAATATCATTCAGTTATAAATACCCTAAAATATCTCATAATTTGAATAGCTAATTCAATTTAATGTTCTTTGGTTAAGGAAATCTTTATTACTGGGTAATCCTATCGAATATATATGGCCTGTTATTATTTCATTTAGTAATTTCATAAATGATTTCCCACTGTAGGCTGACAAATTTTCTATTTGCCTATGTTGAGAAAAACCCAGTCTTCTTCCTGTGTTTTGCCTTTACTCTCACACTACTACCACACTCACTACACTTCTGACAGCAGATGCGTGGGGTTTTTCTCCAGAACAAGCAATTTTCTGTGACACCAGCTGGGTGTCCTACAATTTAACTCAGTTCAGACAATGTCTACCAGGAGATAGCATCAGATCCCACAAGTTAAGGGCTCAGTCATATAAGGCTGCCTGCCGCCCCCCACTCCCGCCCCCACCACATACACTTCAGAAGTCAATCTCAACTACTAGGTCTCCAGGTTATCTATAACTTCTGTCCAACTTGACTACAAATTGGAGGTTCCCATGACCTTCTCTCCTTGGATTTTATTATTTGCTAGAACAGTTCATAAAACTCAGTGAAACACACATTTACCAGTTTATTAAAGGACATGGTGAAGGTTACAGATCAACAGCCAGATGAAGAGATACATAAGGTGAGGTCTGGAAAGGTTCTGAGCACAAGTGCTTCTGTTTGCACGGAGCTGGGTCACATCACCCTCCCAGAATGTGGATGTGTTCATAACCTGGAAGCTTTCTGAACTCCAAACTATTGAAATATTATAGAGAATCACTTATATAGGCATTATCAATTATTAACTTCATTTCCAGCATCTCTCCCTGGAGAATAGGATATAGGGCTGAAAATTCCAAACTTCTAATCATGGGTTAGTCTTTCCTGTGACCAGGCTCCATCCAAGAGCCATCCAGGAGCCCACCCAGAGTCCAGAGTCACCTCATTAGAGCAAAAGACATTCCTATCACCCAGGAAACTCCAAAAGATTTAGGAGACCTGTGTCAGGAAATAGGAAGATAGATAGATAGATAGATAGATAGATAGATAGATAGATAGATAGATAGAGATATATATCTCATATAATATATATGTATATATAAAATATGTATTATTTCATAGCCTCATAAGTAATAATTTCAACCAATACCTGGCACATAGTGGGCACTTCTAAGTTATTTTTGAATGAATGAAAGAATGAATAAATGAATGCTTTTCTCCCTTTGGATTATCCCACATTCTTTTAAAAGTGGAAATGCACCCAGAATTATTTGACTATCTTCAAACCCTTAAACAAATAAGACTAAGAGGAAAATAAGAGTAGCACTTTTATGTGAGATCTTCCACCTCATTCTCATTAGAACTATTTTTGTTTTTCTTGCCCTGGCACTAATTTTCATAGTTGTAATTAGGGCAAAATAGCCATCAACTCTTTTTAAACATTTTACTTAGAAACAGATTACTTTAAAATCTTTGTACTGCTTTCTTTTTTCTGTCCACAATAAAAATAGCCTTATCATTTTATTTCAAGTTATATAATCCAAGCTCATGGTAAAAATTTCAAACAATACATGAAAGTGTGATAAAGATAGTAAAAATTGCTTGAAAAGCCACCCAAATGATGTAACCACAATTAATATTTACATTCCTTATGGATTAACCACTTTCTCATTATGAAATGTCCCTTTTTTATTTTTTTAATTTATTGGGGCGATATTGGTTATTAAAATTATATAGGTTTCAAGTGTACAATCCAATAATACATCATATTTATATTGTATTGTGTGTTCATCACCCAAAGTTAAATTTCTTTGTGTTACCATATATTTGAGCTGCTTTATCCTTATCTACGTCCCTCACCCCTTTTTCTCTCTGCTAACCACTAAACTGTTTTCCGAATCCATAAGTCTCTATGTGAATGAATGAATGACTGTTCGTTTGTTGCTTTCAGTTTTACATCTGTCACCATACACTAAAATTAACTCAAAATGGATCAAAGACTTAAATATAAGACCTGGAACAATAAATTGCATAGAAGAAAACAGGTACTGGATTTCTTTCAATGATCAAAAACAGATACTAATGTAGATAGGTCTTTTGTAAAAGGGAAGTGGTGTAACGTAAACTTTCCGAAAGCCCATATGTACCTACATGTGAGTTTTTTTTTTTCCCCAAGTCATTTGCTTAGAGTTTGCAAATATTCTTGAAATTCTTGGTTAAAACTTTTCATCAATTTTGGATCATTTCTAGCCATCATCTTTTCAAATACTGTTTCAATCCCCTTCTTTCTAAGACTTCAACTATATATATGTTAGATCTTTTTACTGTGTCCCACATTTCTCTTCTCTTCTATTCTTTATTTCATATTCTTTTTCTCTTATTTTAATTTGATATTCTTTAATGATCTGTCTTGTAGTTTATTAGTCTCATTTCTAACCTGATTTTAATTTCTTTTGTTGAGTTCTAAATATCGGATACTATAGTTTTCAATTCTATTATATCTATTTGGTTCTTTTTATATATTCTAATTATTTGGTAAAATTCTGTTTATCTTCATCTGATCTGTTTGTTCACTTTTTCCACTAGAATATCAATAGCTATTCTGAAGGCTTTGCCTGATAACTACAATATCATGATCACACATACATTGGTTTTTAGTATCTGTTATTCCTTTATATTTTATTCATTATGGACCTGTAATTTTTTTTCTTTTACACTAGCCATTTGGTGTATAGAATTTTAGGATTTCCAGGTGATAATATCTAGGCAAATAAAGTAGAAAAAGTGTTCCACCTAATTCTTTCAGGGATCAAGATGAGTAGAGGCTGGGTGACTCAGTCTATCTTTAGTTGTCTCATTTCTAAAGCATAGCCCTCTAAGATTTTCAGCTGAAAGCTTGGCATGTTCACCATGATCCTTCCCACTTGGATCTCTGTTGGTAAGGCAGGGCATTCTTCCCTTTGTTGCAGAGGTTTCTAACTAAGACACTGATTTTCTGTATCATGAAGCATCAAAACACAGTGTGACTCAAAGGAGAGATTAAGTGTACATTTGAGATCTTAATTCCTCAGTTTCTACTTCAAGCTCTTGATGGATGGGAATAGGGAGAAACAGGAAATGTAAAGATCAGTCAGGAGGCTGTTTCTCTTTTGAGATGAGAAGTCATAGAGGCCTATCCTTGTGAATGGCAGAGACCCACAAAAATTGCAAAATTGTGTGGTTATTGAATTTTTATAAATAAAACTATTTCAATATACTATGGGGACTTACAGTTTTAAAATAAATCCTCTTAAAGTTTTATTAAAATAATTATTTATTCATTTATTCTGCTTCCTTAAAATGTAGTAAGCCCATACTACTACAATCAATCATACCCCAAATCACCTCCAAGTGCCCAAGTGCATATCCTACTAAGAATGCATCAATAATTGTGTTTGCTAGACATTCAGAAAAAAATTAAAAATAATATTTTTTTCTCAAAGTATAACCTAAAATGGATAACCAATTTATATAGCTTACAAATGAAATCTGTACGGGCAGAAATTCAAAATCTAAAGAATGAAATCAATGATACAGTTCTTTCGATTCTATAATGCCAGGATGCAACTTTGTTGTCTAAAGGTCATGAATATTATGAGAGGGAAGAAAAGTCATTGAAGGCTAGGTGAACCACAAAGTAGTGATCATAAGAGAAGGAAGCTAGAGGTAAAATAGGAAAGCTGACACAAACAGTACTTGACTCTCAAGGCCATGATGGGCAAAGAGAGACTACTACCAGCTGCATACTACACAGGCTCCTAGCCAGACCTGTGCTGCCTTGGGTATCTCTGCATGAGCCAGCAACCTGGCTTCTGTGCCCTGAGGTGTTCTGATGCCAGGCCAATGAGTTCCTGATGCTGCTATGTCTGTCTGACTTAATTCCTAAGTTTTCTTTTGTGCTAAACAAAGAGCCCAGTTCTTACACACAGTATGGTTGAACTTTCTAGTTGGAATTTAAGAACTGAGTTTAGTTGTTTAAATTATAGCTGGAACAATAAACCTAGAGAGGAAAGGAAGAGCAGAAGGGTGGAAAATTGACATTTGCTGGGTAACTTTTATGTAGTTCAAGTACATTTAAACACACATTTTTTCAGTTAACCCTCGTGATATCTAAGAGAGATGAGAAACCAAGCTGCAGAGAATTTAGTTAAGTGACTTTTCCACCGTTACCACAGTTAATTACTAAGAGGGAAACCAGTATTATGGTCTATTTCTATATGTCTCATAGGACCATTCTGTATCTACTGTATTGCCAGGAAGAAAGAGTTTGCATGAAATTTTATCACCATTAAACTCTATAGAGTCATAGCTTTATAAAATATAAACAGAACAACTCCTTCTTAAAGCAACAACAATGCAACAAAGGCAATAACAGTATTGATGCTTGGAAGGTGACACCTCTGGCCTAGATTGGTGGGGCTCATGGTGGGAGGTAGGGAAAATAGCTGTCAAGAGCAGCCATGGAATACCCAGGAACAATACCAAGTGGCTTTTGTAACATACAACAGATATCTGAGCTAAAGATGTGGATTCAGGAAGTTTTACCATGAATATGGAAACTAAAGCCAACTGCGTAAATAAAGTTTTCCAAGAAAAAATACAAAGCAAGTTCAGAAGACAACCAAGAGCAAAACAAACAAACAAAACATTTAAAAAGGTAGGAAGAGGATCAGGGTAAAGTGAGTTCACGGAAGCAAAAGAGGAAAAAGTGCTAAGGAAAAAAAAATTCTCGACAGAGTTAAATAATAGCTGCAAAGAAACCTAAAAGTTCATGGATCTGGTAATTAAGGTATTGTAGGAGACCTACGGGAGAACTTTATAATAGTGTAGATTAGGGAATTGAGTGTGTCTTAGGTTGAGTTCTTTGGCTCTAAGACAAAGATAGGTTTACTGGGAGTGCCAGGTAGAGAGAGAAATTAAACTGTGATGAAGTTGCAACAGAGGCTTCGGTAGAGCCCACAGAAAGCAATGGAGCTGGGCAAGCCTTATCGAATTATGTCAAAGGGAAGCAAGGTGGCTGGGCTTTTAAACTAGCATCAACCAGTTGTTGGAGGAGTATAACTTGGGTATGATAATTTTCTTCAGTAAAAGGCAGTACCCAGAGAGAGATAAAGGTATGAGCCATTAGCAGGCAGCCATCCAGCAGCAGCTGGAAGAATGAATGGTTCCTTTTTATAAGGGATCTGGAGAGATCCATTTGGGGAGAGAGTGGAGAAAATGAATGTGAAAGTCCAGGCTACTAGTCTAAATACTTTTCTGTAAGAGGTTTTATTGTTGCAGCCACTAATCTTCTCTTCCAAAATTTTCCCCACCACAATTTTTTTGCCAGCTAACTCCTTTACTGACATATTTTCTTGGATTAATGCTTCATTTACTTATAAGGCCTCCAATTAAATAGCTCTCTTTTCTTTGACTGTCCTTTATTAATTGTTACTCTTAACCTATCTTGTACCATAGAGGCAGATGTAAGCCCAAATGGATTCCTATAGCCATCCCCATTAACATATATTATGCAAAACACAACCATATTTTATAGAATTGCTTTTTCTGTATCAATTCCATTAGAAAAGAGTCTTTTCATGGGAGCTCTAAGTTAAAGAATTTAAAAGTTAGAAACCAATACTTCATGTATCACACTGCAAGATTTTGACGGCAATGAAGAGTCTGGTTTCACATATTTCATGTGGGGCTTTGTATTTTCTTAGAGGAGACTAAATAAGCAGACTGCACAATTTTAAATATGAACTCTTACATAATCACATGTTCATGAATATAGGAAAAATTTAAATGAAAGTTGTTAATCATTTTGGCGATTATTAATTTATGGCAGCTCTGAGGGTGGGGATAGTGTAAAAAGAGTTTCCAGGAGGGATTTGAGTCAACATGCACTTACATCATCACATCAGCTACACTGATTACCTTCATCTTATGATCCTTTAAAGTACTTAATGCAATATCACTGTCTCCAACAGTCACCTGGGATGCGTAACTACTGGTAGTTTTATTACTTTTTCTTTTTTTCCAAAATAGATAGGACCATATTTTTATTTCCTTTTTAAGTTATCAGTAGAATAGTTTAATATTTAAAATGTATTGTCAGCTTTTCTTGGGGAACTGTGAAGTTCTAATATATTACATTTCCATTTAACAACAATAACAAAAAATCCCATTCCTCCCCCCACAAAAAAGAAACCCAAACAAAAGCATTATGGGGTTCTAACTAGAGACTATTTGAAAAGGAAGATTTGTTCTTGCTTTGAAAATACCATATAAACACCAAGAAAAAAAAAATTGGTCTCATCTGTCAAATTGCCTGGAGAATGCTTTTAACAAGGAATGAAGCTACATTAAAGGCCATAAAATATGCAGCAAGGGAAAGAAGGATAAAGCCGTCCTGTAGTTCATTGGTTTCACCTACTGTGCAGTGCTCTCCTTGTGAACAAGACAGATTGAGTAGTTATTACTATATCAGAATATCTGCCATTGTGGAAAGTAAGAGAATTAGAGAGAGAACACTGGACTCCAAATCCTAGTTCCTTCCGCGATTATTAGTCAAAGAAATGTGAAAATTAATGACATTTCCTTTCACTTTAAGGGAGCAGGTCAGCTTTTTTTACTAGGAAATAAAACCCTACGACTTTATTTGCAACCAAGGAGCTTGCAACACCATTAAAATTACTACCAATTTGGCAAGTGGGAGAAGGGAACTTTGACTTACGGGTTTGCAACTATGCCTGTGGGAAAGGAACAAACTGCTGAAGGGTATGCTTATAAGCTAGATATTAACAATTGTATAAATTTATTATTGTTTTACCGAAAAGTAGAAGTAGCACTAAAATATGACTCATTTGGAGGATGCTAACAAAAAACAAATTGCACCTAACTTAACCTTCTGAAAAAATAAAAAATAAAAGACAAAGCATTTAGACACCCTTTTCCAAGATAGATTTTGCTTGAATTGTAATTTTGAAAGGTGTTCACTTCGCTATTAAATAACAAATTGGAAAACTGTTATCTGGAACAAAATGTTCAATGCTAAACTTATTGAAAGTGGTCTCCATCTGTGAATGTTAGCAAATTTATCCAAGGATTCTCTGTTTATGCATTTTCAGGATGAGAGAATAACATCAGATGTTCGAACAGCTTATAAAGCCCTTATGAAATAGGAATGACACTATTAAAAGCTATTGTTTGTTATTATGGAGAAATTATTATTTGGTATTTCCAGGTAAAATGTGAAAATGTCCTATATATTTCCCTAAATTTCCTCCTATATAGAAAATAAATGACATTTTATTGCTAACTAGTTGATTTATTTAAGAACACTAGACAAAGTATTTTGCCTGATTTCTTTATGAAACTGTAGAACTATTCTTCAAACCATTTAATGCCTAGAAGATTTAATAAATTAGAAAAACAGTCTCTCTATAAAAATGTATTACAAGTTGCAAAATAATTCCAATTTAGTAGTAAAAACAATCAGCTGATTTTAAAAATACTTTTTAAAAAAAGGTCTAGAACATAACTTCAAGAAAAGGGATTTCTTTTAACAGAGGCAACATTTAATACAATGGCAGGTAAAATAATTTTTAAAAGTTTTTTTAAATGGTTTAAAAAGTTGAACATAGTTATATAATCTAGTGAAAAATAGGAAACATATGTAGCCAGTTGTTCAGAAGAAGATGTATACAATTAAACTAAAATATTCAATCACTGAGAAATTCCTAAAGTTCTCTGGCCATCCCCAGATTGTCCTCTATATTTGCGCTTTTGATTAGTTTGTTCTTTTTGTCCCTTAGATTTTGCATGTAAGTGAAATCATATGGTATTTATCTTTCTCTATCTGACTTATTTCACTCAGCATAATAACCTCTAAGTCCATCCATGTCTTTGCAAATAGCAGGATTTCATTTTTTTTTTAATGGCCAGAAGGGAAGGAGTTTGGGGGGCTGAGAGAATGGGGTGAAGGGTTAAAGATGTACAAATTAGTAGTTGACAGATGGTCACGGGGATGAGGAGCATGGCACAGAGAATGCAGTTAGCATTAATGTAATGGCTAGGTGTAGAGCCAGAGGAGAGAAGGAGCAATTAGGGGATGGTTTTATAAACTATATAAATGTCTAACCAATGTACTGTATACTTTAAATTAATAATAAAATTTTTTAAAAGTACACATAAAAGCTTAGCAATAAAAAATCTAAATATCTTCTTCAAATTTGCAACTGCGAATGGTTAATTATTTTAAAGTTTTATATATTAACATTTCGTTGTGAGGGAATGAAATAAAGATTGTTTCATATTGACAAACAGGGACAATAATCTAGAGAAAAATTAGATTCAAGCAAATGTAATAATGGATCCCCCTATTGAAGAAAATATAGGGAATTTCTGCAATGCTCAGTGGGCTTAAGATATAATTTTAATAAAGAAAAAGAGATATATTTGCATATAGTTACAGCATTTTGACTCTAAATTTTGATAGAATGGAAGGACAGTTGGCTCTTTTTATAAACAAAAATACTTTATTTTTCTTGAACTCAAAAATTAGATGTGAATGAAGACTGGAATGCAACCAACACGCCCCTTTGGATATATACATTTGCCAAAATATATTTCTATAGAGTAAACCACTTTAACATCTTAGATATAAAGCATTTTTTATGGTTAATAAGGCCACCTGAGAAAATTCCTGAGGAAGTGAGAGTTAGTCAGTGGCTCAAGAATTGATCCAGAGGCTCTGTAGCAGCTATATGTGAAAGAAATATTTAATTTTTAGGAGAGACTCCAGTGTAAGAAGACATCTTGATGGTTTGTAGTAGGAAAAAAAATTCAGAGAATACGTATTTTCTTATCTATTTAAAACATGATAAATTTATAGTCATAGAAATGGGGACCAATGTACTCTTGTTATACATAAGGACACTTAAAAAATAAGATGATTTGACTCAGATCATGTGGCTACTTAATGGCAGAACTGGGACTAGAATTTAGGCCTCCTAACTCTTAATTCAAACCCTTTAATGGAATTCTGGCAAGATTAGAATTCTGGCAAGATTCTTGATGATACTTGATGTTCCCTGTTAGACATGCAATTAAGCTTATAATTGGTCCTTGTTCCACTTCTCTGCGAACATGCCTTTCTTCGGATTCCATGAGAGGGCATATTGTTCACCCAGGGACAGAGCAGAGAGGGTGAAAATTAAGTCAGTGAAGTAATTTTATTTAAGTCATCCAGAAAACAAGGATAATAATATGATTTGATTATTTATTATTTTCTGCTCATGTTTCCTTATTTGCATTAACTGAGTACCTCATTCACCTATCTTAGGTACAAGTGACTCCCAACTTATTTATAATTTTATTTCTGAATAATAGTGGAAAATTGTTGTAAATTGGGGCCTTTCACATCAATTCTTGCAGGCTTCCTCGGAATTTTGACATTGTGTCTGGCCCAACTTTTCTATTCTTTAAACTATCAAAACATTCTTTGCTCATGCTAAAAACCTCTTTCACTGATTTCTCAACACTTCACCTATTTTTATGCAGAGAAATCATGTCTTTGCTAAAATTATAACTTTGTTCAAAGGCATTTAGCTTTCTTCTGTCAGATTATACATCTATGCAAGCAGAAGTCTTCTATCTCAGAAATCAGCATTTAATAACATTAACATTGCTCCATTATTTTTTAAAATAATATTTTTGCTGCTTTTCTGCAAGTCTACATGACATATGTTGAAATTATTTCACAATTTTTATTTCCAAAATGACTGGGAATTTCCAAGATTAAACATTGCAGAAAAAGTGTTATGTAGCCTGCTTTTAACTTTCCATGTTTGATTACTTTTTCTAACTGATCACTAAGAATTAATTTATTCAGTAACTCTACAGTGTTTAATATTTGAACATTTACTAAGTCATTTTGCTGTATCTTCACCTCTTTGAGAGAAAAAGAACTTTATTATTACCAGTTTTCTACTTTTAGTTTTTTACACAAATAAAAATTACTTAATATTTTCTTCATATTTTAATATAATTCAATAGCATTTGAATGAAAATGAGACATTTTAGATCATCAAAAGCTGATTTTCAAAAATATCCCATTGCTGTTTGCTAATAAGTTATGATTCTTTTTTCAGAGGCATAGAATATCTGAAAAATGAAAATTTCTATCTGGAAAGTTGCAGAAAATTTGAGCTAATTTTAATCTGAAGGTTCATTCCTATAGTAAAGGGGTGTGTGTAAATACAGATTTTGTAGTTAAACCATTGTGTCTGAATCTTGATGCCTCCAGTGCTTTGTGACTTAATTTCCTTTTCTATATACAGGGATTAAAGCTGCCAGTTCTTTTACCTTGTTGTGAGATTCATGATAGGCCCTCACCTAATATAGCCATCAGGATTATTATTATCATCACTATCATTATCTTTACATTGTCTTCGATATTATCAGCCCTTGAATTGATTGGAGACAAGTTATAAACAAAGGTTCTGAAAGTATCAGTCTCTGTGACATAAATGAGTTAAAGATGACCTCTGCGTATTAGCCTCTATATTGTTTGTTTCTTCACAGCATGCTAGGACTACTAGTTTAAAGCCAGCAAGAGCCAAAGTCAAATTCTTACACAACCAATTGCCTCAAATAGAGCCCCACAAAGCATAGTTTTCACCATTTAGAGCCTGCCTGCTTTGCTTGCCCCACAAAACTGCACTCAGAATAAGCTAGCCATAGGTAAGACACATCTTATGGCCTGCTACCCTTCGCAGCTCAGACTACTCAGACTCCTCAGCTTACTGCCGAGCAACATCACCTAGACATAAAAGCCCCTTCCTCCAATTCCCCTCTCCCCAGGAGGTGCCTTGCCCTATTCCCCTTCTGGATGGTAGCCCCATGCCACCAGCTCTGGAAGGTCTCCCACTGTGAGGCATTTCCCAGGACTCTTAAAACCTGTCCAAGTGCCGCTCAGTAAAGCTTGTGAAATACTGCCGTCTTGTGGTTGTGTTATTCCCTTGGGCAGCTCTGACATCCTTAAACTTACCAGTCTTATACTCAAGTTTTGTATCAAAGACTAAGAAGCTGAAGTTTTTCATACCTATTAGGCCTGGAATTTACTCTTACTTTTTTTAAGACAGGAAGTAAGGGAAAGAATGGAATTTTTACTGCATTTATTTCACTACCTCACTTCAGGAAATTCAATTGTGGGTTCGCATTGCACTTGTTCAACAGGGAAAGTGCCTTATTTTATTTCAGAAGGCAAAATATCTGTCTAGGCTTTCTGAGAGCTGTTTTGGGTGCCACACGAGGGCTAAATTGCTTAAGGAGGGCCAACTTTGTTTCACTTAGTCCATAGAAGGAAAACGTACTGAGTTCTAGTAAAGAATTTTACATTAATTAATTCACTCAATCCTATTTAGGAGACAGTATTCCTATTTTATTGGGAAAGTAACTGGGATGAAAGAGCTAGTAATTGGTAGAGATGAAATTTAAACCTTGATCTGATAATTTCATAGGCATGTTCTTACCCTCTCATTATTTCTGCTTTAGCTACTCCAGAGCTTATACTAATCTGCAATGAAGTATTTTATAGGATCTTTGTTAATTATATAAACCTTATTTTTTAAAAAAATTTGCTGCCAGTTTTTACTTTTTTTTTCCTACTGTCAATTAATCAAGTGTCTTATAAGTTGAAACTTGGAACTATTTTTAAAAATCTACTTTTAAAAAATTACCTTTATGTGTTTTTTTTATTATACAAAATCTTAGTTCATTAGTAGGCTGCTGTATGAGTCAGTGGCTTAGAAATATTAAATAGTACCTTTTTGAGAGAGAGTAAAAAGCTATTTTTATTCTAAAATAGCACACTGATAGATGTTGTAAAATGCAATCTCCTGCTCCCCCCAGGAGTAATTTATGTGAGAGAAATAAGATATAGAAAGAGCTAAACTGCTTTACTTGTTTATTTGTAATATCAGGTAATGCAAATTTAACTCTTGGCAGCTTGAAAAGAAACACAAAAAAACTTAACTGAACTCTGGAGACTCAGAAAAAAGTAGGTAGGCAGAAGGAGTAAGTTCTTGAAGGACTCTTAATAGCTTGAAAACAAACTGGACCTAGAAAAAGATGGTCAAGTGAGAAATTCCTTAGAGAGGAAAAACAGACTATACTTATACCCCATACAGCAGTTTTTAGGTTACTGGATATAATGCAAAATTCCGATATTGAACAGTAAGAGGGATTGAGAGACCTGACTAAAAGCAAAATAGCAGTATGGCAAGTGGTCACCATGGTAACCAGAGGTGAAATGATGCTGATGGGAAAGAACACTGCTACAATTAGGTTGAGGTTACATATAAAGGCCAGAGAAAAAGAAATCAAGTTGCTTTATCCCATCTGTTTCTTTCTGACTTGGAAAAAGGAAAAAATATATGAAAAATCACTAGCTAGGAAAAAGGAAAAAAAATATATGGAAAAGCACTAGCTAGGAAATATCACAATATAAATTATATAGTTTTCCCTGGCCTTGTTGGGGTTAGCAGAAGGTAGGAAGAGATAAGGGTAAGGACGGTAATTAAAGGTATTAGTCATAGAGAGGGGCAGCCATGGGCTTTCAGCAGGTCCACTGTAAAAAGAAAAAATGCTTCCAACCCACCAAGGATCAGGATGGCTTGAGGCCATCTTTCTACTGCCAACACTGCTTAGCAGCTACAGGATGATTTAAACTGTACAGTCTCAGAATGAATACAACATGAGAGAGCACAAGATTAAAATAAGATTGGGAACACACTTTTAGAAAGTTAATTGATTTGACTATAGACCTTTGCATTGATTTTTTTTTTTCAATTGCTTTGAATATTTACATTTTTATTATCAAAAGGGAAGCGGGCTGTTTACTGGTTAACCGGGTAATATATTGGTTAATATATGTGGTAGATAATCTACATCTCATTTAATTTAGTGAAAAGCTAGTTATTAAGATATAAAGTCACATTTTGCCAAAAACATTTTAATTTGTATAGTATGATGGCTGTAAATCTGAATTTTCAAGATGTCAATCACCAGAGGAGAAAATGGCTACTGATTTATGCTATTAAACAAAGAACTATTATTAGGCAAACTGAATTCACTTGAAAAGTTTACAGTAAAAAAAAGCCCTTGTCATCTGTTAGTCAAAAATCTGGTTTCATAACTACCCAGCACGCACAGATACGAACAACTTCAGAGAAGATCTCTAATACACAGAGCAACCAACTAGGGGAATAAAGAAGACATGAGAGGTTATGGGTGCTACTGAATGATTGCTCAGTTTTCTAAATAGAAGGGGGAAAGTATATTGAGTTATGATGGCTATATACACCCAGGATTGCTGTATTAGTCTGCTAGGGCTACCAGAACAAAATATCACAGACTAAGTGGCCTAAACAATAGAACTTTATTTTCTCATCGTTCTGGCGGCTGAGAGTCCAACATAAAGGTACTGGAAGCGTTGGTTTTTCCCAAGGCTTCCTTTGTCAGCTTGTGGATGTCCTCCTCTCACTATGTCCTCACATAGCCTTTTTTTCTGTGTGTGCAAATCCCTGATGTCTCTTCCTCTTATAAAAACACCAGTCCTACTGGATTAGGGACAACTCCTTATGACTTCATTTAACCTTAATTACCTCTGTTAAAGACCCTTTCTTCAAATACAGAGTCACATTGGAGATTAGGGTTTCAACCTTATAAATTTTTCTTTGCCGGGAGGACACAATTCAATCCCTAACAATTGCCAGCTGTCAAAACAGAGCAGACTGGTAGAAGTATCTGTTCGTGAATTTACACAAGAAATGTTTATTAAACATTAATGATGTGCCAGACACTGCACTAGGCACTGGAGGAAAGCTAGACGTGAAACTTGCTCTGCAGATTAAAGAGGAAAAGAGTCACTTAAACAACTATATCACATTAGGCGAAAAGTGCTGAGTTCAGTGAGCTATGTAGAGGCATGTAGCCAGGGTTCCCAAACTATTAGCTCCAGATTAAATACACAACACCCAGTTAAATGTGAATTTCTAATAACTTTTTAGTATAAACATGTCCTAAATATTGCATCGTATATACTCATACTGTCCATCGTTTACTGGGCATCCTGTTTTTAATTGTTGCTTGTTTTATTGTTATTTTGTTTTTGTTTTTGTTTTTGTTTTACTAAACCTGGCAACTCTATAATCCAATCCATGAGGATTAGGGAAGCTCCACAGAGGAGGTGACATGTAATCTAAGATTTGAGGGAATGAATAAAATCAGGAAAGGAATAGGAAACTAAAAAAAAAAAAAAATGAAAAGAAGAAAAGAATCCGTACAAAAGGAAGATGCTAGAGTCCAGCAGTGAAGGTAGATAACACCAAAATGCAGAGTAGATGAGAACCAGTGGTGAGAATCAGAAAATTGACCATGATTAGCTATAGAAATAAAGAACAGAAACAACCGTGGTTAGGAGACAGAAGAAATAATATCAAATTTTACTAACCCCCAAAGTTATTCAATTTAGGAGAAAGCTAAAGGAGATCTATAAATCATGATCAGCTAATCACCAAGTTTTGGGATTGTAACTCTAATTTATTTATTTACTTAATCTTTTACTATGTTTACTTTTCTCATCTCTACCTCCTTTCTGGCTGCACTTTCTCAAAATCTCCTGATTGGTTTCTCATCCTTCTTCAAACTATTCTTCACTGAGCAACAAGGTACAAAACAAATCTGATCAGATCCTGCCCCCACTTATAATCCTCAGGACATTTCAAGATGAACTTCCATCACATTTAAGCAGTACAAATTATTCAGAAAGTGATGCTAAGATTTTAAAAGTTGATGGAGAGTTTAAGATGATTTTTAAAGAGCAAGAACAGAAACATTAAAAACTATATGTATGTGTACGTATGTGTTAATGCAAGTGTTGTGACATAAAACTCCAAAGGAAAACTGCCTAAAATCCTTACAGAATCTGAATCATTTAGAGCAGAGTAAAACTATGTATATGAAATAATTAGAACCATATGTTCTTACTTTTGGTAAAGATCTGAGCCATTCATTTCCAAAATTATTATTTTACATATGAAAAACAACATAGATTAAGACAGTAGTAAGCATCAGAATTAAGATTAAAATGCAAGTTTTCTGTCATTTTAATATAGTATAAAATAATCATGTTGTTTTGTATAAATTATATGTAACCAACTAACAGAATATTTCCAGTGAAAATATTTTCAAACCAATTTTAGAGGCTAACATTTTTATGAGTAAAATAATTTTATATCACTTTATGTACTTTATTTTGGGTGTGTTTAGTGTCTTTAGATTAATTATATGGTCATTAGAAAATTTTGTGTGTGCATGTGTTTATAATTATTGTGAGATATCTCAGCAATGGCTATGAATAATTTTGGGGTATGAGACCCATTTAATAATGTTTACTCAATTTTGTACTAGCATGGTCATCCATTCTCGGGTTAAAGCAGAAAAACAGTGACTTATTTTACAGAGATCTGCAATAGATCTTCATTAATTTAAATCTTGGTGACTAAAATATAATTATATTAATGCTTTTAATTTTGTCAATTTTTTTTATTGTTCACAGAACATAATTATAATGTATAAATGACAAGGAATTTTTAAAATTTGATATGTATTATTTTGTACCTGAAGCAAAATAATGTTCTGTTGTTCAAGCCAGCAGAGTTAGTGTCTGGCCTTGTTTATTATAACCTGCTAGCATGTTATTTAGAACATAAATGTTGCTATAGAAGACATTTCATAAGAAAAATGATTCATCATTTAGATATCACCCATATGTAATATCTAGTAAAGCATGAAAGTGCTTTGACTTCCTTTCTGATGAAATGTAAAAAAAATTTTGAATCATCAGCTGGCTAGGAAGGATAATGTTAAAGTATAGAATACTGAAATTGTCTGTCTTGGTCATGGTTCTCAATGTCATTATGATTTCTCAGCATGAGCTTTGACAATTTACCACAATACAGGCTAGAAAGTGCTCTAAGGGCAAAAGAAGAGAGTAACTTAAAATCCTGAGGAAGCTGGAAAACCTTTGCAGAGGAAATGACATTTGAGCTGTTTTGAGGATGAATGGTTAAGATTTCTCCAAGTTAAAGGAAGAATAAAGATCATCCTGACAGAAAAATGCATTCACAAAAGCATAGGAAAAATGCAGAGGCATTGTGGGTATGTGTCAGGTGGAAGAAGTTGCCAACATTTACAGGGTAGGCTCTACGGAAATGAACTAAAAGGCTATTTAAGTAGTCAGAGGAAAAGAAGGCAACATGATCCAATGTTCCAGCAATGATTACAGAAAGGAGGGGCCACATTTGAAAATCTGATTCATTTGTGGAAAATTATAGAAAACGTAGAATGGAAGGTGGTTCCAAAGGTTTGGCTTAGGCGACTGGATGATTATCGATTCATTAATTGAAAGATGGCAATATGAAGGTCAGATTTGGAGGAGAAAATGAGAGGATACATTAAACATTGTTATCAATTTAAAGAACAGTGAAAGTAGTAGTCAATAAGAAAGTCTGTACAGGAGGAGAAATTCACTAGGAAAATTAATCTTATGAGGGTTAATTGAAATATAAACTTTTAACAAGAAACAAAAATCTATTGGCTCTTACTCTGATATTGAGGTTAAATTATTGTACATATCTACTCTATTTCTACATAAAAGTAGAAATTGTCTAAAAATATGATAAAATACTTTTTAATTTCTATACTCTTCCCAATTATATGTTATTAGCTTTACGAAGCAGACCACTAATACGATAGCTCTGAGACAAATGGGAATAATTAATTATTCTAAATATATTTCTTTTACTATGATTAGGGAGAATTATTTTTAAAATATAAATAAAATACTTGATCTAAGAAACTAAAAAGATTGCTCTAATTATCTGATGTATTCACTTATTTCAAAGTATTCATCTTTTTCCTACTTTGATGCTGCATGCTCTCAACTTCAACATGCAGTTATACACACACACAAACACAATGCATATAAACCCACTTGATGAATTATTTTCTCCTATCTTTAAAAACGAAGTAGATGGTTCAGGAGAATGGTAAAATCACATTATTTTTCTGCTTCGGATTAGATTTGGCCCTTGGTTCAGAGCCAGTCTAGCTGTACAGTTGTTGCTACTTAATGAGAAACCAGGTGCATTTTGTCTCCATTGACGTTCATTTCTGTACCTTGTTTTGTTCTACGTTTATCTAGAAAATGTGAAATCGGAGGATGATTTGTTCTGACAGCACCCATATGTTAATCTCAATATAATTGCTAGAGGTGGATTGAGCTCTAATTGGGTTCGTGAAACAAAGCAAAACATTGAATTTATATTACTAAAAGAATGACTTGGTCTGTGGCTTCCTGCATCAGTAAGAAAAATAAATATTCTTGATCTAAGACTTGGTGTAAAATTTCCAGGTCAGTCAACAGAAGTGCTATCGAGAGGCATTCATTTAAAAGGGTTCATTAGTAACAATGGGAAAAGAAAATCTTAGAAATATTTTCGCTCCATTTATTTATGTTATTGTAACTATCACTTCCCTGAAAACACAAAGCTAAATGAGAACTTAAATTTAATTAACATTTTACATATAAAAATGTACCCTTTATATAATCATTTACATAGTTCCCTTTAATGGACCCACTTGCTCAAAAATCGTGGCTTCTAGTAAACTTCCAAAAATATGTAGATTATTCACACAGTATTCTGGAACTATACCTGAAAATGAGTCTACTTATCTAAATGAGACTATTCCTAGAACTGAACAATTAGAAAGCTATGGCATAGATATAAACTCTTGTACAAGAGGGAGAAGAGAATTTCCAAAGATAATGTTTAAAGGCAGTGATTGGGGAGAAATGAAGTGTTTCCTGTTTGCAAGCCATTGATTTAAATCCATTTAACAAACTGATTTTGTAAGCATAAATCAAAGGAGGAACAAATAAAGGAAAAATTAAAAACACCTTAAATTATACTATGCTCTATAGAACTAACAGAGATTAAAAATAAACTGATAATATCTACTGGCAAATGGATAGTCACATGTAATACTCAGGTATTGTATCAATTGGTGCAAATAATTGAGCAATTTTGCAATATTTATCAAGAAGAGTAAAAGTATTCCAATCCTTTTCCCCCAGTAAATGCACAAGAAATTATATTTGAGGTGGTTTATTAAGGCATTAATTATAATTTGGAAAAATACTAAACTACACAAATTTCTAGGATAGGAAAAAGATTGGTCAAATAAATTAATAGACATATCTGCAACAGAATCTTTCATCGTCTTCACATAATATGTTTCAAGTAATATTTAATGATAAGAAAATGTTTACAGTATAATGCTAAGTAGAAAAGCATGACACAAAACAGTACATTTAATCTTAATAACATATGTGTGTGCTGTATGTGTGTGTGAGGAGCGTATATGTGTCTGTATGTATGTGTGTATTTAGAGTGCAACTTTGAATGAATGATAGGAGAGCTCCATTATGTTAATAGTGCTTTAGCTCTGGATGGTAGGACTATATTCAATTTTATTTTCTTATGCTTTTTTATATTTTCCAAATTTTTAATAATAAATTACATTAATTTTATATTCTGAAGAAAATAACAAATGGAATTTTAAATGGCAAAATTTTGAGTAAGCGATTCATATGTCCAAAATGTCTAAACAGCTCTTTTCTCCTAACTCTTATTTTTTCTCTGTGCCAGTATAATAATGTCCATTAGAAAGTATCACTCAGCTATATTTCACATGATCTTGTGGTTACTTTCTAAGGTAATATAATTTCTGTTTTTATCCTTTCTCAAATGTTTTTTTCTGTTTACTTCCATTATCAGTTTAGGATGTCCATAATATATAATGCTCTCTCTTTTCTATTAGAACTGCTTCTTCTAAACAAGATAAGCCCATCATTTTCATATGATAACCATCACACCAATTTTTCAAGCTACTTCTTAAATATTTCTTTAATTCTTTGGGTTCAGTTTTTAGGTTTAAGTCACTTATTATATTCACTACATGTACTGATTAAAGACATCAAGTCATTTATTTTCCTGGACATTTATTTCTGAGAATGAGTGGGTAACCTATCTGTTCTGTACTTTCTGTGATGTCAAGCCTTGTTTTTCAGAGTATCTAATTTTATACTTGTATCGGGCAATTTTCCCTGCATCTGAAATTGCAGTTTTAAATCTTCTTCAACAGGTTGGTAACCTAAGGCTAGAAAAAATTTCCATTTTTGCTTCTATTCATTATTCGGTATATGAAAAACAGGACACATTGCATATCTGCCTTGGATTAGGAATATAAATAAAAGTCAGTTTATGCTATAATTAAGAACTCATGCTACCTCAAGAGATTGAAGAGGAAACAACTGTAATAAGTCTATGCCAGATTGGGCCCTAGGTTCTATAGATGCTGGAGAAGAGACACCTAACTTTTGGTTGAAATCTATAGAGGGGATTATATTAGTTTGCTAGGGCTGCCACCATAACAAAGTACAAACCAGGTGGCTTAAACAACAGAAATTCATTGTCTCATAGGTCTGGAAGGTAGAAGTACAAAATCAAGTATTATCAGGATTCTTTTGAGGACTATGAGGGAAAGATCTGTTCCAGAACCTTCTCCTTCGCTTGCAGATGAATGTTGTCTCTCTGTTCCTGCATCATCCCTCCATGTGTCTCTCTTTATATGGCCTTCTTTTTATAAAAATACAGATATGATCTCATCTTAACTGCCATAGTCTTATTTCCAAATAAGGCCACATTCTGAGGTACCGAAATTAGGGCTTCAACATATAAATCTGGGAAGACACAATTTGCCCATAACAGAGGTAGTAGAGGAAAATTTTTCTGCAAGGATGATCTTTAAATTTAATTGAAAATGACAAGGAAAAGTAATCCAGGAGAGAAGAGCAGGCAATGTAGTTTAGGAGAAGAAACTGATAATGCAAAAGCCCAAAGGCATAGAAGGTAAGGTATGAGTATGGTGGGAGAGGAGACTGAAATCTTGGCAACTGCTTCCATACCTGGCTATGCAATACTATGGGGTTGATGGTGAGGGCAGCATGGAGCCAGTGAAAAATTTTACACATGTTCAGATTTGAATTTTGGAAATGGTTATTCTGGTTGTACTGTGATCTTTGTGAAGTGCGTTTTGTCTTGTAGCAGACCTCATTATCTAGGCATATTTATTTTTCATTTAAAGAGCTCATTTGCCTTCTTTAAACCTTTTTCAATTCTCTTTGTAAAACTTTTACTCTTGATTTTATTCTGTTAATGCCTTCAAATCCTATTGCCTTTCATCATCTCCTAAATAATTTATTCCATTAAGAATTTAAACTAAAAAATTTCATACATGGCATTCATTATTCACAAGATAAATAAAGATAAGTATTTAAATATTCAGAATGTTTTAAATTGTTTGAAATTGTACTTTTAATCTTACTTCATAGACTAACAATGAAACAAATTTCAGAATCATAACAAAATAGTGAGCCTCTGATTCTTCCATGTTAACCTTTCATGAAGCTTTCTTTTAACCATTATTAAATCTATGAGTGCATTCTCACATGCTTTTAACTTCCTTGTAGTTTTAAACTTCTTAAATTAATTTTCCTTTTATTTTAAATCTCTTTTCAGCCTGAAGGTGACAACAAGCAGTCTTATATGTTTCATAAATCTCTTAAAACCTTTCCAGTTATAAAGTAACTGATTTATACTCAAAGCAACTTAATTGATTAAACGATTATCACTACAAGCCCTGTTTATTTGCTTAAAATATCCTGAAGACACAAATACCACCATCATTAGTATTAATTAAAATATTAACAAACATAATGTCAGAAGTTATCTATAGTTATGATTGAAGAATGAGTATAAAGCAGTGTAAAATACCATTTAGAAACACTTTCTCATCTACAGCCATGCCACCCTGAACGTGCCCAATCTCATCTGATCTTGGAAGCTAAGCAGGGTTGGGCCTGGTTAGTACTTGGATAGGAGACCACCTAGGAAGACCAGGTGCTGTAGGCATTTAAAAAAAAAAAAGAAGAAGAAAATAAATGCTTTCTCTAAGTTGTTTATATCAGATTGAAAACATGTTTTTCATCAGGTTTTATGAAGGGCACCATACTGACATTGTGTCATATCACAAAAGGCAAGAAATTCCTGAGATGAGACAACTCCATGGAAAATGCCTTCTTACTAGCTCCTACTAAATGTACCTACTCAAATCTTTGAAAGAAAGTATGAAATGAAGTGTTTCACATAAAGGAGACTTTTTTTTACAGAAATATATATTACCCATCATGTACCCACATTTTTATTAAATAAGACATTTGATTAAACTATATCTAAATGTACATCTCTGGCTTCTCAATACACATCTCTAGCTTCTCAGTAAATCATGTTGAATAATCGATCTTTTTCTTAATAACTCACTAATCATTAAGAATATAAGTTTTATCTCAAACTATAGTATAAAAATATCTCAGGAGATGTTAAGATAGAAGAGCATTTTATTTAAGGATGAGACAAATGATTAGATTGAGGTTAGATTAAGGTTCCAACCAAACCTAAGAGTCTATTAATTAAATAGCCTCTATCTGACTATGTGTGTTCCATTCTGTTATTCTGTGTCTCTATAAATAAGCCTTCAAATATTATTCTAGAAACTTATTACTTTAAGTTGTCACCTTATGAAAGTTAGATCTTTGAAAGTATCCTAATGCTCAGAAATGTATTTCTTCATACTGTTCTTGGCTGAGGTTTCCAACTTGTCTGAAAGCAAAGTTCTTTAAGAAATATAACTGTAACAGTTTTTTTTTTACAGAATTAGAACACTTTTTCTGAACATGGGCTATTTTAATCTAATCTTAAAGTCTGCTTTCTACTGTCTTCTACAGCTATATTTGCATATTTAAGTAAGTCAGAAGATAAAAATTCCAAGAGAAGAGGTGTGGAGAGAGAAGGACAAAAATATTAAAATGTTGTTATTCAACCTATGTGATACAATAAGGAGAGATTTTGAGTAAGCTTGTATATGCCACTACTTAGTATGAATCTTCTCTCAAGAGAATTTTTCCAGATCGGTTCTATAATCCTTAGGCTGATGTTCTTTAAAATAGTTAGTTAAGATAACAATAATAATGGTGATAATGAGGAGGAACAAGCAAAGTAGCATTATTATGGTCTGGAACAGTTACAGAAAACCTTTAAAAGAATTTGAGCTCCAATAGGTGATCCAAACTCATACTCTATGGATTTTTTAACAGAGCACACTGTCACTCACAGGCAATGACCTAAATAATTTAAAGAGTAAAACAGAATATTCTATTTATCATTCCAAGATGTTCCAATTTACAGGTTTCTCTTTACAGCTGCTATGATGTTTTAAGATCTGCATACAAGTTATAATAATCAACAGAAGATAAAATCAACATGTTTTAAAAAGATATAATTGTTTTACCATAGATTGGCAGGATTGGTATAGATGGAGAAAATGGATAAAGGGCAGTAAATATTGGGTCTAGTGTAAGGTAGAGCATAGAATTGGAAAAGTATGCTTACAAAAGTACTAGGTAAAATAGCTTAAGAGTAGGCAAACTGAAAAGTCTTGTGGACCAGCCTTTCCTTAAACATGTGATTCAGAATACTAATTCCTAATTGCAGTGATAACCTTTAACATTTTCAATTTTTTAATTTTTAAAAAAATGTTTAGGAAACACTGGTTTGAACAAAGATATGCATATTTCTTTGTCACAAGACCTCTCTGATTCCTCAATATGCTAATGCACACTGCTTATTTCTTAGAAGAAGATACAACTCAGGAACATGGACTGGGAAATACTGCTATTGAAAATGTGGACTCAGTGAAGCTTCTAGAACTGAGGAATGTATGTGTCAATATATAAAGTGGATAAAACTAAGTTTTTCTTTTATAGCAATTATCATAATATGTAATTATGGATTTATTTTTATAACTTTTTATTCAATATTCCTCTCCTTTACTATCCAGTAAATTCATTAGAGCATGGACTAGAGCTCTTACTCACTGATGGTTCCCACTCCTATAAACCAACACCTACCTAACACATAGTAGACATTTAATAAATATTTGTTGAGTAAATGGTTGTGAAGGAAAGATATCTAGAAATAGTTTACTTCCCTACAGTTATATTTTTGGCAATACTACTAGGATATGGTAAGGGTCTAAACCCAATTGAGTGAATGGTAAAGAAAGGAAGGGGAAGATGTAGAGTGTTTAGTATAAAGAAAACAGTAGAAAAACATGACTCCAAAGTACAAAATTAAGAGAATTAAAACGCAACTAATAAAAACAAGAAATCAAGAAGGAAAACACAGTGTCTAGCACAGAGTAGGAGATTAGTAAATATTTCTAAGTTTTGCTCTAGACTAATTGAGTTTTATTTAAAGATAGGTATATCATTAAGCAGAAACTAAATCAGGATTGATATTTTATATTAGAAATCATTTATAGAAAGAGACTTGAAATCAGTAGATAAAAATTCTCGGGAAGAATGGGTATACATAGAACAGAAGCATCACTGTTCTTAAAATACATAACTTGCTTAAAAGCATAACTTAGAAATATTTGATAAGCTGCTTCTAGGTACCAGGCACCATGCTTTCCTTCTTGATTTCTTGGTTTGATTGCTAATGTGATAATATCATCATTAAAGACTGCAAGGTTTTGTCCTAATGATAGTCCACTGATCTTTATCAAGACAAATCATATATAACAATCAAAGTCTTTAAGATATTGTGATAAGATGTAAACAAACCCATGAAATCTAAGTATTATTGAAATGTGACCATTTCAACAATCAGAAAACAAACAAGCTTCAAATGCCAAAGTTCTAGAATCAACATGCATGTTGTCTTGATAAAGGGGTTTCAGAGACATACTTGAGGTTAAGTAATGATTTTAAAGATGTTTCTTGAAGTAGGATATGGAGAGAGTTTGGCAGTTTTCCATATCCCTGTGGCACATTTAGTGAAGCAAAAGGTTTCTCAGTTAATAAATTAAAAACATTTGTCATTTTAAAAATGGAAGGCTGTGCCAACTAATGAAAACATCCAGAGTATTTGTCACAAGAAATCTTGGAAAGATTGAACTTTCCTTTACCCCTTATCTTTCAAGGTATGGAATATTATGCAAAGATAACACAGACAGACATGAGTCTAAAATCCTAAGGAATGCAAAGGGGTTGAAAGCCAGGTATTTTGATACATGTATTCTTATAGCTTGAGCCAACTACTGCAGGTATAATTCTCAAATGGCTAACATTCTTTTCGATTTAAATAATCAGCAGAGAAGGATTTGAAGAATGTAGCAAGATGAGTCTTTTTTTAATTTCTGCCAGGTTAGGTCATGTTAGCAAGCCCTTCTGTTTAAATGCATTTGATTCTGGGAGAGTGTTAAAAGGAAGGCTGTTGACTGCACACTGTGGTTGTAGAAAAAAAATCCCCTTTAGCTATTCAATTTAGATTTTTTAAAAAAATATGATTTGATAGAGAAAAGAATCCATGCAGTGTTGCAAAAATCCAGAAAAAGATGCTCTTATCTGATTTCAAGGAATTTACTAGAAGGGCCTTAACAGGAAGAGATGAATACCTGTTTTCCTTTTGCATTTTTAAATCCCTTTGAAAAACTGAAAATCTAAGAATTCTTCTTTCGGCTGTGTGCTAAGGATATGTAGTAACACAGGAGATCAGATTGTATCTGAGTCAAACTCCAAACACTGGGTGTGAAACTGTGCCTTTATGGTATACCGGGCAGTGGTCATGTTTCAAAATAAAAAAGCAAATATGCACTTCACTATATCATGTCTTATGTCTTACTCCATTCCTGAAAATCTTTTTCAGTTCTACCTTATTTCATTTCTATTCTTTTGACATTCAAAACATTCTTTAAAGCTGATCACTAGTTGAGAGGACAATGTTATTTCCCTCACTGCTACCCCTTTATTTTGGTTTGCAATATAAAGTGTTCTATGTGAAAATCACTGGTGTGGGTGTATGTGTGAGAGACAGAGAGAGAGAGAGGGAGGGATGGAGGGAGGGAAGGAAAGAGAGGTAAATAATTGTCTTTGTAAATTCTCATATGCTAATCTCTATTCACTGCTGTAAATGTAATGCAGGGTCTGCTAATGAGAAAAAAATCAGTGGCTTTGGGGTAAAGAGTTATAAGATCCAATCTCAGGTCTACTAATTATTCTGTGTGTGACCTTATGCACATCACAGACTCACAGAACTTTAATTAGTTTATTATTAAAATACTGAAAATATATGAATGCCTATTTCTTATAAAAAAACAAGGTGAGAAATTATAAATTGTTTTTAAATTTTGCAAAGACTATGCAAATACAAGTCATCATTATAATTAGTTCCCATATCCATTTGCTAATATAGATAATATTTTTAAAGTATCTACTCTGAACCAGATAGTAGGCAAATTATTGGAAATGTGCATTGTCGAATAGGCTGGACATGGTCCCTGTCCACACAGAGGTTTCAATCTAGTAAACAAGATTTGTTATTAAGTAATTAAAATGTGATTAAAGGGAATTACAGCATATAGTTGGAATACATGCTCAGGAATCATAACCCGCCTTGTTAAATAGGAGGCTGTTTTCCCTTCTTCGCCTAATTTTTTTTAAAAGCGAGGAAAATGTACCTTTTTGCAGAGGCAGTCCTATTTCTGAAAGTCCTGGTATCAGAAAGGTCATGCAGTCTTAGCAATATGAAAGAAGCTGTGAATGCAAAGAGCACAGAAAGCAATGAGAAGAATGGTAAAAGATGAGGCTGCATGAGTGTGGAAGGCAGCAATCAGACCACGGAACCACATCATTCTTGCTAGGCCATAGTAAAAGTTTTCAATGTTGCTTAGTAGTCAGAGAAGAGTCATCGCAGTACTTGCAGCAAGAGGGTGACATCACATTTGTCACTCCAGTTGTACTGTGGAAGGAAAACCATAGAAAGAAACAGATGTAAATATAAGAGGTAATACTTTGAGCTAGGTTGCTGCTGAGCAGTTGAAATGAAGAAAAATGGTCTTGGTTCAAGAAATATTTAGGCTATTTAATGGTTAGGACTTGATGATAGATGTGGGAAGTGAAGGAACTGGAGGAGTTCGAGAATAGTGCCAAGGTTTCTATATTGAGAAACTAGGTGAATGGTATTGCCTTCCACTGAGATTGAGAACACAGGAGGAAGTGGAGATTTGAGCAGAACAGTAATTGTTAACACTGTGAATGCTTAAAACTCGAAGGCACAATTTTAAGTGCTTTGTATGTACTCTGTTTACAGATGACTAAATTGATAGAGGTAAAATAATGTGCTCAGTGTCACAAAGCCAGGGAGTTAGCTTCAGAGTCTTGACTGTCATGATGTGCTTTGTATCTTTCAAGAGTATCATTTCAATTTTCAACAGGTTACATTTGAGATGCCCATAAAACTAAAAGTAGAGATGACAAGGGAAATAAATCTGAGTAGAGATTTAAAAAAATATTTTACAGCCATCCACTCATTAAAGTTAAATGAAGTGAGAGTTGGGAAAGGTGAATGAGATAGTAAAGGGAGAAAGTGTGTAATTAGAAGGGCAATAGGCCTGGGTGGGGGATGCGGGGGACTATAATATGATAAATTTCAATGTTTGGTAGAGAAGATGGCACCTTCTCAAAAGATTGAAATTAAGGAACCGAAGTGAAGAGATAAATCTCAGAAGAGTATGATATCAGGGGAGCCAAAGAGAGTGTTTTCAAAAGAGGTATGTAGTTCTGTGTCCGGTGCTCTTAATAGGCCAGGTAACAAAAAATTAAAAGTATGAAAGTAATTAAAGAAAAACTTTCTTTTAAATGCAGAAGTTTATCTCCCATCTTTCTTATTTAACTCTTCTTACAACCAAGATTCCACTAAACCAAGAGGAATTTTAAAATACTTATAACTCACAAGGACAGAGAAAATAGAGGACATCAGCACACAAGAAATTTCAAAAAAAATTGAGAAGACGGAATGAAAATGCCTTTTATATTTATCTACATACAAAGTACATTGTTGGTTACATTATAAAGTACCCACGAGGGGACACAAAAATGTATTTACTCCATAGACTTCTTTAGAGTCTTGGAAACAACAGGGATCAGGCAAGAACTGAAGAGACTTAGTACTGAAAATCGGCAAATTGACTGAAGTTCTCTCTATATAAAACTACACAGCTATGCCCCAGGCAGAACATAAGAATATTTTTTGGCTTGCTGCCACATGACCCTGCAATGAAACCTATTATGCATATAAAGCTTCCAATTAACTTTTTAGAGCTTTGCTCTTCAATGTTGAAGGACAGCCAGGGATCACCAGATATTTTTTAAAAACTCCTTTCATGAAAAATAAAGATATAAATAAACAAATATAATGTAAAACTCAGGGGTAAAAGGATTTAAAGTCCATAGTTAATATCTTCTAAGAGAACACAAAAATTTTATGGCCCCCTGATATTATGGCCCCCAGGATACTATGAAAAAGGAGCACCAATTCAGGAAGCAAGAAATAACTTTTGGAAAGTAAAAGTATGCTGTAAGATAAAGATAATACAGTAGGTGGATTTAGAAGACAAAGTTGAGAAAATCTCCCAGAAAATAGATTAAAAAGACACAAACATAAAAATTACAAGAGAAAAAATAATTAACTTATCAGATTAAGCTAGAAGGCACTTCCTACATCCAGCTAATTAAAACTGCAAAAAGGAAATAAAACAATGAAGAAGAAATTATCAATTAAATAATAGCAGAAAATTTTAACATAATTGATAGATAAATGCTTCCAAAAGACCCATCAAGTATTCAGTGCAATGGATTAAAAAAAAATCAAAGCACATTGTTGTAACATTTCTGAAGACTAAGGATAAGATAAAAATTCTAAAATGTTCTGGTGGAGGTGAAGGTGGGTACAAAACAGGACCTTGTATAGTAATGGAACTGGATTTCCTGAAAACAACTTTAAAAGCTAGAAAGTAATAAATTAAAAATACCTTCAAATTTACAAAGAAAAATTATTTCTGACCTGGAAGTAAATATATCCAGCTTAACTTTAAACTCTTTGTGGGTGAAATAAGCCATGTTAAGACATGCAAAGTTTTCAAAAATGTACCTACCATAAGTGCTTTCTCAGTAAGTTATTGGATATTATATTCCACCATTGGATGTTATATTCCAATAAGTCCAGAAAGAAAAAGCCATAGAATCCAGGAAATAGGAGATATAACACAAGAAAGAAATGAAAAATTCCCCAAATGATGGTGAAGAGAAATTCCAGGATGACACAGATATATATATATCTCATATCTAGAAAAACAACCACTCCAGACAAGAACAGGGAGATATAATGCTCCTGAAGGATTATTCCAGGGAGGGAATATGACAGATTACATATATTTGACTACAAGAGGAAACAACCAGGAAATTTAATTAGTAAAAGGAACATAGAAAGACCAAACAAAGAAAACGTGAGGCAATTTTTAAAGAAACAAAAAGATGCACAAGAAATAAAATGTGATTGAATTGCAGTGGTATATAGTCATCATAAAATAAATCTTATTAATTTAAAACAAAATTTGTGTGTGTGTA
>NW_006441955.1:18316103-18350572 GCF_000325575.1 Pteropus alecto
ATATACATACATACATACATACATACATATGAATTGATTAGAAGAAAGGTAAACTGCCACAATGCATACTAGAAACATGTAATGGAAAAAATCAAAAGTAGCACTATAATCAAGTTATTTAGAAATTTAGGGTAGAAGACAGTTCTAAAAATTTTAAAGTTACATGTAGGGAGAATAAATCAGGAATGGAAGGAATTATGATTGAAAGCTCATGTATTAGATACCAAAGTTATCAATAGTTGGAGAGGATATTCAAGAGATGGTAAATGAATGATATGAGGAAGAGTAGTGAGATGCTACTGCCAGGTAATGAGATCATCAAAGGAACAGGGATTTTGGAGGATAGCCTTGTGGTTCAGCACAAAAGGATAAATGCAAGGCACTGTGCAACACAAAACATGATCAACTGATTCCTCACTCATTGTGGGTCATTGAGGCAGACAGGGCATATGCCTTTAGTCAGCTCTATGGCAACACAGCTGGTTGGTCAATGTGACGACTAGTGACTCAAATTAAAAACCAGGAATCTCTCAAGACACCTTCTTTTTCCCCACAGCCTCCCCTTTCACCTCTCATTTAATCGATCACCAACACCTTAGACTCTGCTTCTTAAATATCTTTCCAATTCATACTTCTCTCCATCCTTACTGCTACTATCATAGTCAAAACCATCATCGCTTAACCTTTACCACTACAATTACCTCACCAAACATTTACTAGGTGCCCAATATATGTTTGCCTCAGATATTTACTAGGTGAATTTACTGGTTGCCTATTTTGTTCTAAATCCCACATAAAAACATGGAAGTCACCAACCTACAATCAAGGATTTCAAGATCAAGTAAAATAACAGTTACAAAACCTTGTGATTCAGGCTCCCATAAATGAGAAGTGTAGGAGTCCATAAGATAGAAAGGAATGGAGAAGAAAGGTCATCTTTTTAATGTTTTTAGTTGGCCTTGTACAAATGTGCAAATAATCTTCTGTGGGGGAGACAGAGAATCTCTGCCTCTATCTTTCATTAATTCTCAGAGCTGGACTAATAATAAAACAGTAAAATTGACACAAGACTAAAATAACAGAAGGAAAACCAATTTAATATGTGAGTATAGGAGAATCATAATATGATGCTCAGATCATAAAATGAGGATCAAAGAAATGGTCAAACCAGTCACCTTTTTACACTATTTAGACAAATAAGCAAGAAACTCATGAGACATTGACAGGACAAAGAAAGCTGATGTTCTTTAGAATGGAAACTAAGCAAGGTTTGGACATTTGTTAGTGAGGAATCTAAACAAAGTTTGGGCTTGGGTAGTAAATTAGAAAAGGTGTTACAAAGCTTATTTATACAAGCTTTTGGCTCTGGGTTCTTTTAAGTCTTGTGATAAGGTTATCTCGGCCCTCAGGAACAGAAGGGCACATATCAGATGAGAGATTTATTTCCTGCTTTTAGAGGGACAACGAGTTTATGGTTTTCTTCTTACACGGGCAGTTTCTTAAGTAAGTTTAATTCAAAATAATCAATATGCTATTGTGGGATACCTTGGGTTGGCCTGCCCTGGACCCCAACAGAACTCACTCAGTATATAGGGAAATAGTACACATAATTAGGAAGCAACATGATAAGTGCTCTGGAAACTGAGAGGAAGACAGTAGTCATTATTCTTCCTGGGGAAACAGTCACAGAAATAGTGATTGACCTTTTAGTTAGAATACGTATTTCAAGAGAATTATCAGTAGCTGATGATGGTTGTGTGAGAAGAATTCCAAAAATGTCCATTTATTCGTTTCTACATTCATTTGCTCATTGTACATTTTTAAGTTAACAATCTACTATCTGTCAAAAAACAAGAAAAATGCAAAAAATAAATAAAACATTGTTCCTACCCTCAAGAGGCTACAGTCTACGAAAAGAATGATATGAAAATAGATTTAATAAAGTATCGTAGGTGCTGTGATACAATTTTGTACACAATTTTATGGCATTTAGTTAGTTTACCCTAGAGAAAGACACGTCAAGGTCGTCAGAGGTTTCTACCATGATTACAAGTTATTTTCTCCTGTTAAAATCATAGGATTCATAAAGATAGGCCCTCATTGGTAATGAATGGCCTCACTGGTATCTCATTGGTAATGAAGCATATTACCAATCCAACTCTAATCTGTAGCTCCAATATAATATAAGAACCTTGAAAACAGAATTTGTTCAATTCATCACTCCATATCAGTACCTAGATTAGTGCCTAGAACGTATTCACTGAATACGTGTTGACTGATAGAATGAATTTGTGGGTCAAAAAGAAGATATCAGAAACCTTAGGGGTGAAACTTGAATATTTTTGCAGAAATAGGAGAAAAGCATTTTTTTTTCTAACAAATTCTGAAGGTTTCTGTTCTGCACTGTAATTTGTGTAAAATTAAAAATATATTAATAGATCGATGTTTCAAGTGAGAGTGTAAGCATAATAGCATTGCACTGAGCCAGGATTGTATTCTGGCCCAGTTCTGCCGTTCCAAAACTGTGTGATGGGAAGTCTCTTGATCTCTCTAAATCCATTTCTTTATTTGTTAAATGAGAGTAAAACCTATCTCATATACCTGTAAGATTGTTTAAGAATTAAACGATATAATGTATGTATGTATCCAATATAAACTTTAAAGTATTATATAATTATGAAATATATACCAACATTAAATTTCTATGTTTCAGTTGATTAAGCAATTGTATTTTTTTTCCTGTTTTTTTTTTTCTAGTGCAGTGCCTGGAGATGACCACCAAACGGAAAATAATCGGCCGTCTAGTGCCGTGCCGATGTTTCCGAGGTGAAGAAGAAATCATCTCAGTTTTAGATTACTCCCACTGCAGCCTTCAGCAGGTGCCAAAAGAGGTCTTTAACTTTGAACGGACATTAGAGGAGCTTTATCTAGATGCCAATCAAATTGAAGAGCTACCCAAGGTAATTTTTGACAACCTAAAATATACCCTGTAAATGAATATTTCATAATTTCCAAAGACTTGGCATATTGATAATGCTAACTATGGCTCTCTGTCTTGTTAACTGACAAATCATTCAAATTGATATAACTTTCCTCAATATTCCACTCCATTTGTAACTTCAGGTAATATGTAATAATCAATAATCAATTGAAATGGAAGTCATCATTTATGGCTTATGCCTTGTTATTTTAATTTAAAATGTCTTCCAAGAAAATACTGATTGGTGGGTTGAACTCAACAGCTTATATTTAAAATAAGAAAGAAAAAAATATGACACTATTTCAGAACTGAAAATCGTATGTTAAGGTAACATTGCTTTAAAACCTAAGTCTAAGAAATACTTTCACACACACACATATACACACATGCAGTTAATACTATTATGAAAAATATGCTGTTGTTTCTGGAATTTAAAATCTTTGATTATTGAAAAACATTGAATTTATATGGAGTACAATTAATGAATACAATGAAGCAAAACTTTTTAACTAATTTCAAACTTGGCATGCGCGTGCATGCTTGATGTATGTGTGCGCGCGCACACGCACACACACAGAGCGATTATGACATCGTTTCCTGTGGTGGTGTTCTTCGTTGCAGAAAAGATTGGATGATAAGAGATTAGCTAAAGCAGACTGAGGTCACATAGCAGAGAAGTTCCAAATCTAAACTACCGGATCATAATAATCACCTAAATAAGTGACTCAGACTAAGTAATCAGAAAGGCATTATCTGTGAAAGGTTTGCACAATGGCTTAGAGGGGAAAAAATGTCATGCAATGCATTTCCATTGTTTATGCTAAATAAAGAGCATATTAAATATCCAGGAACTAGAAAAAGAATTTTCCATAATACAACTAACTTCATTATCAAACTCTAACATTCTGATCAAAACAAATTTTAATAATTATTTTCATTCAGAGTTATTAATTATAGTGTTTATAAATACCTCAGAGGCAGAAACTATTTAATGTGTACTTCAAAATCAATATACTTCATTTTTGACAACCTAAGTATACAGTGTCATTTTAGATCTTTTCTCAGGCGGTCTGAATCAGACCTAAAAACAATTTTGGCCATATAATCATCTGGATTGCAAGTGAAGTAGAGGCTAGACTGAAATGGGCTGTCTCTTCCACCGGACTATGAACTGCTTGAGAACAGAAATTACATCTTATTTATCTTTGCCTCCCCACCCACAAGCATGTATGGTGACTTTCACATAATGGTTACTCAATTTATTTGTTGTCACTGCCTGGTGGAACAATGCAGAGAACTTTGTGTACTATGGGACTTGATTAGCAAAACTATATAAGGGTAAGCAATTTATAAATCTGTCATTTAGCTCCAATTCAGAAAAATAAGCACAAGTATTTTTGCAAGGTAGGCCGATCTCGCATTTCCCGATAAAATAAAGGACGTCCAGTGACATTTGAATTTTAAACTAAAAAGGAGACATTTTTTAGTATAATTATGTTCCAAATAGGTCATTGGATATGCTTATATTAAAAAAATAGTTTATTATTTATCTGAAATTTAAATGTAACTGGGCATCCTATATTTTTATTTGCTAAATCTGACGGCTCTAGGCCCATTTAGTCATTCAAAATCTTCTTCTAGATCCATGTGACAGATTTTGTAAGACAAAAAGTAAAAACATGGTTAATTAATCAAGCAATATTTGTTTAATATCAACGACACAGTATTTTAGGCTTTGGGCGGCAGGGGTGTGATAAGAGAAATAAACGTCAATTATTGCTCTCAGTGATCTAACAACCCAATTACAGAGAAACGGAAGCACATGAGGTAAATGCACAGTAGTGTATAAGCAGAGCCAAAGAGCCAAATACCGTGGCAGAGCTTATGTATTGAGGAGTTCCATTCTTGAAGGGGTGTGAGGAGGGCCTGACCAAAAAGCACAGATGTAAAGGAAGAGAAGAGGGACGGCAGAGCTGTGACAAGTCTAGACCTGAAAGTGCATGTGGGTGAGTTCCTACCATATGTAGGTAGAGTACAGAAAGTAGAGGAGCCAGATTATGTAGAGTTTTGAGAGTCATGCAGCATTGTTTGACTTAATGCATTTATTAGGCAGATTAAGCCATTAGAGAGGTCTATACATCAAGTAAGTTACTAGGAGCTTAAATAGGAGTGCATTGATAATAAATGTAAATAATTCAAATGAACCAAAGACCTTCTCAATGTATTAGATATATTTTTCCCCATGCATTATAATTAAGAAGTCATCTTTTAATTAGTAATATGCTTTTATATATTTCAAAGATCTTTCAATGTTTCTATGAGTCCCAAAATTATTTTTTTGCTTCCATTAAACAGCCCTGTGAGTTTGTTTCTTCTGAAGTATCTGATATTAAGCTATGATCTAAATTATTTGACATCAAGATATATTATAATAGTACACTGCTATATTTGTGCATTTTTAGAAAAATAGGAAATTAAGAAATAAAAGAAATGATGCATCAATTGGCTTTATCATGTGTGCTTCGAGTAATAGAAAACCCAGTCCAAACTAACTTAAACAAGAAATAGTATTGATTGTCTCACGTAAGTGGAAGATCCATCTCAGGAAAGCCTCCAAAGTTGGTATGTTTTTATTTACCTTGTGGGATCAACTTTTGTCTGAGGCTGGCTTCTCCCATGGTGACAGACTGCCTACAACAGTTAGAGTTCACTTGCACCGCATCCAAAAAGAGAAATATCTAGCTCTGGAAACTCATTCTTTTTATGAGAAGGACAAGAAAGTGTCTCCCGCAGAATCCCTCAACTAATTCGTTCTTAGGTCTCATACCTTAATTGTTTCACGTGTTCATTGCTGATCTAATCCCCTTGCTATGGTAAGAAAAATAGGACCATTTTGATTGGGTTAAACAATGATGGGCCACATCTATGGAGTTGTGATTGTTGGCAGCAACACAATAGGGATGGGCAGAAGAACTGCTGGGGAGATTACCACAATGGACACTACAGATAAAATATTATATAAAATCATTTCATGAGGAAATTTTGCTTTTAAGAAAGGACAATGTATAAAATTTTTAAGGATTTGTAGGTAAAGTGTTAAGTCATTCAGAGATTTAAATCTTTAAAGTTAGATTAAATAACATTTATTTTTGTCTGCCATCTTATTTCATTCTTTGTATTCCTCTAGCATAGTTAGCATTGTGATTTCGGATTTTTTGAGTAATGAAGTAGTCATTTGTATTCTTGGTATTACATTATGGCAGAACACCTTTTATAAGTGTTTTCATTCTTTCCGATATTTTATACTGAACATATTCTAATTGGCCATGACTCCCTACTGTAAGATGTTATACAATAGGTAGAGAACAGAGTCAAGGTTAATGACATTAGGAAAAGATATGTCAAGAATGTGTCAAAAAAGATGCAAAAATAGATATGAAAGAACAGGAAGTGTTTTGATGAGGAATAGTTCAATCTGTGTTGCTTAATTTTCTGTCGTAAAAGATAAAAATACAAAATCACATGCCTTTCAGACAGTGATAGAAACCTGCATAACTTATAATTTTGTACTTTTTTGCCTGTTATTTTGAATCAGGAACTTAAATTTTTAGACAGAGTTAATAGACCATAACAGGTGTCTGTTATATATGAAGTAGCGTGGGAATGCAAATGTGGAAAAAAAAAAAAAAACAATAAAAACCATAGAGGAACTTCTTGAAACTGAAGAGGAACTTTTAAAATGAGAAAAATAATTTTGGAAAAGCCAATATGTGATCAAAATCAAAAGACATGGAGAGTGAATTTAGTAGAAAAGATCCATTTGAACATATGTGAAAGAGGATGAGACTAAATCTGAAGCACCATACTTTAAAAGTTTTCTCTATTTAAAAGAAACATTTAGAGATTAAGAACCTGAGTTTTGGACCCAGACAAACCTAGGATCAGATCCCAACACTGCTATTTGGTTGGGAAGGTATTTTATTTTGTAGAAACCTTAGTATCTTCATTAGCAAAACTGGGAAATAATAGCACTCACCCCCTGTGGTTAGATAGATGATTGCTAGATAGATGATAGATGAGATAGATGATAGACGATAGATAGATTAGATAGATAGATAGATAGCTAGATAGATAGATAGATAGCTAGATAGATAGATAGATAGCTAGATAGATAGATAGATAGACAGACAGATGATAGAGAGATAGATAGATGATAGGTAGGTAGGTAGATAGATAATAGATTAGGTAGATGATAGGTTATAGAGAATAGAAAAATATTTAATAATTGGTATTCACCATTCTCCTATCACAGATGAAAAAAATCTACATTAATTACCCTGAGTCAAACAAAAGTAAGATTTTATAACATCTCAAGGTAATTCTAGGTATTGACTCTTTAATAAAAAAATGTTGTGGCATGACTTCATCTCTATCTGAAATCTCGAAAGAGAGCTTCTAGGAAAACAATCTGCTGCCCATAATGAGTGAAAGGTTTTTGACCTTAACAGCTACACCAATACAATTGTGATAATACCACTACTTCCCTAGAGAATTTTCTTGATTTGCAGAATCACACTGTTTCATCATTTTTTGGGTAGATGCAACCTTGGAGATTACTTTATTTAGCCCTCATTATTAATAATAAGTAAATCCAAGCCAGAATAATTTACTTCTCTCAGGCCACATTCTTTCCAAAGCTACTACCAAAGACCATGCGTTAGGATAGAATAGGTTGTGCTGTCATAACAAGTCGACACAACAGCAGATGACTGAACAGCTTTGCTTTGTGACCCATGAGCATCTGCTGGGCTGCTGCTCTTTAGCAGCCTGTAGCTAACAACTACTTGAACTTTCCTCCCAGAACAGAAGCGTCTGCTTATTATTTATTTTGCAACAGTTATCTAACCTCTTCATGAACATTTCTATTAATGGAAGAAATCACTAACTTAAAAAACAGATCATTGTATTATTACTGGAAAGTTTTGGTTATTAGAAAGTTCTGTAATTTGTCAATGATATTTCTCTACAACCATCCGTTATCTATGCATCTGACACTTTGCTAGGCACTCAGGGTGATAGATGATTAAGGCATGCTTTTATGGATGAGGAATTATGCTTCTGACATTACAGCCTTGATCCTTGAAATATTTTTAAAAAATTCATATATATTGCCTTTGAGTTCTTTTTTCCAGGACTAGTTTCCATTTCTTTGACAATTTTCAAGGATATGCTTTATAGATGCTTCACCATTTTGGTTGCTTTCCTCTGGACACATTCTAGTTATTAGCTTGGTTTATCAAATTAAAATATTTATCTAAGTGAAAGTACTCAACAAAGGAATAAACAAAATGTAATGAAATTCAGGAGAGAGGCTAGAGTTGGAGATAGATTTAAGAGTCATCCTCCTAGAGGTGAGAATTAAAACAATGAGAAAAGGTAATGTCCCTTAGAGAGAAAAGAAGAAAATTGCAGAGAAATAAATGTTAAACTTTAAAAAGCAAAATGATAGTACAGATCCATCTTAGTAACTTGCTAGAAGTTGCTTGTGTTTTCCCCAGCAGTCATGGCAACTTTGTATACAACTTTGTATACAGAGATAAATTTTGAAAATTTTATTGTGCTCATAAAGCTGAAGTCTCTGTGGGTGAGAGAAATCTAGCATTTCAACTGATTTTTATCTAGGTTCTATAGCATACAAAAACCTATTTGCTAATAGTGAATGGAAGAAAAGGATATAGCCCTTACTATGAAGCACTTTCAAAGCTAATTCTGGATATTTCCAATCTTCTAAGACATTTGAAATTTAAGGTCATGAGCATTTCACTTGTAAAGACCTCAAATGAATTGTTTGTTTTATATGTGAGGAAGGCAAGCTCTTAGCTTCCTATCAGAGTGCCATAAAACAGAATATGAAACAAATAAGATGTAGGGGGGTCGTACAGATATTTTTAAAATAATAGGCAGGAAAGCAAAAAACAAATATTAATTTGAATGTTAAACTACATGTTCTTAAAAGTTGCTCATTTTCTGGAGGTATATTGATAATGTCTCTCTTTGGGCTCTGCTTTAACCTCAGTATGACCCAAATCAGTAGATCCCACACTTCTGGATTTGAAATCTAGCAAAATTTGAGAACTGACATTCTCTTTCTCTTCCTAAATAAACATTTTAAAAATCTCATATAAGACTTTTATTATTTTATTGTAAAAACACTTTAACAGACAAATGTGGAAAACACTCATAAATGCCAAATAAATGATACTTCACAAGAAATGATAGGCATTAAACTTACACTCTCTCTTTTTTAAATAGCAGTTTTATTGAGACATATTTTACATACCATCAAATTTACCCTTGCAGAGTGTAAAATTCACTGGTTTCATTATATTCACAGAATTATACAACCGTCACCATTGTTGAATTCTAGAAAATTTTAGTAACTTCCCCACATAACACAGTATACTTATTAACAGTCATTCCACATTCTCTGCTTCCCCTTGCACCTGGGAACCTCTTTCTCCATGCATTTGCCTATTTCAAACATTTCACAAAGGAATCATACAACATAGGGTAATTCGTGACTGGCTTCTTTGACTGAGCATAATATTTTTAAAGTTCAGCCATGCTGTAGCATGGATTAATACTTTATTTCTTTTTACAGCCGAAGAATATTCATTTCTATGGATATACCATATACCACTTTTTAAAAATAGGATACAACACTCTTTGAAATGCAGACATGTTGCTTAAAAATGTTATTTTTCTATAACACACGTGTAATTGTTTTCTCAATACAAATTCATTTATTTGGGTCTGTGTAGTCCATAGCAAACACAAACTTAAGCTCCAGTACCCAGTTTCTTCCAATATTTTGTTTTTAATTAAGTAATTCTTGAAATTCAATTTTATAAATATATATTTATAAATTTATTATATGTATTTCTTAAATATATAATAAAAATGGAAGTACATTTCTAACAATGTTACATCTAATATAGAATATGCTCAGGAAGCTGAAAGAAGACAGAAAAAAATGGCCTTCATATTTACAGTTGTTTTTCCCAGGAAGATAACAGACATTGGGAAGCCAAGTGCCAAGCAAGGGCTACAAAAAACAGTTGCATGGTGCTCTGTCCTTTATCTTGCCACTCATGCAGGGCTGTGTAGCTGAAACATTGATCATCCAATAAGAAGTATTCAGGAATTTATCAGAGAGAGTTGTTTTAGACTGGCAAAAATTTTGTCATGATCTGCCTCCAGTCACTGGACCGTGAATAGCAAAAATCTTCATTGATTCTTCAGAAAATAAATGAGCAACAAAAATGCCCCTGAATCGTGCCAGCAGCCACCAGGTGAAATGAAGCTCCAAGTTAATGACCAGCAAATGGGCTATAACAACGGTGTGGGAGCTGTTTGCATTGAGCCTTTACATTAAAGCTAGGCAAACTCTATGCTCAGACACTTGGGCCCTGCTCTTTCCTCTGATAGCTTTGCTCTTCCACATGGCCTGCTCCTTCATTTTCTTCAGGTCTCTGCTCAAAATCACCTTACTAGAAAAGCTTTACCCCTTTATCTTATACAAAATAACAACACCCACCACCATCATGACTTACTCACCTTATATTCAATTGTGTTCAGCAGCATTAAGATACTCTCTAAATACTTTATCATTACTGTAAATAGCTCTCTCTGCTATGGTGTCTATTTTACAGAGTAAAGCCTTTGACAGTGGCCAGAGGTGAGGAAGGATGGGAAAAGGTGGAGCATATCTGCATAGGACACAGAAAATAAAACTCTCTCATTTAATGGTGCTTTATTTTATTTTATTCTATTTTTAATTTTTGATACTGATTCTGGGGGTTGAGTGAGGCAAGATAATTTTTGTAGCTCCCTCACAATTTATTATCTAATAAAGTACACTCTGCAATTTTTTCCCATACTCTCAGACTCTGAGTACTTTATCCATATAAATTAGAGTTGCTACATAATATTTTCTTAAACAAAGGAATGTTTTCTCTGACTCCAGAAGCAGTCCAAGGAGGGAATGTCATGGAAAGTCTTTTTACACGTATGGGGGCAGAGAAAGAAATAAGTCCTCTAAAATTCTTTTTAAACTTAATGTTCGCTCCTTTCAGATTTTTTAAATAGGAAAAAAAAAAAAGATAAACAATAGAAGGAAATGTTCTGACAAACTGTCTAGTGACTGTGGTTACTGGTTATTATCACGGAAATACTACAGAACAATGTAAGGAGTTCTGGAGAAATAGCACCCAGGTTTAACACAAGTTCTATTAGTCAGTCATGTGACTTCAGACATATTTAACCTCTTTGAAACTTAGCTTTTTCATCTATAGTACATGCCAACAATTTTTTTTCTGCCCATCTCTTAAGACTGTAGTGAGGATCAATAAATATAAAGTATATGGAAGCACTATAAAAACAGCAAAATGATATATAAATCTTGGCTTAAGAGAAATTGTTTTGACAAGAAAGGGCATATTTTTAATAAACTTGATTTGCTTCTTTAATATAAATTTAGACAATACTACAATCAAAATCATTTTAATTGGTAAACGAATAGCTATGGATTTATAATTGTCAGTTTTTAATTTTAATTGTAGTCTATAATAACTAACTGACTGTTTTAGGTAAAGATGAACATTTATTGGAAAAATATCTGGGTTCATAAAATTAATAGGAGCCTGAAAACTTTACATGGGAAAAAGGTAGGAACCAAGAGAGCTCTGAATGGCTGCACAGAATTCACAGCACAGTGACAGTATGGGCCACACACTGCTGTTCTTGTGGGGAATTGAACCTTCAAACACCCCTATGTAACTATGATATTTGTTCGATTTAAATTTCAGATGTCTCTCAAAATAATATACAATGAGGGATGCCCTCAAAAGGAAAATTAAGGTTCTAATGAAAAAGGGGGAATGGATGCTGAACAAACAAACAAAAAAGTGTACTCCAATATTCTGCATATCATGTAGCTTCACTTGTATTGATTCTTCTTGTCATTCACTGAGATTTACTATTTAGTATTCAGGAGCCTGAGGCCATTTTTTTTTTTAGACCTTTAAATAAAATTATTTGAAATCAAAGCACTTGTTTTCTTTGTGAGAGATTTTACTTTTAATGAGATCAGAGGATCCATAGAAGAACTATTTTAGGGTAAAAATTTTTGATATGCTAATTTATAATTGTGATTTCAGTTTATCGAAACTTGAATGAGCATTGATTATTGTTTTCTTTTACTCAAAAGGAATCTTTTAAAATAAAAGAAACTACTTGTATCATCATAGTTTCTGATTAAACAATTGTCATGATTGAGAAATATGAAATATGAAACAGGTTTGCTTTAGATTAAAGATGGCCAAAGTCTACAAATGTAGAACATAAAAACTGCCACTTGTTTAATAAAATTACCTCAAATTTTTAAGTTCACATTACTAGCTAGTTCCTTAAATGTTTGTCTTCCAGAAACATGAAATTGTCAATAACCTTGGCATTTTCTGTAAGTAGACCAACATATGTCTATCGAGTGCTCTCCTAAGATTTAAATAATGGTGAAAAAAGACTTTTTTCAACTTTGGCACTTCCTCAAAAATATTCAGGGTACATTGTTCTGTCCTCTGGTGTCAAAGGTATAAAATATATCTGACTATATAAAACCATATTCAAAATAAAGCTGTCACATGAGTGATGCATAATCAAAATTTAACTCTGTTTAATCTCTTGCCTGAAGCATCTTCCTCCAAATCTATACTTTTATTGCAGTTATTTTGGCATTCAAATGCAATTGTTTTCAATAAATTAATAATGTAAATTGACCCTCTGGGGGCCCAAGGAAAAGTGAGATGAAAGACAAATTTGTAAAAAACATAATATATGGAAACTTTTAGATAATTTTTCTCATTCAGATCTTTATTTTTGTTTAATATGTTTTATTGTTCCAAAAGTTTATAGTATCAAAAACTCTTGATTATGTGTGTTGGTGAGATACTGGGACTTCTTTCGTGCCCCAGTCATTTTTTGAGTTGTTTTATCTTCAAAACGAAGACTAAACTCATCCCATCATTTACTGCTGATCTTAACCCAAATATCAAATCTAGTTGAAAACTGATTTCAATGAGATTGAAAACTTATTTGTTGACTTTTACTGTCAATTTTTTTGGGAAACAGTATAAAAAATAAGTTTTAGGTAAAATATATCTATTGCTTGTTCATTCAATAAACATTTCTTGAATACAGTTATATGTAGACAAATGTTTTAGGTGCTAGAGAAAGATTATTGAGCAAGACCAACAAGTTATTCATACAAAATCTACATTGCTGCAAAAATAAAAATAAAAATATTTTTTCTAAAGAAGATGTTAGGTAATGTCAAGTGTCATGATGAAAATAAAGCAGAGGAATTGCTGGGAGACTACTTTAGACTGAGAGGACAGTGAATGCTTCTCTAAGAGAGACCTTTTATGTTGAGGCTAAAATATTTACTAAATGTTAGAAAATGACACAATCCTTCGAGTACAAATTTAGGCGTAAATTACTCCAAATTCCATATTCCTTTCACTTTACTAATCTGATGGCAGACCTTCTAGAATTTAGCATTTGACCAGGCTTGGGATGAACAAGGGGAAATTAAGGATGATAAAATTTTTATCCTAGAGAACTGAGAAAATGATAGTATTAAAAACATATATTAAAAGAAGCTATCGTGCAGGGAAAAATGACAAACTCTGTTTTAGATGCAAAATATGAGATTTTGCCAAGCTTTCTCACAAAATCACCAAAAGATAGTGAGACCTTAAACTGAGCTTCATGAACTCAGGACTGGCAATACAAATATATCTTTTCTACACAGAACAGAAACGAGCAGCCATGTTTTGCTTGGTCTGCCAATTTTTACAAAATGAATTAGTAGCCAACTTATAAAATATATTTTACAAAATTCTAGATTCCTGGTTTCTCTTAAAAAAAAAAAAAGAACAAAGAAAAAAAGAGGAAAATCTGGTGGGGTCCATATGCCCAAATGGTAGCAATTAGGTGGAACAGAATATCACTGGGCTCTTGATGGAGCCACTCTAGTTTGCCATAGATCCCACCTAGGCCGAACATTAAAGTTCCTATCTGGCTCCTGTAGGAAATTGAGTTTGCAGCCCAATATTTATATTCGTTAATCTTTTCATAAAAATAGTATCTACCACATGCCAAGACTTTGCTAGTCACTGGGAAAACAGAGATTGAACAGATTTATATACTCTTTAGCATGAAAGACAGATACTAAACAAGTAATTGCATCAGGTATACTGTCTTTTATGAACAGGAGAGGAAGCAATAGGTGTTTTGGAAACATTCAATGGAGCATCCTCCTTGAGGAATTTTATTGCAACTAATACTTAAGGATTATTAAGAGTTCACTAGGAGAAGTGAGCAGTTTCCAGAGAGAGTGCAACTAAGACGTATTTAAAAACTGAAAGAAGTTAAGTATTGCTTAAATACATAGTACAGGAGTGACAATAGGAGAAATGAGCCTGGAGAAATTATAAAGACCTTCCATGCTAAGATAGGAAGTTTGAATTTTATCTTGAGTATGTGCAAAATCACTTTAGTGTTTATCTGGGTACCAGCAAGAACATATATGTATTTTAGAAAGATAGTTCTAGCTGCACTAAGGATAGACGTAAAAGGGTAAATCCAGAGGTAAGAAGACCAGTAGAAATCTTTGAAACAATGACAGCCTAGCCCAGGGTAGCAACTCTGAGAATGGAACAAAGGACACAAATTGGAAAGGCTTTTTGGGGGGTAAAATCTACTGGATTTGGTCATATTTTCGATATCTTGATTTGGGAGGAAGAAACAAAATGAATCTCAGATGACTGCCTAGTTTCTACTAGAGAATGTGGAATAAACCAAAAGACCAAGGTATAGAACCAGGAAACCAGTGTCCAGTTCAGCAAGGTAGCAGGTGAATATCTATGGAAGCCATGTTGGCATCACACTGAGAGAGCAATCTGCCCAGACTGGAGCCAGCTACACAAAGTGCAAGAGCAAGTTCCTCTAGAGTAAACTGTGGATGTAGCAATTTATCTGACATGCTTTTGTATTTGGAAATATAATTGCTGGACATTGACAGAGCTGTTTGAGCATTTGGAAAAAAAATTTAAGGATATGTATATAGAAAACAAAGCAAATAAAAATAAAGCAACTTCCAAAAAAAATTTTAAGAGTAAGAAACACAGTGTATAAATAAACATTAATATCAGCATTAACTACTGATATAACAACAACAAAAAAAATGGATATGTCAGAAAGATGAGGAAAAAGAAGGAATGGTTGTGGTGATGAGAAGTAGTATGATTTTTAACCTGCCATGATATGAAATAAAAATGCAGTATCTATTTGATAAAATAAGAAGTAGACATACATGTGTATTTTCTAGAAATATAGAAGAAAATACAAGAAATAATAGCTAAAAAAGTTGAAAGCAGCTACCTGTAGAAGAGAGGTTGTGAGGTGTGAATAAGAGGACAAAGAATTGATATAATGCTTATTAAAAATAAAAATTAATTTAAAAGAAAGAAAAAGAAAGAGAATTGAACTAGAAGAAAAAAAAGCACCAGGATTAATCTTTTGGTAGATCTGACCGAATCTGACCAGAGTACTTCTTTTTGAAAATGGTCCATAAGACACACTGATAAATGTAAATGTCCCATGCTCAAGTAAATTACAAGGTATCATTTAAGCAAATTAAGTGACATAAAGAGTTAAAATGTAAATTTATATAGGTGGGTCAATATTTGCTCTCTCTTTTCAATAGTTCTTTTAATACTAGTTAACTGATTATTACCTGTTTTAATGTTATTTGTTTCCTGGCTCATTCCTTAGTAGGTAAAGTAGTTCTAAATCAGAGCTCATTCTACTAACATAGCAATTTAGACTCACTTCTAGAATGAAATCAGCCTTTAGGGAACTGATGGAGGATTATTTCTCTAGAGTATAATTTTTATTTTTTTCTGAAGTTGCTTCATTTTTTATTTGTTCGGTTTTCTATGTAGCTGCTCTAAATTTCTAGAGAAATTCAAGTTTAATGTCTCTATAGTATTTATTACTAAACCCTAGAAATAAATTCCCTAAAGGCTGATTTCATTCTAGAAGTGAGTCTGCATGAGTAGAATGCTTTCTTTGATTTAGAAACACTTCAAGATTCAATTCTTAACCAGCGACTCCTGGGAATCCAGGCCATTCTCAACTCTTTATAGGAACATGAGATTGTTTCAGTGTGATTACAAAGTCGATCTTCCACAGATCTGGCGTGTAGTCACACGTAAAAACCACCATGTAAACATTTGCTTCCTAAATTAGTACAGATATATGAGGCTGTGAATTAGGATCTACTATAGCTCCATGCAGTACATTTTTTAAGAATGACAATTAATTAAAAGATTCCTAAGAGAGAAACATTAATATGTTATGAAATCAAATGCAAAATTCATCTGAATTGCAAGGCTAAAAAAAAAAAAAATTATACTCTGTTCTGCCAATAGAAGAACTCTGGTAGAAGTTTAACAAACCCTATTCTAAACTTCAGAGATAATGAACAGTTCCTCAGGTAACAATAGGAATGAAGAGAAGCAAAGGATATGAATAATGTAAATTTACACTTATTGCCTGCTAGCTAGTATTATTTAACTTTAAAGGTCAGCTCTAAAATCCCACTAGAACCTTTAGTTGCTGAGGTGAAAAGCAATTAGACGTGAAATGTCTGGTGTAGTGGAAAGCAGCAGAACTTCAAAATCAGGCAGATTTGAATTTGAACCCTAACCTAGTTTGGAGAAGGTTCTCAGTCTCAGTTTCTCCCCTATTTAGAAGATAACGTCCACCTTGCAGGTTTCTTTTACCTGCACTTATTTTTATCACCTATTGACTTTGTGGTAATCCTTCTTCATTGTTATAGATTAAATAACATAATGACTGTGAAGTGTGAATATGGGGCCTGGCAAAACACAAAACCTTCAACAAACGTTGACAATTGTTACGAGCTGCAGCGCCAAAAAGAACATCAAAAAGTTGACATTTTCTATAAAATGAGAAAAGATAATCCCACTTTACAGAAAGGAAGTTATTTTTTCTTTTCTAAATTAATAATGATATAAAAAGAGACAGTCTTTTGCAGGTATCTATTCTTCCAAAATTTATGTGAAAATTAATTTTTCACAAAATCCTAGAGATATTTATTTATCTTTCCTATAGAAAGAGGAAATTGGCTCTTTTTGTAATGAACCCCAAACAGCAATAAATGAGTTAAATCTTAATCAGAGATTAAATACCAATATATATTTTTTTCTCTTTAGAACCTGTTTATTGCTTTTTGATTTCCTGGTAATGGTGTAGCTTTTTGTTGTTGTTTTCACTTTGGCGCGTGTGTGTGGCGTGGCGGGGGTTTATTGCCCAGAGAGTTGTTTTTTGTTTTCTTTAAATTTTAAGTGGATAAATTAAAGGTTTGTTCTCTTTTTCAGAAGTGATATTAAAGGTTATGTCGATATTATGTCGAATTTAACTCCCATGGCCCTTAATTGTCTCTTTTCTGTCTGTCAGTAGCCTTTAATAGGAATAAAGGTTCTCTTTATTTGTTCTAAATAATTAAGAATTGACTACATAAAAGCTTGTAATATATGTTCACCATGTGACTTTATTTGTCAACATTATTAGTGGCTGCTTCTATCATTGCCAGTGAAGCACCACCAGCCCGCAGAGAGGTTCAAACTCTCAGGAGAAATTGAGCAGGGCCTAGGCCAACAGGGCAGGGTGTGGGGGATGCTAACCGAAAGAACAGAGTCACAGAAACCAAGGAGGTGGAGCATTCTAAAGAGAGAGTGATGACAGTGTCAAATGGAATAGGAAGGCCAAGTAAGGAAAAAATTAGAAATCTACTAGGCTGGGCAATAAAATTTCATTTGTGACTTTTACAATAACAACTTCAGGGAAAAGGAAGAGAGAGCTTCTTGATCTTTCTTTTCTCTCTAGGTTATCTCATTCATCCATTCTCATGTTCTCAGCCACTGCACTGAAGACTTACAAATCTATTTTGCCAGTTAAGATATATTTCTCAGTCTTCAGATTTATAGATGCTTTTTGGATTTACTTGAATATTTGCACTCAAGAAGTCTAATTTCTCCCTTGAAACCTGTCTCCTGTCCTATATTCTCTGCCTCAGTTGGGTTACTATCCAGTCCCAATATCCATCTATTATTCTTTCTTTGTAGTCACCTTCCTCATCAAATCAGCTGCCAAGTCTTGTCAATTTTGCTACCAATTTCTTAAATCTAATCTCAACTCTCCACCAGAGCCTGTGTCAGGCCCTCACCCATCTCTTAGCAGACAAATGGAAGTCTCCTGATTGATATGTCATAAACCCACTTTTATTTTTCCTCAATTAATTCTTAACACAGCCATCAGTGCTATTTCCAAATGTAAATATGACCAGTCCATAACCTCAGTTGAGACTGTTCCGTCTCTTTTCTAATTTATAAGAAGGAAAAACAAAAAACAAAAAACATGAAACTGAAAATATAATGCCTGTCATTGTCTGTCTACATTCTACCTCTCCAGCCTCTTCTGTTCTCATACAAAGTGTTCTGGAAACATGAAACTCTTTCTTGCCACTAAGCTTATGCTGTTTTCTCTGTCTTGTATGTTACTTTTAGATTCATTTCAGTTGTCACCTCCTTCCACAGTCTTCATTTTTCACTCACTGGCACAGTTATTTAGCTCTCCTCAGTGCCTCCATATTACCATGTGTACAATTCTGCAATCACACTTACCAAACCTATGGCAATTATTCATTCAATACATATTTATTAAATGCCTCTTGTATTCCAGGAAAACAGGGTTGAAGAATTAAAACACTAGAATATGGGACTATTTCTGTTTAATCTTTAAACTAGTACAGCGTTTGATTCAAAGTTAGGATCTCGCTAAATATTTGTTACACAAATGATTATAATATGATTTTGTAAAAGTGGATTATAGAAATATGTATACAAGATCATGTGAAAACACAGTAGAAAGTCAACTATTCCTGCTTTGCAGGGGGATCAGGGAAGTCTGCCTGGTGCAGGGTATTGTTAAAAGTAAGACTAGAATACAATCTAATTGGGCTTTTTCCATGATAAATTGAGCCTTAGTGAAAATTTATGGAACTTGCTCAATAGCATGTGACTAGTTAACAGTGGAGTCAGAACTTAAATTTAAGTCTCTCTGATTCCAAAGTTTATGACCACAAGTGGAGAAGAGACTCTAGTTATACCATAAACCATCTTCTCTCTGGTTTATATATATATATATACATATAAAACTTATTATATATAAAACTTATTATATAACAAATATAGGTATATAATAAGTTTTATAGCTATATATAAATAAATATATATACTTATATATACATCACCTTATACTAGTGTAAAAGTCTAGATTCATGCCATTCAACCTAATTGTTCACATACCACATTGATTACTATCTATAGACAAAGCCAATATGTTTATAAATGTCCACTACCAAAATTTTAACAACTAGCAGTTACTATAAAAGCAACAAAAAAAACCCCAAGGCACACCTGTGCATGTGCACGCATGCACACACACACACACACACACATACACACACGCCATGTCTTAAGACTTGTCCTAAGTATTGTAGAGTTATCAGGAATTTGCCCCAAATGCACAGCAATAATGACAATTAAAAACATTTGAAGCTGTTCTTTTATATTGAGCTTTTACTTTTTCCAATTTTCTTGTTGGTGTTATTAGCTAGTTTATAAGTCAAGTAATTGTAGTTGTATAAGTTAAAGAACATTTTCATTTAAAAAAATTTAAATGCAATTGTTAGGGTGCTATAGTAAGGTGCTATGCTTTCTATATTCAGACTAACAGCTGTTATTCCAGTAAAAGATATTCCCTTACTTCATAGACAATGACAAATGCTAAAATAATCTTACTGTTCTAAAGAGAAAAATTATTCAAAAACACCTTTGTACAAATCGTTGCTGAAAAGATCTGTATTTTAAAAACAACAGCAGTTATATTTATTGTTTCCTAGGATAAAATATCTGGATATTTATTGCCATTGCCATCTTTCTGCAGGGAAGAAAAGAGCTCATCTCTGCAACAATTCAATTCAATATTGCTAAAATGCACTAGCAGGGATTACGAGTGTTCCTTTTTCCTTATCTTATTTGATGCTACCAGCACTTGTCCAGCTCCACACCTCCTATACCACCCTAGAGCTCCACTGCTACTGAGACTTTAAAGTGTTATTGGACCCCCAAACCTCCTCCTTTGACTGCCTGTGTACTACTGGAACCAAGCCTTAATAATTCCGCCTCTCAATGTGTGTCTCTCCTCATCCCTCCTGACAGTGCCTTAACTAAGACTCATTATTTTTCACCTGGATGTTCTCTAATCACTTACCTGGCTGCTTCTGGTCACAGATGGCAGTTGTTTCTCAAAAACAAAAATCCGAGTCAGTCACTTCCCTACTTGTGAATATTTAAGGAGTGAATATTAATGGGAGGGAGCAGTGTAGAGTAACTGAAATGCCTGCAAATCCGCACATTCAAATTCTCTAGGTTAAGCACAAGGTCTAGAAATGTTTCTTTTGGAATAAAGTGCAATGTGCAAAGCCCTCTCTCTGTTATAGTATTTATTTAGTATTTTTACATTCCATTTTATTTTATTTTTGTATTTATAATTACTTGTTGACTGTATACTCGAGGAAGTGGAGACTTTGTTAATTCATCTTTTGGTGCCCGTCACTGAGTAGATGTTTAAGAGGTGCTCACTGAACACAAGCAGTAAGGAAGGAAGAGAAATGGGAATGAAAGAAGAAGAAAAGAAGGAAAGGAAGGTGGGAGGAAGGAAGGGAGGGAAAGAAAAGAGTAAATCGACGTCATAATGAGAAGCTTACAATTTCATCAAGTGCATATATAAAACCACTTTTTTAAAATTTTTGAGTTGGCTCTTTTCTAAATAAAGATAATTATTAAGACGTATTAAACTAAAGAATTTTAAACATTTTATTATAATGTGCACAAAATAATTATTTCTTTGAAATAGCTTTCAAATGAACTTGGAAACACCGTCGCCTGAATACTTTTAAAGGGATTCAAAGGAGGAACTTCTAAGAAATCAGCCATTCAGTGATGCCAACTCATTGGATAACAATTAGCCCTTTTCCCTGTGGCATCTACTTGTGCCAACATGTGGTATCAGTAAACTTCTCATTGAATATTTATGATTTTATATGAAACTTTTAAGGAAAAGTGTTTCTCTTTTTAAAATTCATAAGCAGTTAATACTTCTTTTTATTTGTGAAGGAAAAATAAACAGCTTATTTCTTGCTTTTTCTAGGGAACTGTTTTAAGATATAGTCACTCACATTCACAAAGTTTTGATTGTATCCTTAATTTTTCAAGCCAGAGTATAAAGGTGATAATAAAATACCAATTCAAATTACAATGTTTGCATTTATACAGCATTTCCGAGTTAGCAAAGTGCTATAACATATACTCACATTTACTCTAATTTAGATCCTCATTGTCAATAGTCATTGAATCTGAGTCTTATTCCCTAATCCTCAGTGTCCATTATGATGGGCTCAAGGTTCCTGTCTCATTCACTCTACCCTCCCAGGCAGCCTCCAACTGTCATTAGTTGTCAGTTATCTTTCCAAAGCACAGATCTGATATTGCGGAGGGAGCAGTGTGCTGCAGTGGAAATGGCTTTGTATCAGACAAAACTGAATTTGAATTCTAGCTCTGGCACTTCCTAGGTGTATAACCTTGTAAAAGTTAACTTCCTGAATTTTCTCACCTTCAGAGTAGGGGAAATAATACCTTCCCTGCAATGTTGTTGCAAAGATTGGAGATGACATATTTTAAAATCCAGTTTAGTGCCTTGCACACATATAATAGGCACTCAACTATCTGGTTATTTGCCACTACCCTGCAAGAATATTCATGAATGAGCAACTATTTACTGAGAAAGTACCATGTGGCAGGCATTGCATTATACGCTGCAGGTACTGCAGTGACTAGCGAAGCTTACAGTCTGATAATCCCAAAATGGGGACATCTGGCCTTCAGTAGGGAGAAATACAGAATGTTATGAAAGTACACAAGTAGAGCATGTAAATGGGTCTTAAGCTGTGACCTGAAAATAGGGAAAGTCTGATTTTGGAGAAGAAGGTAGAGAGGAGGTAGGATAGGGTGGAGTGGAAAGAAGCTTCAGCTAGAAACCTGTCTTTTTCAGAAGTAACTTGTCCTGACTTATCACAGGGGTCCTTAACCAGGTCCACAGATTCGTGCATGGGCTTCTGGTGATTTGCAAGTTTCTTGAAATTGGATGCAAATATGTATATATGTGTGTGTGTGTGTGTGTGTGTGTGTGTGTGTGTGTGTGTGTGTGTGTGTGTGTTCTGAAGATAGCATCTATAAGATCGACTCAAAAAAAATGATTAAAAAGTATCATCTGAACACTTCCTGTAAGACAAATCCCAGACTCTTACACCCTTTCTTTCACATTTTGGCTAAATTCTTCATTTTCTATTTCCTTCTACAACATTTAGAATATAGCCACTTTAAATTTTTTGCCATTCCTAATATTCCTCTGTGTCTTTTCTCCTAGTACAGCTCTCTGGACTGCCCTGCTCTTCTCAATCTACTCTTACCTTCCCATTCCACCTTCTGCTCTCGGAACTACCCCTCTCTCAAAGCCTGGGTGAGCTGTTTCTTCTCCAGGCATTCTCTCATTTTTCTTTCCCATTCTTCTCTAGCTCAAGCACAAATCACAGTCATAGAGTTCAAGTGACCCAGTTGGAATTAGAGATGGACAAAGACCAGTGGACTATGAATAGAAAGACCAGAGACTGACCCATACTTATGTAGAAATCAGATGCACAACAGAACTTGTCTTACAAATCAGTTGAGACATAATGAAGTTTTTTTTAAATGGTCATCTATAAAAGGAAAAGAATTAATATTTACTTCACATCATTATTAAAAATAAATTTCAAATGAGTCAAATCAAAGCATTAAAATTTTCAGGAGAAAAAATAGGAAACCATCTGTACATATTAACTGAAAGATAAATTTGACTACTATAAATGTCTTTTTATTAAAAGATAGTAAAAAAAGAGATAAAAGTTGAGCCATATATTGAGAGAACTGTCTGCAGAATATGGGACAAACAAATAAAATAAACAAAAAAATGTTCAGTTTTATTAGTGGTTTGGTAAAAGGTGTTACCATTTTACATTCCATGGATTGAAAAAAAGTACTCTGAAAATATCAAATTTTGGAAATAGTATGAAGAAATAAGAATTCTTATTCCTGTTGGGAATTTAAATTGTTATAACCACATTGGAAAAAAATTCTATTACTTATTACATTTGAAAATATGCCTACCTCCTCAGAGAAACTTTCGTATATGCATGCTAGGAAATGTATATAAGAATATTCTTAGCAGCATTGTTCCTATTAGAAAAAGTTGGAATCAACCCAAAAGTCTGTCAACAGTGGAATATATAAGAAAATTATGTTATATGGATCATGAAGTAGTAAAAATGAATGAATAGATTTTATACTTCAATTTGGAATATTAACAATGTAATATTGAATGAAAAAGTCAACTTGCAGAAGAAAGCATAATGTATTATTTCATTTATATAAAGATAAACAGACAAATATAAATGTTCATTTTCAGGATTATTAAACCTGTGATAAACATATAAAGAAAAATGAGGGAATTTTATTAATTCTAGAAATTATTTGCCTCTTAATGGGTTGGTAAGGACAGTGGGACATGATTGAGAAGGACATAAAGCAGCTTTCTTAAGCTGGACTGAAGAATATGAGGCTTTGTTTTATTATCAAATTTTAGAAGAACATACATATTATATACATTCTTGTGTTTGTATGTATTTCACCATAAAAATGTAAAAAGACAAAAGCAATCATAAGATACATGCAATGACACACAAAAGACTTGGTTCCTCTTGCTTGAAGAGCTCCCAGTCTGATGCTTTTTTCAGAATCTCTATCTTTCCTACTTCCTATACTATTGCAAGGGACTATTTATTGTTTCTTTCTTCTACATTCTGTTACTTTTTTTTTGTCTTCTTAAGCTGCATGCTTAATACATTCATTTTCACCCCTTTATCTTTTCTAATGTAAGTATTTCAGGCTACAATTTACTTCCAATTACTCTAGTTATATCTTGCTATTTTTAACATGTAATATTTTATCACTTGCTTGTACTTCTTAATTCCTAGTATGACAATTTCTCTGACCCATGAGTTATTAAAGTTTATATATATACATATATACACAAATATAAAAGCTTTTAAAGTTATCTTTTGGTTAATAATTTATAACTTAATTGCATTATGGTCCAATAATTTGGTTTTTTATTAGTAACTTTTTGAAGCTTGTTGAGACTTTCTTTATGTCTAGTATATGGTTAATTGCAAATTTTTTATATGTGCCTTAAAACATACTCTATAGTGGTTGAGTTCAGTGTCCTGTGTGCGTCCACTAGGACAAGCTCATGGCCATCAATTCTTCTATAGCTTTTCTTCTATTTTTGTCTGCTTTTAATCATTTATTAAGATATATGTGCTAAAATGCCCTGTTATGATAGTAGGTTTGTAATATGTAGACAAGCCAAATTTTCTTTAAATATTTTAAAGCTATGATACTAGGTGCATACACGTTTAGAATTATATATTCCTGGTGAGTTGAAGTGTTTATTAACATGCCACTTTCTCTAGTAATGCATTTTGCTTAAAATCAGTATTGCTGCATAAACTTTATTTTAGTTAACTTTGCCAGTTTTATCATTTTTCTCTCAAGTTTTAGGTGTGTCACTGGTAATAGCATATAGTTTATTTTTAATTTTAATCCACTCTGATAGTTCTTATTTTTAAATTGAAGAGATTAATCCATATTTATTGATGGCAACTATTAGTATATTTGCATTAATTTATTCCACTCTGTTCATTTTTATCTGTCTTGTAGCTCCTAATTATTAGCTTGTTTTCCATTATATTTATTAAAGATCTTTTTTTCTCTTTATCTCATTTTCTTTATTTTGCCTCTGTCCATTAGGAAATTATATACCTTATTTCTATTTCTTGAGTTATTACCCTAGAAATTTTAACATGCACATTTAACATTAAAGTTAATCAGTATTTTTACCCTCCTCCTAAACAATGCAAAAATCTGACCACGTGTTTAATCTTGTTATTTTTTTCTGATATATATGCCTTTGTTGTTCACAGTTTTAGTTTTGCATTGATTTTGCCCAGCTTTATTGAGATATCATTGACATTTAATATATGTAAGTTTAAGATGTACGGTATGATGATTAGGTTATTTGTATATATTGCGAAATAATTACCACAATAAGGTAATAAGGTACCATTAAAGTACCACATCTCCAAACCCCTCACAAGTGTGATTTGTGTATGTTAACATTTAAGATCTACTTTCTAAAAAACTTTCAGGAAATAATACAGTGTTGATAATATAGTCATCCTGCTGTGCATGAGCTTCTCCAGATCTTATTTATTTATGGCTGAAAATGAGTACCCTTTAACAAAAATCTTCCCATTTCCCTCACCCCCCAGCCACTGACAATCAATGTTCTACTCTCTACTTCTGAGAGTTTGATGTTTTTAGATCTTGCAAGTGAGACTATATAGCATTTGTCTTTCACTGTCTCACATCTTTCACTTAGCATAATGCCCTCAAGGTCCATCATGTTGTCACAAAAAGCAGGATTTCTTTCTTTTTTATAGCCAAATAACATTCCATTTTATATGTATATCATATCTTCTTTATCCATTCATCTGTTGATAGACACAGGTTTTTTTCCATTTCTTGGCTATCATGAATAATGCTGCAATGAACATGGAAGTGCAGATATCATGAGATAGTGTTTTTATTTCCTTGGGATATATACCCAGAAGTGGGGTTCTGGATCAAACGGTAATTCTATTTTTAACTTTTTGGGAAACTTCCATACTGTTTTTCATAATGGGTGTACCAATTTACATTTTCTCCAACAGTGCACAAAGGTTCTCTTTTCTCCACAGCCTTGCTAAAACTTTTTCTGTCTTTCTGATAGTAGCCATTCTAATTGATGTGGGGTTATATCTCATTGTGGTTTTGATTTGCATTTCTCAAATGATTTGTGATGCCAGGCATCTTTTCATGTACCTGTTGCCCATTTGTATGTCTTCTTTGGGAAGGTGACTATTCAAATCTTTTGCCTGTTTTTAAATCAGTTTGTTTTATTTTTTGGTTTTGTTTATTCACTGGTGATTTATATGAGTTTCTTGTATATTTTGCATATTAACTCCTTATCAGATAAATAGTTTACAAATATTTTCTCCCATTCAAAAGATTGCACTTTTATTTTGCTGATTGTTTCTTTTGCTGTGCACAAATTTTTTAGTTTTATGCATTCCCATTTGCTTACTTTTGTTTTTATGGTTTGTGCATTTGGTGTCATATCTAAATAATCTTTGCCAAGATCAACATCAAAGAGCTTTTTTCCTGCTTTCTTCTAGTAATGCTACAGTTTCAGGTCTTACATTTAAGTATTTAATCCATTTTGAGTTAATTTTTTTGAATGCTATAAGATAGGGTCCAATTTTATTCTTCTGCATGTAGTTATCCAGTCTTTGCAAACCATTTATCGAAGAGACTATCCTATCCCTCATTGCATTTTTTTTGGCTCCCTTGTCAAATATTACTTGACAGTATATGAGTTGGTTTATTTCGGGACACTCAATTCTGTTCCATTGATCTACTTCAATTGTTATGCCATTTCCATACTGATTTAACCTACATTGATTTTTTAATCTCATAGTTAGACATTTTATCATTTTATACAATGTTTGTTTAGATTTAATCAGATGTTTTCCTTTTTGAAAAAAATAAATTTTATTGCTATTCCTTCTTGCAGCTCAGACCTCTCTACAAAGTTCATTTGCCTTCTTCCTGAAAGATATCTTTTGACAGCTGCTTTAGTGAATGTCTCTTGGTGGTGAACTTAGTTTGTCTGAAAATATAGCCATTTCACCCTTTTCTTAGAAAAAAAAGCTGTAAAAATTATATTACTCTCAGTACTTTAGCAATAATATCTAATGAATTATTGCTTCAATTGTTAAGTTTTCTGCCTTTCTCATTCTGTCTTTTGAAAATAATCTTCCTTCTCTCTGGCAATTTTTAAGATCTACTGTCTCTGATATTCTGCAATCTTGTATAAGTCTAGATGTAGGTTCCTTTTCATCTATCTTGTTTAGAATTTGTTAAACTTCCTCAATCTGAAAATGGATGTTTCAACAACCCTGGAATTCCTAAGCCACCTATTCTCTTCTATACAAACTTTTCTTAGAATTTCAAAACAATCTTCTTCTTCTCTTTCATATGACTTAACCAGTCTTTTCTATGTTCTGACTCCTTTTATGCTACATTAGGCTAATTTCTTCTTACCATTTCATTTCCTATTATTTTCTCCAGCAATGTTTAATCTTCTGATCTACTGAGCTCTCTTTGATAATCTCTTGTTTTATCATCATGATTTCAAATTCCATATATATTTTTATTTTGTTTTCTGTAATTCTAATATCTGTATCATCTACAGGCAAGATTACTTGTTCTTTTGCATCTAATTTAGGTCAATTATTTAATCACATATTTAGTGATTTTTTTTTTTTCTGATGACTTCATGTTTATTGGAACTTTATTTGTGAGACTCATTGAGGCCTGCATTTAAAGTTTATTCTTTCAGAGGAGATTTGTGTTTACTTCTACCAGGCACTTGGGGGCAATACTAACACTGAACCACCTATAATTTGGATTGAGTTTCAGGGAGCCTTATAGATACCGTTCATTCCAGTCCCTAACTCAAGGAAAGTTAGATTTTTGGTTGGCAATCCCTAGAAGATTAATTTTATCTTTCTTTCTGTCTTTTTCTTTTTTCTTTTTCTTTCCTTTTTTCTTTTTTTTCTTTCTGCTTTCCTTCCCTTCCTTCCTCCATTTCTTTATTCCTTCTATCCTTTATTTCTTTCCTCTTTACTTTTCTTGTTTCTTTCTTCTCTCTCTTATCTCTATCTCTGTCTTTTCTTTTTCATTCTTCTTTCTTCTTTTCTTCCTTCTTTTCTTTTTGTTTTTTTTCTCCCCCTCCCTTTGTCTTTCTTCCTTTTTTCTTTTCTTCTTACTTCACACAGAGTCAAAACTTAGAAAGGCATGTATTCCCCATTGATTCCCTTTGCAGCACTCAGTTTGTTCATGTAGACACCAGCTCTATATGGAGTGGTCTCTAAGGAAATCTCCCACTCTATTCAGAACCCAGGCAGTCTTCTATCCTTCCACTTGCAAATAAATAAATAAATAAATAGATAGATAAATAAATAAATAAAATTAAAAAATAAAAGACTTCAGCCGCCAGGGACCAAGAGATATCACCAGAGCAAAAGCTAAATACAGACCTATTTAACTCTATGTGTTAGTATTATCTCATAATTCTGGAACTTGAGGAATTCCTGTACTTTACAGTTATCCATTAATGGATTGTGTGTGTGTGTGTGTGTGTGTGTGTGTGTGTAGTAGTTTTGTTGCACATAAAGATTTTTCTTTTAATATTTAGTTCACTATACTGCTGAAAACAGAAATTGACGATATCTTTTCATGTCTTTATCTTCAGTACTAAACATAGACCATAGCTTATAATGAGAATTCAGTAAATTTATTTTAAATGTATGTAGATGTTGTAGACTCAGAGCATTCACTCCAAGATCCAAGTCTCCTCATACTAGCAAGCGAATATCTGAAGCTAGTTTGAGTTACACATTTTTTCAGTTGAGATATCATTAGATGCTCCAAGAAAGGTGCAACATTATCCCTTGTTGGCTTCATCTGCTTACTTCTGCTGGTTCTTGGATGATCGCTTTTTTCATCATCTGTTCTAGGAATACTTCCATGAGTCAACCCCACCACCATCAACATAATCTAGTGCAGATATCCTTCCTACCTGAGTCTTTTTATCACACCTGATATTTATCTTGGCATAATTTTCTTCACATTGTATTTAATTTGTTGTTTAAATATTAAGTTGTAAACAATCTGAGCTTAATTGCTATGTCTTATTCATTCTGTGCCCTTTGCACTTGGCATAGCATCTAGTTTGTAGCAGGTATCAATTAATGCTTTTCCATGAATGAATAAATACCTTTCGGAATATATATTTTAGCTCAAATATGTTTTTATTTTTAACCCTCAGGCCTTTCTCTTTTGTGTCAGCTCTCTTAGAAATCACCTAACAATTACTTTTTTGAGTCAGTAATTTAAATTTCATACTCTTCTCAAACCAATTTCCGTCAGAGTTAAATTGCTTTTATTAGCCCAAGAAAAAGAACACTTTAGTACACAAATATTTTAAGATACAAAATGATTTTATTGTTTTTGAAATGGAAAATATCATTAGCAAATGAAAGGCAGGATAACAATTAACAGTCTTACTCTAATTAGCTATTAATTATATTTGCTATTTTATACTATATTGAAGAATTACAGCTACTGCATAATTATCCTTCACTTCATTTTCATTCAAAACTTGAGTCTTGAAAGAATCATTAAAATGTCTTTTTAATTTCTTTCCAATTTATAAACATCATGACTCATATTCAAAAGTTCACTGCTTTGTTTATGAAATTAGATTCCACTGAGACTGTTTATCACTCTGAAACTTCCAACCTAGTAAAGAACCATTTTCAGCTGGAACTTAGCACTCTCCTCATTTTCCCTTTACTTATCTAAGTTTATGTTAAATATATTTATTCAGCATACACTATGTACAAGACACTGTGCTAGTGACTTTGGTATATACAAAGATGAAACAGGTTGATACCAAGATGAATTAGATATGATGCCTACATTCAAAGACCCTGTCATCTAGAAAAGTAAGAAATAGACTAATTATATAGGTGTGCCTCTGTATTTATATATATAAATCTTAATAATGCCTAACAGTTATCAGCTCTTACTATGTGCCAATCACAGTTTTATATGTTCACAAGTAATTCATTTCATCAAATTAAAGCTATTGATTATAAGAGACACCATTATTGTAGTAGCACTAAAGAAGAAACACTCCTTAAAAATTATAACTTACTTTTGCTTGTAAGATGATCAAGATGTTAGTATGTGAAAAAATGCAGGACTTAGAATTGATGAAATTTAATGTTCTCAACAGCCCTTCAAGTTAAGTGATGTTATTGTTCCCGTTTTACAAATGAAGAAATTGATAAGGTTCAGAGATGTAAGGCAATTAGCCCAAGACCATGCAGCTAGTAAATAGATGAGAGGGAATTGAACCCACATCACTCTGATTTCAAATGCTATGCTCTTAGCCTCTATAACTGAGAGGTCTTGAATTCTCTATGTAATAGGATGTTCAAGAGTTTCTATATCTTTCATTTCTGATATGGCTTCATTTAAAGTTAGAGAAGAATATAGGAACCTCTTTTAATTCTTGAGAGAAATTGAAAATTTAGTTGAAATGATGAGACTTCTATTTCAAAATAAACCTCTGTTTTGAAAATTATTTGTCTAAATTTATCATAAAATGGTTATAGTAATCACAAATTGTATATCCCCAGTCATGAGGCAATTATTTTTAATCTATGAATTTATAACTAACTACATTGCATACAAATGTAATGATCTATACAGGATGATTGGACAAAAATTTAAATTAACTTTTACCCTGAGTATAGATATCTGTTTTTCTATTTTTTAAGGGAAAATTTGTAGTTAGTAACAACTACCCATCAAAGTTTTCTTTTTCAGCTTTCATTTAAAAAGTAGCAATATTTCTAATAGCATGTTGAAGTTCTTGCCATACATGAAGAATTTCAAATAATCTTTGTAAAGATTATTTGTAAGAACAAGCAGTTAGCATAGTTAAGTGTACTCTGGGCCAGTTGCATAGTCATCAGAGACTTCATCTGTGGAAATTTAGCAAAACAGAATTAGAAATGTCAAACAGAAGAGATCTAATTAAGATAATTCTTCTAGGAAAGAATAAAAATTCTGTCTCAGCTATTCATATCTTGAATAGTCAAGATAAGATGGACATAGCTAAAATATCTTATTATTTCCCAAAATATGGTACTGGAAACACCTACATCAAAATAACCAGATCACCAGAGTGCTGGTTAAAAATACAGATTTTGACCTGCAGCCCAGACCCACTATATCAGTCTTTCTTTGAAGAGAGCTTAAGAATCCACATTTTAAACAATCACCTCTACCCATCAGTGATCATATGCATGCTGGTTTTTAGAACCATTGCTTTAACACTCGACCCCTCCCCACCTAGTGTGTTGGACCCATGGCAGATATGAGCTAATTATTAATGATTTTTTTTCACCAAACTTCAGAGGTTAACATTACATTGACTAGATATTTATGAAGCAGTGTGGTGGGACACAAAAGAAATATAAGCTCGTACTCAAATGTATATCAGTTCTTGCATGTCAGCTGTTCAGCATGACTAAATGGAAGTAATACTTTCTGAAATCTAAAAGTTGCCAGAAAAGAGAGCTGAGGTAATCCTTGTAGCTGTAAAGAAGGGACAACTCCAGAAATTATTCGAATGGGAAAAAATACCTGTAAGATCAGTAGAAAATTGCACATTACTGGTAAACTGGAGGGGGAAAGTAGAATACTTTGAATTTTGGATCTGGATAGCAGAGAACAGTGAGGCACTAACATGGGGATGGGGTGTGAAAACATTCTGAAGACAATTGAGAATATGGGCGCGAAAGAAGGTGAGATTTTGAATCTGACTTTTACTGCCATTTGTAATGATGGTGAATTGAATTTTGTTACTGAGTTTACATGTGAATGGATTTAACCAAATTGAGATCTAATTAATCATTGTGTTTTTTACAGCAACTGTTCAACTGTCAAGCTCTACGAAAACTAAGTATTCCTGATAATGACCTTTCAAATCTGCCAACCACAATTGCTAGTTTAGTTAATCTTAAAGAACTCGACATCAGTAAAAATGGTAAGATTTCGTCTCATCTCTAAATAACTTGAAGTTTTTACTGAAAATATGCTTTAATGTTTTCTCTTAGCAAATGATATAACACTTTTTTTATTTTGTTGCAACTCTAAGTTAATTTTATTGAAAAATTAAATCTTAATTTATAATTCAAAGGCAGAAAATCTCTCTCCCTTTCTCTTATTAGTGTACCTGACATAGCCCTTATTTTCCTCTGTATTCAGATATGTTATTTAATCTTTTCTAGAATATTTTATTGCCTTTACACTGTTCATTTTCCTTATTCTCACATGTGTGGTGGAGGAACAGATGGATTTTATATAAAAATAGAAAAATAGATTTTTTTAAGACATCATAATTGAGTTGGAGATATGCTTGATATTAAAAATAGTACCTACAATTAACAATATATTATTGTGAACTTCAAATTCGTTAAGAGGGCAACTCATGTTCAGTGTTCTAATCAGCTCCCTTCCTCCTTCCTCACCCCCTTCTCCACACACAACAAAAAACAAATGACAAACAAACAAACAAAACCACAAGGGGGCACAAGGAAACTCTGGGAGGTGTTGGATATGTCTATTATCTTGATTGTGGTGATGGTATCACTGGTGTTTGTATATGTCCAAACTCACCACATTATAGATATTAAATATATGCAGTTCTTTGTGTATAAATTATACCTCAATGAAGCTATTTTAAAAGAGAAATGAGAGAAAAAAACTAATTTAAGCACTCTAAAAAAATAGAAATTAGGTAAGATTGGTTTGACATTCTAGGTAAATAGGGATCTTAATTTATTAACAATCACCAGCAAAATCTCTTGAGCAAATTAAATATGACATTTCTAAGACATTTTGAACCATCCTGTTTAAAATTAAGATCTCTGTTTTTATCCAGTAGAAGACTCTATTTTTCTTTCCAGTTTTATTTTCTTAATAGCATTTATGAGAAACTGTCATACTATATATTTAAATTATTTCTGTATTGTCTGGACTCCTTACAAAAATTAAAATTCAGCGATGTCTCAATTTTGTTGTTTTCATTTCTGAAGTATCTGTATTACTTAAAACAGTGTGCGGCATATTGTAGGAGCTCGACAAATAGTTATTGAATGAATTCGTGAATGAATGGTTCTTGATGAACATGGAACACTTGTTGAAGTGTACTGGTATAAATTGCTAGTAAAATTTCTTCAGTTTAAGTCTATGAGAATCATAGAGAAATTTACAGTATAACTGGGGAGATAAGACTAACACCTATAAATAATCAATGAGTATCATAAAACGCTATACAATGAAGTGCTTAATTATATGGCACAAATTACAATTGTAAATTCTTAGAGAATATGAAGATTAATTAAGACTGCTGTATTATTAGGGAAGAGTTCAAGTAAAGGATGTAGCCTGAGGATTTCCATGAAGCCTGGAAGCATTGAGTTAAGGAGAGCATTTCGTTTGAAGGAAACAATAAGAATGCAAACAAGGAACACACACATATTCTTCCACACCAACTTGACTTACCTCAGAGAGGTTATTCAGGAAAACATTTTTAAAGGGACCATGTGCAGACTTAGAAAATAGCAACTAGATTTAGGCCAATTGAAAGATAAAATTAGGTCTACTTTTATTCTTTTAAGATTAGATTTACAAGCCACATATTTATATTGATTGGTATTTCTGTACTTTAATAACAATTAATACTGCTTATATATTTATATACATTCACACATCAAATACTCTTTTCAACTTACAACTTCTAAGAAATTTCATACAGCCAAATATACTACCTCCCTTGGCCTTCAGGAAGATTTGGCTGGAGAATCCAAATAAATAAAAATCTACCTTATTTTTAAAGAAGATCAGAAAAAAAAAATACCAAATATAAACACAAAACTCCTGAGGAATATGAGATTTTTATGAACATTATAATAACCTCCCAGTGTCGCTCTTGCATCACAAAATTCTGTTGCCAGGAAGTGAATTGCAACTTAGATTTCTTCAACTTAGAAATGAGTCTATGAGCATCCTTAGAAGTCCTTGTGATTATTATTTAAGGACTTTTAGCTATACTTATGATTTCTATATTCTGGAAATATTTATTCAAAAACATACAAGACAAGACATGGCAAGACACTCTGCAAAATTAGTATAGTGTAAAAGGTTTGTTGAGCATGATGATATATGAGCCATTGCTAGAAATTACATAAACAGTAAAAGATTTCAACATGTCACTCCTTTCAGAAAATCATACCTAAAAAAGCTGTCACTGAATTCTGTGGCAGAGACCTTGACAGTTACTTAAGAAGCATAATGCATCCTTTGGAATCTGTCAAGGGAAA
>NW_006441955.1:18350611-18382144 GCF_000325575.1 Pteropus alecto
ATAAGTGCAGTCAGCATCACAGTTGACAAGGTTGATGGAAAAGAGTCAAGACATAGGAGAATATCATGAGAGAATACTTATATCGGTATTGAACTTTAGGAACAGAAAATAGAATGTTTATTTTGAGATAGAGATTCATTTAAGCACTCGTCAATCCAGGTAAAAATTTGCCTGAAATGTACTTTAAGTTGATGAGTGACACCTTACAGTGAAACTAGTTCGCTTGGAGGCTGAGTTTAAACCTGATCTTGGTTGTCCATGTGGCCTCCAATCTTTGTTTTTTGTTCCCAGTTCTTCCATCTTCCATCCCGATTCATCATTTTTCTTCCATAATTGAAAGTTACTATTTTATATTAAAACTTTTAAATAAGTGAACTATTGTGTGTGGAAAGATATCTATGTAATTGTGTAAATAGCTTTCATCCACCTCTCTAACCACTCCAACCAACCCTTCTCCCTTCCATTTCATCCTCAAGTAATTTTTAAATGTATCAACTGTTTACTTGTAACACAAAGAACTATACTATTTTCTCTGCTCAAAATATTCCTTCCTCCCCAGTGCTCTCCTCATTAACCAGACAGAATCTTCTTCACATTTAAAAAGAAATTTTAGGTGTCATTTATTCTGGGAAATTTTCCTTACACTCTATACACATAGAGGGTAATTGCTTCTTTCTCTTTTATACCTTGTATATATTTTTGCTTTGAACTTACCTCACTCTGTAATTCAATATCTATGTATCCTTATATATTTGACTGGATTGTGAAACCCTTGGAATCAGGGACTATTTTATTTATCTCTCTATTTGGAGCTACTAAAACAATACCCAGCATACATGGTAGTGTTCAATAAATGTTTGGCAGGTAAATAACATTATACAGAAGGATCTTTTAAAATACATAGTGTGCATTTATACTACATTACATTAGGGACCCTATGTAGGCTAGAGTCTTTACCTCTTATACTGAGAACATGTTAAATATTGTAACTGAATACTGGAAAAGATAGAAATGACATTGTAATAAGTAATGAGTAACCACTAAAATTAGTTTTAACCTGTCGTGTAGTAATATATTTAATATCCTTGTTCCTTGAGATAATGACTACTTTATGTCAAGCTTGGATAGCCAACTGTATGCTGGACATAGCTAAAATACGTTCCACAAACAGCCCCAAACATAATATATCTAAAGCCATACTCATCATCCACTCCAATCTGCTTTTTCTTCATTATGCAGTTCTCTGCTAATGTTAATATTATCCACTCAGGTATTCGATGCAAAAATTCATTCTTTCTACATACCCTTCTAAATATGTCATTTGTTTTTTTCTCATCATTCCCATACAATTGTAGTTTAGTCTCTTTATTTTTCCTGGACTACTTAAATGGCTTCCAATCTCCATTATTGCCACTACCATTCCCAAACCCATCCTCCACAAAGTAGCTTTAGCCCTCTTTCTAAATTGCAAAAATGACTACATTACTCTCCTACTTAAGATACTTCCATTGATCTTGGATAGAGTGTAGGCTCCCTAATACTGCATATAAAAGTCTTCGCAATTGACTTCCACCTGCGCTTCTATTCCATATCTCTAATACACTAAAGATGACTTGCACTTTTTAACTTTGTGGTCTAGATACTGAAGAGCTGCTTCAAATATTTAATGCATTTTCACCATCTCTGTGAACCTCTATTATTTTCTCTGCCTAAGTCATCTTTCACACTTCTTTCACCTAATTCAATCTTATTTATCATTCAAAACTCAATTTTGTATTAAAAACACTTGACAGTCATATTAAAATATTTAAATAGTCTTAATTTTAATCTCTTAAACATTTCAAGCATAAAGAAAATAATATGAGACAGCAATGTGCTCACAATGAGATTAAAGTGTTAGCATTTATTATAGATATCATTCTCTAGTTTTTTTAAATAAATAAAACATCACAGAAACTTGTAAATTCTCATCCCTATCCCTTCCCACTTTCTCCATCTCAAAGTTAGTGTGTTTAAAATTTCAATGAAGTGCTAATACATCATATACACTATTCTGCAAGTTTTTCATTCCGTATTATATTTCTGAAATTTGTCCTTGATGATCAATGTGGATCTAATTATACTAGCAAAGTACCAAGTTCCCACTGCTTCATATCTCTGCCAACACTTGGGGTTATTAGATATTTTAAATGTTGGCCAATCAGATGAAAGAGTAGCTTGATATTTTAGTTTATGTTTTCCTAATCACTAGAGGAGTTGGAAGTTTTTATTTCTTCTTATTGGCAAGTGTAGAGTATCTTGCTTCTAATTGTCTTTTTTGGCCCATTTTTTATTTTGGACTCTTTTTCTGTTATGTATGTTCTTGGTGATTACATATTGTGGACATTAGTCCCTTGGTTAAATGGTTACAAATATCATCTTCCAATTTGTGGCATGTCTTTTCACTTTGCTTTGGATACCATTTGCCATTGAGAAGATGCCATTTTTATGTACTAAAATGTATCACTCTTCTCTTTATACTCTGTTATTTTTATAGCTTATTTAAGAAATTCTTCCCTACTCTGATATCATAAAGATATTGTTTTATTTTCTTCCAAAACTATTAAGGTTTTTTAAATATACTTAGGCCTTTAATTCATTTGTAACTTATTTTTTGTGTTATGTATATTCTAAACTTTTTTCCATATTAATAGGTGATTAATTTTCTCAGCAACATTTATTAAAGTCTCTTGTTTCCCCACTAATTTATAATTCTACCTCTTTTATATATGAAAAGGCTTTTTTCCAGACTATCCTTTTCTATCAGCTTATTTGCCTATTCCTGTGCTAATAGCACATTTTTTTCTAATCAATATAACTTAATAATTAACTTTTAATATCTGATAATACAAGTTCTCTTTTTTTCTTTTTCAAATGTGTTTTGCAGTTCTTGGTATTTGATTCTTCCATATGAATTTTAGGTTCAACTTATTGAGGTTCACAAACAATCTATTGGAATATTAAAAATTGGCTTGAATTTAAAGATTAATTTGGGAAGAATTAATATCTTTATAAAAGTAAGTACTGTAACCCATGAACATTGTATTTGCCTTTATGTTTTACGTCTTTCAAAACAGTTTTGTAATTTCCTTTAAGAAAGGTCTTGCATACATTTTATTAGTTATACCTAGTTTAAGTTGCTAGTTTTGTAGATTGTATTTTTTTAAGTATTTTATCTAAATTTAATTGATTCTGTGTAGAAACATTACCAATTTTGATGTCTTGCTCTTACATTCAGTCCCAGTGCTAATTATATGTTCTAATATATAACAAACAAGTAGATTCTTCTGGATTTTTCTGTATAAAATTATATCATTGCAGAGGATATTTATTTTTCTTTCCCATCCTTATACATTTATACCTTCTTAAGTCTCTCTCATAAGCAATTTTCTGGGAAATCTAGTGCAACATTCAGATAGTCAATTTTATTGTCAAACATTGTCCTTAGGCTGCTTTTGTGTATTTTATAAATCTCTATCATATCCGTGCCTGTTTCTTTCTTTGTCTTTCTAATGTTGCTTAATTGAGCTATCTGTCTTTTACTTTTTTGTCATCTATCCTGCCAGAGGTTTTTTTTTTTTCTTTTTTTTTTACTTTACTAATCATTTAAAGAATATTTTTGGTTTATTGGTTGATTTTTGAATCATTAATTTCAACTTTATTACTTTCTACTGCACTATTTTTATTATGCCTCTTCTACTTCCTGAGGGTTTACTCAGTTGTTTTTAGTATTCCAATATATTTATTGCTTTTTTAGTTATCATATTTTTATTAAAATATGTTGCACTCTACTTGGCTTGGATGATACTAATTTCTCATTATTTATTGACTTTCACATTGTAGCCAAGTATATGGTGAATTTTTAAAATATACTTTGTTTCTTATAATATAATACATATTCTCTGAATTTTGAATACAGTCTAGGGTTCTACTAATTATATACATTATTCTCCATTACATAATAACTTTTTTTGGACAAATACTATTTCTTAGTGATATTGGCATACTTGGAACATTGAAAGCACCCAATGCTTGGAACATTTACCTACTTGGAACATTGAACACACCTAATGAACTAAAAAGAAATGACCTGGAAAATGAGATTCAAACCTCTCGTGTTCAATAAAGCATCTATTCTTCCATAAAGATTAAATTCTTCCTCTTTAAAAATAAGTACATTATCCTTGAACTTTCTTAGGAAATTTTCAGTCAGTTTTATGAAACAGTAGTGTGAGTTTGTGTGTGTGTGTGTGTGTGTGTGTGTGTGTGTGTGTGTGTATGTGTGTGTAGAGAGAGAGAGAGCGCGCGCGCGCGCGTGCACGAGTGTGCGCCATGGCTGCATGTAAATTATCCTTTTTCTCTTAAGTCTTTCTGATAGTAAAATTACTTGCAGCAATCCATGAGTAAATACACCAGCTTGCTTTCCATACCAATGGATTTTTTGTCTTTTATTCCTCAGACATTAATTCAATCATAAAATAAAAACCCTATGTCCATCATAGATGAATGCATTTTATATAGCGTGATCTGTGAATAGTCTCTGCCTGCTTGTAAAGCTGGTTTATGGTCATAATGAAGTAAATTGTTTTATATGATAAAGCAAGATAATGAATGATAAGGTTTAATTAGTCAGCGATTCAGTTTTAAGTATGATTGTTGATTTGTCATAGCTTCAGAGAAACTATGACACTATAATTTAAGGAATTTAATGAAAATGAATTAATGTGAAAGCCCTTTCTAATCTGCACCAATTAAGTGATTTTTCTCTCATCCTCTAAAAACTTATTTCTATACAAGAATGGATTTTAAAAGCATCATGGTGGGCAAAATTACTATTTTTAGTTGTAATGAAAGGCAATCAGAGTCGAAGACATTATTATGTGTTTTACCAGCTTGCCAATTATTCCTCCCCTCCCCCAAACACATGCAAAACACTAATATCCTCAACTTTCTATGAAGATAGGGAGTTTCTCTCAAACACACTAGGAAAAGCAGACATGAGTAACCAGTTAAATTATAAAAATTTTTAAAATATCGAGCAAATTAAGAGGAGAATAGAGACTTTGGTAGTATCTATATAAATTCTTAGAGATGTCTATTTTGACATGTCTTATTTGAGTTGGAGAGAAAATATTACCAGAGATTTGTTCTCAATTAGTAATAAATATGCTTTTTGATATTTGGCAAATCATTAGGCCATTTGTTTAGAGCTTATTATTCTGCCCTATTAAATGCCTGGCTTTCAACACTAATAATGTGTTATTTATCTGAAAATCATTAGCACTTTCCTCACTATAAGACTACTTTCTCTTCTTACAGAATCTACTTCTCCCCAAGATTATAGTGTTAAAATAAACTGAGGATTGATTCCCTTTATTTCTATTAAAGAATATGATGGCGTCGTGATAAGCGAAATAAGCCAGACAGAAAAAGTTGAAAATCACATGATATCGCTTATATGTGGGATATAAACCTAAAAGCAATAAATAAACAGGACAAACAGAAACTCATGGACATGGACAGTAGACTAGTGGTTACCAGAGGGGAGGGGGGAAGAGGAAGGTAGACTCCCTTTATTTCTATTAAAGAATATGATGGCGTCATGATAAGAGAAATAAGCCAGACAGAAAAAGTTGAAAATCACATGATATCGCTTATATGTGGGATATAAACCTAAAAGCAATAAATAAACAGGACAAACAGAAACTCATGGACATGGACAGTAGACTAGTGGTTACCAGAGGGGAGGGGGGAAGAGGAAGGTAGACAGGGTAGAAGGGGTCAAATATGTGAAGAATGATGACATCTTAGAAAGAAATCTAACTATGAGAAGAGAACACACAGTGTAAATATATATATGCCTGTTAAAATGTACAGTTGAAACTTATTGGATTTTGTTAACCATTGTCACCATAAAATTAATTAATTTTATTAATTAAATATTAATTAATTAATTTAAAAAAGAATATGATGGCAACAAAAACCAGGTCTGTTTTCCTGCCACTATCTCAGCCTGATACCAGAACTTTTAACTCTTTCTAATGTCTTCCTCAAGAAATAACATCAACAAGTCATGTTTATGTGTGTTACAAATACTTATTCAATGGGGGATAGAGTTTTCAATCTGGTAATATATCTAAACATAAGGAAAAAAGGAGCGTCTTCTACCCCCTCATCCTTCTGAAGTCTGTGTTGGGCTCTTGGTGAAGACTGATAAATTTTCCTAGAGTTCCAGCAGAGACTTTTCTGAGCTGAGTAATTAACCTGTCTTCTGTGTCCCTGTAAATCCTGAAAAATTATAAGAAAACAAAATTGAACTGGTAATGAAGCATTGTGAGCCCTCTCTCTACTAGGCCATGCTCCCTCCCAGTCTCAGTATAAACTCCTTGAATGCCAGAACTGTTGTACCTTACACTGTTTCTAGATCCACAATAGATCTACTATTAAAGTACAGGCACAGAAAGTGCTCAATAAAGTGGCTGACTGATAATGAAGCAAAAAATCATTAGTCGAATATGAAGTAAGATTATTAAAAAGTTCATTTCACATGATATTGATTCATATATTTGTTGAAGCAGAGAGAGAGAGAGTGGGGGAGGGAACTGGGTGTCATTTTAATTCTTTTTTTTCTCGATTTGGAAGTCTTTTAAATATACATTATTAAATTTATTGGGGTGACACTGGTTAATATAATTATATAAGTTTTGAGTATATAATTCTATAATACATCACCTGCATATTGCATTTTGTGATCACCACCCAAAGTTAAATTTCCTTCCATATATTTGATTTTTACCATTATCTGTCTCCCCCCTCCCCTGCCCCCTTCCTTCTGATAACCCCTAAGCTATTTTCCATATCCATGAGGCTCTGTTCATCTTATTCATTTGTTGCTTTCAGATTTATATTTCATATATAAATGAAATCATATGGTTCTCAACTTTATCTGACATTTCGCTTAGCACGATAATCTCAGAATCCATCCATGTTATTGCAAATGGCAGTATTTCATCTTGACTTAGATTCATTCTTTTGTGCATGTACTTGTTGGTCAAGGTCACAAAGATATCTTAAAATTTTCTCTAGACATGTCCTGAAGTTAGAATTATTAGCATAATTGATTCTCAAATTATTGATTACCTGTATTTGGTTTTTCTCTCTATAATGCCACTAAAATAGCAAACTATTACAGTGTATTCCTGCTCGCTGCTGCTGCTACTGCTTCTCCTTCTTCTTGTTCTCCTCCTATTCCTCCTCCTTCTCTCTCACCCCATCTCTCTTGAACTTTCCATACCTTCTCTGCCATCTTCATGACTATTGACCCTACTGCACTGGGAATATTAAGGCTCCAAGAAGATAAGTTCAACAGACTGTTACCATCATATCTACCCATCTTCCAGCATCTGCACGCATATTCTCTGATTCCTGCCTGTTAGTAATGATGAACTATCCCTGTTCCTCTCCAAAGCCAATATCTTTACTAGATAACCATCCTGGCTTGCTTACCTACAAATATCACTCTAGCAATTCTCAGTCTCTACTACATCATCAAGATTTTCTTTCTATTTGTTTATTTTAATAAGAATACACACATGCCGTTATTTCTTTTATTCTAAAGAAAACTTGATTTCTCTTCTCTTAATAGTCCCCCACAACCTTGCAGCAATAGCTCTAGATAGAATTCTCTTTATTCTCTATTTTCAATTTCTTTCCTCTTATCCTCTCTTAAACCGACTCCAGTCTTTAAGGCCACTGCTCCACCAATATCATTTTAGACAAGTTCACACCAATCTTCTCATTACTAAATCCAAAGTCAATTTTTGGTCATCATTTTACTTGACCTATCGGCATAATTTGTAACAGCTAATCAAATCTTCCTACCTGATACATTTTCTTCACCTGAATTCTAGGACTCAAAGCTCTTTTATTTTTGTTTCTTTTTCACATCTCATTAATTGATCTTGTTCAGTTTCCTATGTCAGTTCTTCCTATTCTCCCCATTCTCATTTTGGAGTATTTCATGGTTCAGTTCTTGGCCTCTTTTTTTAATTATTATTATTATCATTATTATTATTATATACACCTACCTCATTGGTATTCACATTTTGTCTTATGGTTTAAGTACTATCTATATAATAATGTTTAAATCTACAATCTAGACCTCTCTCTTAAACTCTTGGTTCATATCCAAATACCTACCTGACATCTCAGAATCTAACAGACATCTCAAATTACACACATCCAAAAGTAAACTCTATTCTCTACAAAACCTAATTCATATATCGCTTTTCCCATCTAAGTTGAAGGCACCTCCTTCGTTAAAGTTGCTCAGGGCAAAAATCCCAGAGTCATTCTTGATTTCCTTTTATCTTTCACATTCCAATTTAATCCATCAGGGAATCTTATTGATCTTACATTCAAAATATATCTAGATTCCATTCACTTCTCACTCCCTCCACTGCTCCAACCCTGATGCAAGCCACTATCAACCATCTTCATGGTTTACCATAGCCTTTAATTGGCCTCTCTCTTAGAAAGGCCATGATACTCAGGAGACAGAATGATCTTCTCATGTTATAAATCAGACCATGTCACATTTATGTTTTTTATTGTCTCTATTTTATTCAGAGTAAAAATGAAAATTCTTACAGTGGCCTGAGAGGCCCTAGGTGAGTTGCCACCCTGATCTCCTCTGCCACATACACCCATATTATCTCTCTGACATTTTTTTTTGCTATGCTTCTCTTTCTCACTGTGTTCTAGCCATGCTAGCCTCTTTGCTATTCTTAGAATACACCAGGCATATTTAAGCTTTATAGCATCGTCACTATCTATTCTTTCTGCCTGAAATGCTCTTACTTTCCACCCTCAGACATCCAGACATCTGTATCCCTATCTCTCTCACCTTCTTCAAGTCATTGCTCAAATGCCATCTTCCCAATCAATGATGCTCACCCTAATCCCCTAGGTATTTCTGATCCATTTGTTCTGCTTTTACTATATTTTTCCATAGCTAAAATGTTGTATAATTTTATGTATTTTATATTTATATTAAGTATCTCTATGGTTTATCATATGTATTTCTCCACTACAGTATAAGCTCCACAAATGAAGAGAACATTTACATTTTTTTCACACTGTATCCTCAGTGTTTAGTACAGTTCCTAACACAGAGTAGGCACTCAATAAACATTTGTTGCATGTATGAATGAATCTTCCCTGTCAGGGACCTTATAATTAAAGTTAGCTACTCAAATATCAGAGAACCATATAAGACAAGATGATAAAGCAGTGATTTCTCAATTTATGAGCCATATTGTATCTCATTATTTTTCAGTCTTATTAATTTCATAGAGAATACAATTTAAAAAGCTAGGCACTAAGAAGAGAGAGCCTTATGGTCTATAATAGTTAAGTGAATTTTCATGCAGATGATAGAATTTAAATGTATTTATGTGGATGATATTAAGACTGAAGATTTAGATGAGAGGGTAGATGGGAACAGGTAAAAATTATAACACATTAAATTAATATATCCAGAATATGAGATTAAAAGACAGAGTATATGTTACAGAAATGCCTTACACTCAGATCTGCCTTTCAGGGATCTTTCATTTTTGATCATAAGGGTCAACATTGCTATTGCTATTGTCAGGCTCTATATTTGATAATGAAAAAATTGTTTGGTACATTTAGATTCCACACCTATTGCATTGGGAAAAACATTGTTTTTCTACTTTGATATCAACTTAAAACCAACTTAAAGCCTAACACAAGATTTTAATGACATTTTAGTGTGGGTTTTCATTTTTACATCAATAATTTTTTTATAATTAAAGTTAAAAACTATATTAATTACTGACTTAAGATCCTCCTTTCAAAATCTTTCTGCATTCATAATAAACAAGGTAGTCCATGTAAAAACAATTAATTGAATATACTAAAACCTAGTCTTAGCCATTACTTCCCCTTGCTAGGCAGGGAAAATTCGTATTTGATTGATTTCAGATTTTTCCCCTCGCCTTTTTCTGCCCACCAGTGAAATGATCTAAAAAAGGCAGCAGGAAAAAGAATAAGAATGAATTAATTCTTGAGTAATTGAAAGTTAGGCAGGAACTTTTCAACCTAATATTTTAAAAAGGGGAAAGGCAAAAAAACAATCAGGTAAAGTAATCTATTACATGTTTTTTTCTTAAGGATATTAATATTAATATTTCATTAATGCAATTATGAATAATTCCATTACATTAAGAGCTTTATTTCTGAGATGTTTTAAGCTCAGAATACAGAATTGTTATTTCTCATTTGACAGTATTTCTGTAGACATATTCTAAATAAATTTGTGGTATAGTTGCTGAAGTAAGCACATTGTGAAAATACTACTCAGGTGTCCTAATTTGGATGGCAAACATTTATTGATGTCAGCTATTCGTGAATAGGTCAATTGTGTATTTTTAAACGAAATATACCATTCCATTTTACCTATTAAACACAGTGCTTTCTGTGTCATTATTTTAGAATACATTCATTTTGCTTAACCAAATATAGTCTAGTCTAAATATAATAAGCTTTAATATCCAGGGGTTCTCAAAAGAAGTGAACTTATGATGTCCTTAGAAGATGGTTCTTTATGGGCCTGTGTTACAAAGACTATGGAGATAGCTCCACTGAAAAATAGGGATTAGAACTTGAATTGTATGGAGTATACATACTTGATCCTGTTTTCTACAGTAATCACAGGTGAAAATGGCTGGAAAAAGATATATTGTTAAAGTGAAAGATATTTATCTCTCTATATCTGGAAGAATAAATTTGAAAATCAATACAAAGTTCATCATAGAAAATGTGTGTGTATGTGTATATGTAATATATGTAACCTTTTTTATAAATTGGAAGCACTGTGTTCAGACAGACCAGTCCCAAAGATTGGTTAATAAAAATGTGTATTCTACAATAAAATCTAACATAATTTTAATAGGAAGTGACATAATAGAGTAAAGAAGAACAAGGGTATGGTGTTAGAAAAGTGAATTAAATGCCACCTATATCCATTCCATCTATAAGCAGTCATTAGGTATTTAAATGTCACCTAATCCTTGTAAATCTGTGGTTCTTCATCCATAAAATGAAGATAATATTGCCTAATATATCTTACTCACTAGATTATTAAGAGAATTAAATTATTTTATACACAGACATAGAGAAGTCTAAGTTAATTTTCCTCCTATTAATATATTAATTTTATCTGGTATTTTTAAGGTTCTTATTAAGTGCCAGACATGATACTAAGTGCTTTACATTCATAACTTCTAAAGTTTAGAACAATCCTTTGAATTAGGCAAGTAATGAGTGAGTGACACTTAAATATTACATGACTGCCTAAGGTTATTCACATGGCTTGTTAAGTGATAATACTAGGATTCAGTCATCCTTCCAACCTGTGTTTTTAACTACTGTGCATATTACTTCTCTATGTTTAGATTAAACTATAAATTGAGTTTATGCTCTAAGAACTTTTCCTAAACAGTAGGGCACATATATTAGTCTAAATAATGAAATTCCCTTGGCACCTATTTTTCCAAATGTGTTCCACCTTTTATAAGCGAATCAATTAGCTATAAACACCTCAGCAAAAATATAAAAATATCGGTCAGCGTAAACTAGTTATATATTTATATATTGTTGATTCTCTTGTTGACTGATACCCTCTACTTCTATTTATTTCTAAGAATTATAGATAACATTTATGCAGCACTTTCTGCCAATTACTTTATTTACTTTATCTCTTATCCCCACTGCAACTCTCTGATGAAACTATTTATATAATCACCATTTTTCATAGTAGGAAAGTAAGACATTGAATATTTAAGTGACTTTCCTAGAGTTACCTAACCAATGAGCGATAAAGTTAGGAGTCCATCCTAATCCGAAGGACTCTGCTCTGTGTCTAGCATTTTCACCACAGCAGGGAATTCTATTTTCAATAGAAAATAAGGAGATACAGTCTTTTCCTTAAAATCGTATTTTAATTTGCTTCTGTTTTCATGACTTGGTTTACACATCATTTAAGATGTCTTGAGGCAGACATATGTGGACAGAAGACATCAGGTACGCCAGTGTATAATGAGCCCAAACTGGTGACTGAATAGAAGACACTAACGGGAAAAAAGAAAGCGACTTACACTTACTCTGTTGGTTTTAGATATCCAAATTAAAAGTGAATACCAAGGGGCAATGTTGAGGGTAACTCAAAGGTTAGTTTATTGACTTGTTGCCATTTTGTTAATATCTAGTTAATGAGGGAAGCTCTAGGTGTTATGGCCTTTCCAAAAAAATAAATTGGCCATTCTCATTCAATTCACACATAACAGAGCTCTTAAAATTCCTTGGGTTCTTATTAAGAAGGAAAATACTTTAGCAATAACTTTAGGACAGTATAATTTCTGGTGAAGTTTCACATAAGAAAATGGCATGAAAAATGTCCCCATACTCTCTTTCATACCATTACTTTACACTGAATAAACAACCAGTCTTGGTTTGCCACCCTCCTGCTGACTCACTGGGCTTCAGGGTACCATGGACATGGTGGTTCTGTGCATATTACTGTGCACTTAACTACTGTGCATATTACTTCTCTATGTTTCTAGGAAGGTTCAGTTTTAAATATCTATCATCAAAAAGTTCAACTAAAACCTGCCACAAAATGTTCCTTCTGTCTGATATGAAGTGCTTAGCAGAACTAATACTTTATACAAATGTTTACTTCCTCAGTAATAGTTTCAAAAATTGAGAGCATGTAGGACTGCAGGCATACAGAAATGGTTTCATAGAGCTGTTTTTCTAACTTTTTCAGGGCTTACTGCATTTAATTCATTTGCATCAATTGATTGAAATGTCCTCCCATCTTTTATTCCTGATGCCCGCATTTATGGATTAGATTTTGCAACTTACTGATTTTCAGGAGGAAAAACTTGTGTTTTTCTGTCACATAGCCAATAGCACAGCTGTGACAGCAGATGAACAGTTCTCCAAGGGCCATCAGCTAGGCTGGCTACCTCAGAGCCTCCAGAGCTGACCCAGGAAGGGCTGCTCACCTCTTCACCTTTTCAGGCGATGCAGTGCGACACTCTGTGCCAAGAAGGAAAAATTACATAAAATTTGTTAGAGTCATATATTAGTTTGGGAATATCTATTGTTTTTGTGATTTGTCCTTAGGTATTTTTCACATGTATGTGTTCAATCTTCCCAATCATATAACATGAAGGGAGCAAAGATTTTTATCTTGTTTCCTTATATCTGCTGATTTCTCCTTCCTCCAGTAGTGGCAATATAATAACTAAATAAGCCTAAATTATTTTTATATCTTTAGATATGTAAAGAACAAAGATCTATCATGTCAAATATACAATTGTCCTCAATTTTATATTGTTTTCAATTATTACTATCATAAAATATTAACATTCGTTTTATTTTTAAATGTATGTATATATCATATGACACTAATATGTTATTATTCTTACTTAAATGATTACCCCAATAACATTTATACTGTATATTTAATTAATTATTCTTAATGTTAGAACTATAGTTTAGAGAATTTTTACTGGAATACTTTCATGTATTTTTTTTTTTTTACATTTTAGGTGTACAAGAATTTCCAGAAAACATAAAGTGCTGTAAGTGTTTAACAATTATTGAAGCCAGTGTCAATCCCATTTCTAAGTGAGTATGAGTGATTTTATTTTATTTTGTGTTTCCATTGGCGAATAATGTACCAAGATAAGAGAAATTTACATTAAATTTTAAAGGCTACACTTAAAATTCAATTCAGTAGAATGATGGAAAAGGAATAATTATATCAGAATTCTTCAACAAAAGATGATTAAAAGCATTACTGAGTAACAATGAAAGCCTAATTGGTGCAAGATGGCATTACTTTGAAGCAAACTATGTCATAATTTTTTCCGTGGCTCTCAGACAAGTTTCCATGGAAGAGCACCGAAACTAAGAAGAAAACAGTTATTAGTTATGGTCATGGTAGAAAAGTAGCATCAGGGATGTAATGAAAGTTCAAGAGAGTGCAAAAGTTTAAGGTATTGACAGGTGCATGAAAATAGCTGATCATGTAGTTCAAGCTGGTAAAGGGATTACATATGACCAGAAAAAGGTAGTATTTGTATACCTGAGATTACAGGATGAGCAAAAAGACAATTCTATGAGGATAGCAGAATGGAAGAAATGGATGATAAAGATGCTGCGATCAGACACAGGGTATATGTGATTCATGATTTATTATTAGAGAAATGCCAGGGAAGAATGAGACCCAGCATGTGACCATATTGGCGGATTACAGTTATGTCATAATAACAGAGTGTGCTGTGGATCGAATAGGTCAAAAAAGCTATGAAGTGAATGGATTGGAGAGGCCATGAACCTCAATGTTAAAGTCACTTAACAAAGGAAGTGGACATAAACTCTAGAAAGGCTGTTGACAGTTATAGTAATATTTGGAAGAGGTTGAAACAAATCAGTAATATTGGGATGCAGAGAATGAGTTTCAAAGTAAGACTGGCATTATAATTATATAAAAACTGAAAGCAGGATTTGAGAAAATGCCCTCAGTCCTTTATCCACATGAAGTTGGAGAGACTGAGAGAAACTGAAGCCCACTAGAAAATCATTTAGTGAATGGACTGTGTTTAGAAGAGGACAAAAGTAAGTTTACCAAAGAAAATTCAAAAGGAAATTTTTCACCAATAGAATTGAGGAGAGGAAGTAGTGAGAGTGGTTTCTCTATGGATCATGAGAAGAGACTGTAGATGAGAATAAGAATGGAATAGAACGTAAAAGGGGATAGACGTTTAGATGAAGGTCTTTATAATGTATGAAATATATGTATGAAATGGTGTATGAAATAACTCAAGGCTTTTAGTAAAAAAGTGGAGCATCAAGCAATAAAATGTGTTTGAAAGATAGTTTTTCTACCTAAACAGTAGAATATGGAAAGAAAAAAAATCCTGTGAAAAATGTTTTCCAAAACTTTTAAACTAAAATCCAATTTTCTCAAAAAAGATACAGAGGATGCTAACTTCTCACATCAATATTACAGCCATGTCCTTGACTTGAGTCATAATCCAGGGCAGATGATGAATTGTTTTGATTTCTAGTTCTTTAATTCTAACAACTCATCTTATTTAAGAATCATGCTAAGATCTTTGAGAATGGAAGTCAGATGATAAATTACACCCTTAAGAAGCTTAAACTTTATAGTTTTATTGACTATGTCTCTGAAGTGCTTTCATATGTTTAACTTTTTAAAAGATGAATGAATGGTCTTTCACCAAAAAAAATGCCTAACATTAAACTGTTTGGGAATTCATAAAAAATTACTTGATAGAAAAGTAAATTTATAGAGTATACGAATTTTAAAGTTTATTTTTTTAAAGGTATAGTTTATATGCAGTAAAATTCACCCTTTTGAGTGTAGGGCTCAGTGACTTTTGACAAATGTGTACAGTCATGGAACCACCACCATAATCAAGATATAGACTATTTAAGTCACCCCGAAAAGTTCTGTTAACTCAATCATCCGCTGATCTGATTTCTAGTCCCATGGTTTTGCCTTTGAAAATGTCATATAAATGGTATCATACTATTGTGTCTGACTTTTTTACTTAACACACTGATTTTGAGATTTAGCCATCATTTCAAGAATCAGTATTACATTCCTTTTTATTTCTAGGTAGTATTCCACAATTTGTTTGTCTAACACTAGTTGATAAACATATAGGTTGTTTGTGTAAGCATATGTTTTCACTTCTATTGGGTAAACATCTAGGAAGAGTATTCTGGGTAGTATGGTACATGTATGTTTAACCTTATAAGAAGTTTCCAAAATGTTTTCCAAAATAGCTATTCATTGTGTATTCCCACCAACAACTTATTAGATTTCCGTTGTTTCTCATCTTTTTCAGAATTTGATACTATCAGTTTTCTATATATATATATATTTTTTTATTTTAGCAAATCTAGTAGGTGGTACTATCTCATAGTGGTATCTCAGTGTAGTTTTAAATTATAGTTTTAATGTCCAAGTAGCATCTTTCCTTGTATTTATTTATAATCTATATTATTTCTTTTCTTATGGCTGAATAATATTCCATTTTATATATGTACCACACCTTCTTTATTCAATCATCTATCATAGGACCCTTCAGTTACTTCCATGTCCTGGCCACCATGAATAATGCTGCTATGAACAGCAGGGTGCATATATCTTTGTGGATAAGTATTTTCAAGTTTTTTGGATAAATACCCAGAAGAGGGAATACTGGATTATATAATAATTCAATTCTTAGTTTTTTGAGGAACCTCCATACTGTTTTACATAGTGGATGTACTAATTTACATCCCACCAGCAGTGTATGAGGGTTCCTTTTTTCTCACAACCTAATACTTGTTATTACTTGTCCTGTTGATGATAGCCATTCTAACAGATGCGACGTGGTATCTCATTGTAGTTTTGATTTGCATTTCCCAATAGCTAGCGAGGCTGAGTATCTTCTCATATGTCTGTTGGCCATTTGTATGTCTTCTTGGAAGAAGTATCTGTTTAGGTCCTCTACCCATTTTTTAATTGGATTGTTTGTTTTTTTATTGTTGAGTTGTATGAGTTCTTTATATTTTAGATATTAGGCCCTTATCAGAGGCATTGTTTGCAAGTATATTCTTCCATTTAGACAATTTCCTCTTTACCTTGTTGATGATTTCTTTTGCTGTGCAGAAACTTTTTATTTGATATAGTCCCATTTATTTATTTTTGCTTTTACTTCTCTTGCCTTTGAGGTGCAGTTTCATTTCTGAATTCTCTTTTTTATACATTGATCTGTATTCCATCTTCTTACTTATATTCCATAATGCTTTTAATTATTGTAGCTTTATAGTAATTCATACAATCGGAGAATGTGAGTCCTTCAACTTTGGTCCTCTTTATCAAAATATTTGGGTTATTCTATGCCCTTTGTTTTTTCATATAAATTCAATAATCAGCTTACCAATGTCTACAAAAAATTTAAAATCCTTCTAAGATTTTGATAGAGATTACATTGAATCTGTAGGTCAGTTTGGGCAGGATTGACATTTCAAAAATATTGAGTATTCCTATCCCTGAGCATAGTTTATTTTTATGTTTATTTAGAGCTTTAAAAATTTATTTTATCAATGTTTTGTAGAGTTCAGCATACAAATCTCGTACATGTTTTGTTTCTTTTGTTCCAAACATTTCATGTTTTTTTGTGAAATTGCAAAGGATTTTCCTATTATTCAGTTGGTTATTGATTTCAACCTAGGAAATCACTCCAAATCTATAAATTATATACTAGAACTAATAAGTGAATTTAGTGACGTTGCAGAACATAAAGGCCATATAAAAAAATCAATTGTATGTCTATATATGGCCTTTATGTTCTGCAACGTCACTAAATTCACTTATTAGTTCTAGTAAATAATTTATAGATTTGGAGTGATTTCCTAGATTGAATCATGTCAAGACAGTTTTGTTTTATTTTTTTCAATTGGTATGACTTTTTAATTTAATTTTCTTGCCTTATTGTCCTGGCTAGGACATCCTGTACAATGTTGAATAGAAGTGAAAAGGGACATTATTGTCTTGTTTCCAGACAAAGAGAAAGCATTTAGACTATCATCATTAGGTGTAATTGTTACTTGTTTTGCCATACATGCACTTTATCAAGTTCAGGATTTTTTTTTAATAATTTGACTTTGGGTGGTGAACACACAATACAATATATAGATAATGTGTTATCGAATTGTATACTTGAAACCTATTTAGTTTTATTAACCAATGTCACTTCAGTAAATTTAATAAAAAAATAAAAATAGAGAAATATATAGTACAACATAAAAATAATTTTTTTCAATTACAGTGGACATACAATATTATATTAGTTTCAGATGTACAACATAATGATTATGTTGTATATAACTTATGAAGTGATCTACCCAATAAACTTATGAAGTGATCTCCCCAGTAAATCCAGTACCCATCTGATTTATATAACTTATGAGGTGCTCTCCCCAATAAATCCAGTATCCATCTGACCTAGAAGGGGAATGGATTATTTATATAATCCATTTATATAACTTATATAACTTATGAAGTGATCTCCCCAACAAATCCAGTACCCATCTGACTAGAAGGTACTGTGCTGAGTAGAATAAGTCACTCAGAGAAAGACAAATGCCGTATGATTTCACTTACATGTGGAATCTAAAGAACAAAATAAACAAACAAACAGAAACAAACTCACAGATACAGAGAACATTTTGATGGTAGCCAAATAGGAGGAGGGTTGTGGGGTGGATGAAAAAGGAGAATGGATTAAGAAGTACAAATTGGTAGTTACAAAATAGTCATGGGGTTATAAAGTAGAACATAAGGAATATAGTCAATAAGATTGAGGAAATTTTTAATAATCTCTCCCTTACTTCATTTAAAGCCCTCCTCAGCAAGGTCCTCAAAATTTAGATTTCTACTTTTATTTTCAAGGAAATCTAGACTTTCTCTGCGATGTTTTTCAAAGCAACTGTTCAGTGTCTGACTATTGCCTGGTTCCAAAAAGCCACTCCACATATTTAGGCTTTTATTACATCAGAATCTCAATTCCAGATAGCAAAATCTTTGTTAGTTTTCTAATGCTGTATAAGAAATTACAATAAGTTTAGTGGCTCAAAACAACATATATTATCTCTCAATTTCTGTGGGTCATGACTCTTTACATGGTTTAGCTGGGTTCCCTACTTCAGTGTTTTATCTGGCTGCAATCAAAGCATTAGCCAAGCTGTATTCTCATCTGGAGCCTCAACTGGAGAAGAATTAACTTTCAAGCTCACTCAGGTTGTTGGCAGAATTCTTTCACTTGCTGTTATAAAGTAAGAGTCCTAGCTTTTTGCTGGCTATCAGTTTGAGTGTAATCTTGGGTCCTAGAATCTGGTATAGTTCCCAGCCATGTGCCTCTCACCATAGGCAGTTCACAACATAGCAGCTTGTTTCTTCAATGCCAGCAGCTGAATAGAGTGAGTCACCTAGCAATGCAGAGTTATATAATTTAATACAGTTATGGGAGTGGCAGCTCATCATATTTGCTGCATTCCGTTGTATTATAAGCAAATCTCGAGTCCTACCACACTCAAAGAGAGAAGATTATACCAGAGCATAAACACAGGAAGTGAAGGGCATGGGCTTCACTTTAGAATATGTCTACCATGTCTTGATATCTTGTTTCTGGAGACTTTTTATTATCAATGGATGTTGAATTTTATCAGGACTTTTCTTAAAGCATCTATCTATATGATGATTTTTTTTCTTTTTCAGTCTAATGATATGTTGAATTACATTGATTGATTTTTAATTTTCAATTTAACTGCTTTCCAAGGATAAACCCTACTTCATCATGAAGTATTACTCTTTTTATAAATAATAGCTCTGTTTTGCTAATATTTTGTAAAGAATTTTCCCATCTATATTCATGGTGTATATTAGTCTGAAATTTATTTTCTTGTAATATCTTTGTTTGGTTTTGGTATCTGTAAAACCAACTTGATAAAAATAGTTGGATTAGGTTCTCTTCTATTTTCTATAGAAGTTTTTATAGAATTCGAATTGTTTCTTCCTTAAATATTGGTAGAATTTGCCAGTGCAGCCATCTGGTCCTGGCTGTTTCTTATGGGAAAGTTTTTAGTTACAGTAATAGCTATAAAACTATTTAAATTATCTATTATTTTTTCTTGAGTAATCATTTATAGTTTGTGATTTTTCTGAGTTTGTGCAACTCATATAAGTTTTCAAATTTATCTTATTTTTCTTAATATTCTTTTACTAGCCATTTAATATTTATGAATTCTCTAGTGGTGCTCTCTCTTTCATTCCTGGTATTAGTAATTTGTGTTTTCTTTCTTTTTTTGCTTGATCAGTCTGACTAGAAACATATCAATTCTATTGCTCCTTTCAAAAACCAGATTTGGGTTTCATTGATTTTTCTATATATTGCTTTTCTGTTCATTTTCTTTCACCCAAGAAATCTACAGAGAAGTCAGTCATGAAAACCCTGGAATATAAAAGTTACAATTTTGAGTGTTTTCATTTTAGTTTTAATTTTACAATGTGAACTTTATAGTATAGTCTGAATGACTTAACCAAGTCATTGGTGAAAATTATCACAATAAAATTGAAACCAACAACTACTCAGTGAAAAGAGCATGGACCAACATTTATTGAGAACCTATTAGGTCTCAAGCTTTAAGATACATTATTTCATTTTCATCATCACAACGACCTTATGAAGTATGTGAATATTATCTACATGCCTTTTTACAGATGAAAACACATGAAGGTAATATTTGAATCTCTAGATTCCTTTCATTATATTTCCCTAATTCTGAAGCATCATTTTAGTTTTGGTTTAAATTAAAAGATACATTTTGAAAAATCTGAAATATTCTTAATGTTCAACAATAAGGAAACTGCAAATAAATTATGGCAGATCTACTGGATGGATACAAAGGATATATATAGAGTAACCATATGGTTCTGTTTCCTCAAGTCATCCCAGTTTACACCTCTTGATGTGGCATGATTAATAATAGCTCCCTTTTAACTCCCAAAAATGTACTAGTTTGAATGATAGATTATGTAGTCACTCTGGTTATACAGCAAAGTTGAAAGATAATTACAAAATAAAGAGAGAAATTATGATATGTTTGCAGTGATGTTAAAATAATTTATTGAAAATTAGATTAGAAATACAAGAAATGGTAATGATAATTATATTAAGGAGATGGAATTATGAGGAGTAACTTTTTCTCTTTATATTCCAAATATTCTGTAATACTTAGATTAATTTTATAATTTTAAGTTGTATAAATTTAAATATTTAGATGTAAAATATCTTTCCATTAAGGGTAGAAGATTTTACATTAGCTTCTTAATCACAACTGATAAAATATGTAATTTAATTTGGTTTAACTGTTCTATTAGAGGTCAAATGCTTATAATATATTTTCATTTTACTTCTGAAGTAAATGGAATTAGAAAAGCAAAATGTTGAAACAAAGATATCTGCAGCCAATTTTAATTTGCCTATTCCAACAATGAAAGTAACATTAATAAAGTTATTTAAATTAGTATTTTAGTTAATATTGAAAGATCAGAATAAAAACAATAGTATACCAATTAAAAGTAATGTAACTCTCCCCTTTTTACCGAGTTCCTACTGTGGGGCAGATCATCATTTAATCATTGGAGTAACTCTGCAAGTTGATATTAGTATCATCATTTTAAAAATAAACTAACTCTTACAAAGATTTGCAAAGGTCACAGAGATAATAATTGAAAGAACTGTGATTCTAACCACGGTCCTCTGACATCATTGCCCATTGTGCTCAACCACTAAACCATATAGGTGTCTGGTTTTATTATTCTCTCTTTGTTGTAGTTTAAATATGCCACTTTTAAATTAAATTTATTTGCATTTTACTGATAACTAATGAAGTTGGGCACCTTCTCATATGTCTGTTGGCCATATGCATGTCTTCTTGGAAGAAGTATCTGTTCAGGTCCTCTACCTATTTTTTTAAATTGGATTGTTTGTTTTTTTGTTGTTGAGACGTATAAGTTCTTTATGTATTTTGGATATTAGTCCTTTATCAGAAATATCTTCTCCCATTTGAAAATATCTTCTCCCATTCAGTTGGTTGCCTCTGTTTTGTTGATGGTTTCTTTTGCTGCACAGAAACTTTTTAGTTGGATATAGTCCCATTCATTTATTTTTGCTTCTATTTCCCTTGCCTTTGAGGTCAAATTTATAAAATTCTCTCTATATCCAAAGTTCAGGAGTTTAGGACCAATACCACTTTTAATTTTAGCAATTAATAAAATAAAAGTGTTTTCTTACCAGAGAATGATTTATCAACATATATAAAACATCTATTTGAATTTTTTAAAACAAATCAGTCAAATGTAGAAAACCACCAGTTATTTTAGAATAGTATCATTTAATTATTGAGAGCTGCCTAAATTAGTGTAAAATATTGGATTCATTGAATATCTTAGAGGAGGATAAAGATAGCCCATGATGGTCATCTTCATCAAGTTTATCTATGTTGCTAGGGAATATCTTCTTTCTTGGCACTCCTTGAATATTCCTCTGGAAATGGCGATATTGACAAATGGGCCATTGTCTTTCTAAGAAGCTACAAATTTTTTCCATAAAATTAGACTGTTGAAGTGTACAGCTGAAACTTATTGGATTTCATCATGAAAAAATGAATAAATATATTAATTAATTTTGTAAATAAAAAAATAAATGGTTAAAAGCAGGAAAAATATTCAGTGATGCTTCTAGCAACAAATATAGCTTTTGTCTATCCACAAGGAAAAATATCAAGAGAAATGCTAACACCATGCACCACTGACAGATTGGTAATCGGGCCCCCTCTGAACCATCAATTCAAACTTTTAGAACTTTCAGCACAGAGACACATAGAGAGGCATAAACATATGTATATTCAAGGATGAGCGGATGTGGGGGTGATCTAGCTACTACATCTGTCACACCATTGATCGCCAGGGTTGATTCAGCTGATCTGGCTGGCTAGGTGGGTGTCCCCTTCCTCACTCACCGCTCCACCTGCGTCCCTCCCGAAGCTGCGCTCTGGATCGAAGAGGACGACCTTCCCCGATAGAGGAGAGGACCGTTCTTTGGTCAAGGGTATACGAGTAGCTGGAACCTGCTAGAACCTCCAAACAAGCTCTCAAGGTCCATTTGTAGAAGAACGTAGGATAGTCAAGCTTCCAAGACTACCGACACATCCCACTGAAAAAATGTCGGTGGCAGTCTTCCTTTTTTAAAAAAAAAAAAAAAAAAAAAAAAAAGTGGTGGTCAGTACATTGATACTTTTGACCAAAAAACTAGGAAATGCCTAGATGTTAACAATGAAGTATGGATTTAAAAAATGACAAAACATTCAGAAAAGAAAAGAAAAAATAAAACATTAACTCATGAACAAAACAAAATTTGAAATAGATAAAATTGACTATCTTTTTTAGCAGACCTACTGACTTTAGATATTTTTTAAATAATGTTTCAAAGTACAATACTAGATCATTGAGGAGATTACAAAATTCTTTGTACTTAAGGAATTTATAATTTATCCCAAGAATAGAAAATGCCTAACACTTGTACAAAGAATAATTGGTGTAAGCATGTTACTAAATCTATTTATAGAATCCTATGGAGAAAGTGTGAAAAAAAAACATTAATTGCGAATCTAAGTGCAGAGTAACCAGTCAACAAATTCTTGTTGACGTGAGTTGAAACAAAAAAATATACGTTATTAAATAAGACATACCGTACATGTAAATATGCCCTTTAACTCTATACTTTTTTAAAAAGAAAGGTTTAATAAAAAATTTCAACTTATCTTTGTTTGTAACCAGGCTGAAAAAGTTATCTTACTTTGTATTCTGGCTTTTCATATAATTTATCTTTGGCAGTCCAATTTTTAAATTGGAATCTGCACAATGTGGTCAATTCTTAAATCTTCGAAGAAGTGATATATGTAAGAAACCAGATTTTCTTGTAGCATAAATTTTTCCAGAGAAGCAGAAATTAAGAAATATATTTTTGTTCAAAGAAGTAGTGTAATGTAATACTGTTTAGTGTATACATATACAGAATAGTAGACTAAGGGAAACTGGATAATTCAAATTGTACCTATAACTAGAAAATTAGTATTTTCAAACTCTTTTTACTTATTAATAGTAACAATGTTAAAGTAAATTACTAGATCAAAGATTTTAACATTCCCATTTTGTATGTATTAATCTCCTTTTTTAAAAAGTCATAAATTATAACTTCTTTTAAATGAGTGTAGTAACCAAAAGAACATTAAAGTAAGACAGTATTTAAATGTGGATTAAAATCTATCATTATCATAAAAACTATCAATCATACTATGAGGATATAAACTCTAATGTATTACAACAAAGAAAAATATAGAGAAAAACAGTGATTTCCCATAGATTTTTTTAATCCTATAGGATGAAGTTCACACCTTTGAGTCAAACATTTATTACCCTCTAAACCCTGTCCCCTACTGATATTCTCAAATCTTAACTTCAATACTCTCCTACATAAGGTATTTTCTCTAAAACTCACCTTCTCTTGGTCATCTATCTCAGGTGAAGTCTTATCTTTACATTATAAACACCCTCACTCTTCCCTGTCTCCTTTCTCCTTTTTTATTTCTATTTTCATGAATCCTACATGTCTTTAAGAGCAAATTTATAGAAACATCTTCTGTAAGTTATATACAAACACTTCAACTCCAAAATAAAAACTGGAACAAGATATTTGCAGCAAAAATAATCAATATAAGAGTAGTCTCATAAGAGTATATAAAATTTGTCTACAAACTAATATAAAAATATCAATTGTGTTTAGTCTGTATTCCCCAGAAGTAGATGTTTAGAAAATAATTCAAACAGTATATTTAGGAGATGGTCTCAGGAAATACTTGTTGAAGGTGTGTTATCAAGCTATTTACTTGTAAGGACCACTAGACCTTACTCTCTCTTGGGAACACTGGAGAACAGTATAAAACATCTGTGACTGAACCAAGCTTTTTATACTTCTGTTAGTAACTAATTGAAGGCTCTTCCCGAGGGACATTAATCTCAGAGAACCAAGGATATAAATTAAGTAACCTCTTGTACAAAAGGATATATGTTCAAAAATATTCACAGAAGCAATATTTGTAATAGAAAGCAAACAAGACACTAGAAACAACTGTAAAGTTCTTTAGAAAAAAGGATTAACAAATAAATCGTGGTATATTCATACAATAGAAAGCTATTGCCATCATTATCAGTCATCTACATCAAAATGAATGAATTTCACAAATTATGCCAATTTTTAAAAGTCTCAAAAATGATCATAGTATGATTTGATTTATGTAATGTTCAAAAACATGAAAAAACCATGCCACTTTTTAAAAAAGATTTAAATAGATATAGTAAAAGTTTTTTTAAAAGCAGAATAGTAAACATTCAGGAATTTGTGGGGGAAAATAGGAAGATGTAGTCAGGGAGGGGCACCAAGAGGGTTTAAAAGGTGCTAGCTCTATTTATTAAATTACATTGTGGGTACACACACACACACACGTGTGTGTGTGTGTGTGTGTGTGTGTGTGTATGTATATATAAAATATTTCATAACAAAAGCTTAGAGGAAGAAAAACCATGGAACGAAACTCAGATATAATACCCCAGGAGTAGGAGGAGAAGCAGGAAAAGTAGTATACTAGAAGCCAAGAAGGAGAGAACAATCAATGATGGCAACTGTTGCTAGGCTGTATGGGATACAAAATGAAATGAAGTTAGTGGAATTGGTACTTAAGAGGTCATTGGAGGCTTTGGTAACTGCGGTTTTAGTAATTGAGTTGGGGTAGATGCCAGAAAACTGTGGCTTGAGGAGTAAAAAGCAGTGAGTATAGGTGGCTCTTTTTAAATAATTTTGTCAGTAAAGGCAAGAGAGATAGGTTATAATTTAAAAGGAAGGCAAATTTGAACACTAATTATAAGTATTCTATAAAAGAATATACTTTTCTAAACTGTAGATAAAGACATTGAAATGTTTAAACAGAAATCTAATTACAGGAAAATATTCAATACGCTTCTAGGGAGAAGTGTCCTGAAAATCTCTGAGTTAAATCTTTTTGGTGAAAAAGATTTAAACATTTCAAATAATTATTTCATCTAATTGGTAAAATTTCCCCAAGGGATATTTTCTCAGCTCTTTTAATGCCTCTTAAAGCCTTTACGATTCTGTTTAATTATTGTTTCAATATTCTTGTTTATTTTTAATGAACATGAATTGGACCAACTTGAATTATAGCATACGTACATGTTGAGCCTGCATTAAAGAAATCAGTGAAGGGGACAAAATACTCTTTCCTTTTCATATTGGGCAGCTTTAGTCATCATTGTAACAAACTGTAGACAAATTTTAATGATTAAGTGAAAGAGTAAATAGAAACTCTTGCCTGACTGTATATGTGATTATTCTACTGAGAAAGAACATTACATTTAAAATTACAAAACATTGCATATAACTTGAAATTTTTATTAAAAATATATATCTGGTATGCATAGGTTAGGGCAACAGTGAGATGATGTCACTAACTGGTAGGGACATAAATCTCAGCAGAGTAGAGCATTGTGGAGGTGGGTGAATGCCATTTATTTTAACAGCAAGCAAAATGTTCAAACAACATGCTCAATAAATTCTTCTATTGCTGTAATACAAAAGGAGAGTTGAAAACTGTATTACACTTCTGTTTTTTCTCCTTACATTTTTATATCTCTGTTGTGTTTCTATGGCAACATCGATGCAGTCACTAAACCTTTAACTTCTTTTCTAGACTTCCTGATGGCTTCACGCAGCTTCTAAACCTGACCCAGCTCTACCTGAATGACGCCTTTCTTGAATTTCTTCCAGCTAATTTTGGAAGGTAAGAATAAGAAATTTAAATGATGCATTTTAAAAAATTTTATTAAATTTATTGGAGTGACATTAGTTAGTAAGGCTATATGTTTTAAGTGTACAGTTCTATAATACATCATCTATATATTGCATTGTATGTTCATTACCAAAAGTCAAGTGTCCTTTCATCACCGTATATTTCACCCTATTTACTGTCTTCTACCTCCCCCACCACCTTTTCCCCTCTGATAATCACTGTACTGTTAACTGTGACTATGAGGGGTGTTTTTTTTTTTTTTCGTTTGTTGCTTTCTGTTTCTGTCCTACATATGAGTGAAAACATATGGTTCTTGTCTTTTTTCATCTGACTTTCACTCAATATAATATTCTCGAGATCCATCCGTGTTGTCGCAGATGGCAGTATTTCATCTTTTCTTGTGGCTGAGTAGTATTCCATTGTATATATGTACCACATCTTTATTTAATCATTCATCAAAGGACACTTAGGTTGTTTCTCTGTCTTGGCCACTGTGAATATGCTGCAATGAGCATAGGGTTACATATATCTTTATGAATCAACGTTTTTAAATTTTTCAAGAGAGGGATTGCTGGATCATATAGTAGCTCTATTCTTAATTTTTTAAGGAACCATACTGGTTTCCATATTGTTTGTACCAGTTTATATTCTCACCAGCGGTTTTTCCCAAAACCTCTCCAGCATTCGTTATTTCTTGTTGATTATAGTCATCCTAACAGATGTAAGACGGTATCTCATTGTAGTTTTGATTTGCATTTTCCTAATAGCTAAGTGAAGCTGAGCATCTTTTCATACATGTGCTGGTCATTTGTATTTCTTCTTGGGAGAAGTGTCTGTTCAGGCCCTCTGCACATTTTTTAATTGGATTGTTTGTTTTTTGTTATTGAGTTTTAATAAGTTCTTTATATTATTTTGGATGTTAGTTCCTTATTAGAGGATTTTTTAAAAAATATCTTCTATTTGGTTGGTTGCCTCTTTATTTTGTTGATGGTTTCTTCTGCTGTGCAGAAGCTTTTTAGTTTCACATATTCATTTATTTTCACTTTTACTTCCCTTGCCTTTGAGGTCAAATTCATAAAATACTTTCTAAGACCAAGGTCAATAAGTTTAGTACCATATTTTCTTCTATGTATTTTATTGTTTAAAGTTTTATAGATATTTGATCCATTTTGAGTTAAATTTTGTGTATGGTGACAAATAGAAGTCTAGTTTCATTCTTTTGTATATGCTTTCCAATTTTCTCAACATCATTTATTGAAAGGCTTTCTTTTCTTCATTATATATTTTTGACTCCTTTGTCAAAAACTATTTTCCCATATATATGTGGCTTTATTTCTGGGCTCTTGATTCTGTTTCATTGGTCCATGTGTCTTTTTTTTTTTGCTAGTGTTTTTAAACAATTTTTTTCTTTCAGTTTTCTTGCAATATAATTTACATAAAGCTCTGTATAAGTTTAAGGTGTGATCTTAAACAGCATAATCACTTAACTTACATATCATGAAGTGATTACCACAGTAAGTTCAGTTAACATCCATCATCTCAGATAGTTACAAAAAAAAATGATTTTCCCTTGTGAAATAAACTTTTAGAATATACTTTCTCAGTAACTTTCAAATATACCACATAGAAGTGTTAACTGCAATCATCGTATTATACATTGCATCCCGGTACTTATTTATTTTATAACTGGGTGTTTGTTCCCTTTGACTGCCTTCACACAATACCCCACCTTCCAGCCCCCATCTCTGGTAACCACAAATCTGATTTTTTTTTTTATGAATTTTTTTTTTGTGGGGTTTTTTGGATTCTACATAGAATCCTGTATTTGTCTTTCTCTGTACAACTTATTTCACTTAGCATAATGCCTTCAAGGTCCATCCATGTTGTCACAAGTGGTAAAATTTCCATTTTTTTTAATGGCTGAATAGTATTTCATGTGTGTGTGTGTGTGTGTGTGTGTGTGTGTGTGTGTGTGTGTGTATCACATTTTCTTTATCCATTAATCTGTTGATGGAGACTTAGATTGTTTTTATGTCTTGGATATTGCAAATATAAGAGATATATCTTAAGTGTTAAGACAATAAATTTATTGTCAACTGCATTTTTCTAAATGATCATCTTTGAAAATGTTCAAATAATGGACTGAGTATAGCTCGACACCTAACTGTTAACTAAAGCTAATGTATGACATAAAAAGAACTCAGTGGAATAATGATGTCTCTTAACATGTAGCAGTCTTCATTTGCATATAGAGAGTGCATCAGCATTTCCCAAATTTCTTTACTTTTGCAGATTGTGATATCATAACCACTATGAACACTATATACTTAGACAGTTTTTAAAATTTACAGATCTTCAAAAGAGCATTTGCCTAGCTTCTAAATGAATTAGTACTTTGCTATTCATTCATATAAATTAGCATCGTCTTTCTGATGGTGACCACAACATCACAAATGTGCTTTTGATTTATTGAATCAGAAAATGTTTGTCACCCTAAAATATACTTTTTTGTCTTGAATTTTTGTCAGTTCTCTTTTAGTAGTGCTAATATGAGAGAAGAGATTTAGGCAAACAGAAAACATAATACCAAAGCCAAATTTCACAGAATTAGAATTTAATTTTGTGTAAATTGTCTGCCAAAATATGTTCTATTTTATTACTGTAATCCAAAGTTTTTGAACCTGCAGCTGGATAATTGAACAAAAAGATGCTTAAGATCCCTTTTAAAACCTGATATGTGGTACCTCTAAAAGTCAGAATATCATTACATAAGTTCAAATGTTAAGAAGATATGAGACATAGAAATGTTTAAGAAATCTTTTTTACTAGTGCTATACCCATTCTCTGAAGAACTGAATCACTTTATTTCATATAGAGATAAAGAGTTATAAGATTGAAATTAAATAGTCAAAACAAAAAAGAAAGGGAACTAGATGAATACCTAAAAGCAGAGTAAACATGGGTGGCTGTAAGTGAAATAGTTCAAACAGTGAAATAGTCCCCAAACACCAAGAATTCAGAGAATCCAATTAATTTGTTCCAAAGTAGTCTCAACTAAGTACATTTTAAAGCTCAATTATAAACATGAGTACTAATAGTGTGCTCCAGACTACGAACTTTAAAAAGTAAACTTTAACAAGTACTGAGTGTAAAATAAATTCCTAATCACAAATACATAGCAACAGAAACCATGAACACCTTCACCTTCTTCAGAGGATTTCCACAGCCCACAAGACAGATGATGCTATAGATTTTCAGTGCACGCCCACTTCAGAAATGTTAAGATGTTCATCACAGAGTCGTGAAATGTGGTATATTATATAGATCTTTTCTCATTGTGCAATTAATGATAATAGTAATAGCTAACACATTTTCAAACTTAGGATGCCCCAGATATTATGATTACATGTGTAACATCATTTCATCTAAACCCTATACATTTTATACTGTTATTGCATACTTATTATAGATGAGGGAACTTAAGTTAGGAGGGGTTAATTAATTTGCCCAGTGTCACAGAGTTAGAATATGAGATTTCATCCAGATCTGTCTGACCATAAAGGTCAAGCTCTTAAACACTGTGCCACATTATTTGCTTTACAAGTTCATTTATTGTCTTTTGAAAATATTGCCATTTTCCAGTGAACACAGCACCAGGAATATAGTAGATAGTTAATAATCTGTTGAATGCATACAATTAAACAACAGTGAATATTTTTTTATAAAACATGAAATTTAGAAGATTTGAACTCAATGATATCTTTGAAAGACCTTTATTTTTAAAAAATTTTGATTTTACAAATGATTTGCTAAATTTGATTTTGACAAATTTCACTTTGACAAATGACATTTGCTATTGTCTAATGTTGATGCAACCCTACTCATAATTATTTTGTACAATTCTTTAAAAATCTGTAACCAAGGTATGTAATGTTGGGCATAGTTGTTTGGATAATACAGTGATATTTGACTTTACCACAGAAATAGTATTTTATAGAAAAGTATTAAGAAGCAATTTTTAACTTTACTTCTACAGACTTGTCAAATTGCGGATCTTGGAGTTAAGAGAAAATCACTTGAAAACTCTACCAAAGTAAGTGACTGTGTGTTTTCTAAATTTTTAATTGTGATTTTTCTTTCACTAGTAGGGAAAAAAATGACTTTTTATTTTGGCTATGCTTTGCCATTTTCATTATTTTTTTAAATAATTTTTCCTAGAGACTGAAAAGGATAGTATACTATAAGAGATTCATATTAAGAATGTACCCTGCCTTATAAAATCAAATAATTACAAGTAATGGTGGGAAGAGCCCATTTAAGGTTCTTCTCATATCTGAGCACACACATTAGAAAGTCACTGCATTGTACATATGAAATTGAACTCAAAAACAATCAACAGTTCAAAAGATTCAACCCAATAAGATGCTTAAATTTTCAAGTTAATTTATGGATTGTGATAGTTTTCAGTTTTTAAATCAAGACTATATAAAAATAGAAATCCTAAAATGGTTTGGAGAAAATTATATTTATATATTCTTTCAAACTATTCCTTTTTCTTAGTCTGTTTAAAATTTGGTTTCTATAGCAACGTAGGATATTTTTATATAAAAACTAATACCCCAAATTTTATGCAATGTTAGTTTAATGAAATGCTTTGTTTCATCCTGCCTTGACTTACTCAGGTCTAAAAATAGAATTTTGTGTTGTGCAGGAAAAAAAAATTGTGAAATTCAAAAATTATTCAAAATGGGAAGATGTTTTACTCAAATAAATCAATATGACTTGTATATGTTACAATTAACTTATTGAAAGTACCATGTTGGTATTATTATCCTCCTGTAGTATTGCAGAAAAATATTGAGTACAGTGATTAGTTTTTCAAGCATATTAGAAAGA
>NW_006441955.1:18382285-18439469 GCF_000325575.1 Pteropus alecto
AAAACTTACTTTTATTTTTTACTTTTTAAATCCTTTCCCTAACCAAACTAGCTGAAATTCATCGATTTTTTTTCAGCCAATATGTCAATAAAATACCTTCAAATACATTTAATGTGTGATATTATTTACAAAAATTTTATCATATATAGAGATAAAATATACATAGGGATAAAATACATATATTGTAGAAATAATATATACATAGAAATAAAACATCTATTCTTCCTCCATAAGTGGAAGACAAGGAGAAAACATGAAAAGAAGGAAATGTTGCTGTATCTGGACACCCTGCCTTTTGAGTAGCCTTTCTCTAAGCCAAAGCATTCGTTATGCATAGGTCTAATGGAAAGCACCTCTTCCAGGTTGGAGGCATAAACGGAGGTGAGAATATGACTGAAAGTGTTACTGGTTTGGTATTAATCTCCTGCAAATGCAGCTAGTGCAGCTAGTGCCATTTGCATACCTAATGCTTTAAATATTACATTTAAAAGTGGAAACATGGCTAAGTAGAAATTAAACCATACTGAAAGGTCAGTTGTCACCTTCATCTAAATATTTACATTTAGATCTAGGAGAAAATATTGAGTGTGTAGAGAAGCCATTCTTCTCTGCTCTTCAACAATAGTTTTGATGTGAAATATAAAATAAATCTAACATAGTTTATCAGGTCTCTAAATATATATTTTTAAGATGTAAATTTTAAATATAAATTAAAGCCTGACTATATTGATATTATGGACTTGATATGAAGTAGGTGTGTGAATGATTCCGAGTAATGAGTAACAGTGTTCATAAATTGTTCGTGGCTATTCTGTATGCTTTGAGACTGTGGCCCAATATCAAACAGAATTAAAGTAAGTAGGATAATATGCATTCAACTATCTTTGGTGTAAAAAACATTGTAAAGATGTGTAGAAATGACAGTGGATCTCCTTGGTAGACTGTTATGTATGTATGACTTGTATAGCTGTTACAGTTTTTACATTTAAAAACATTTTCAGAAAGAAGTTTAGTCTTTTATGTGTTTTCTCTATGTATTACATATAGTATCTTCTGATCACCAATCTAGACCTGTAACTGAGATATATGAGAGCTTTCTACTCTCCTTTATTTTACACTTCCAATAAAAGTAAAGAAAGAAATGTACTTTTAGTAAAAACAATTTAGTTTTAAAATAATTACTCCAAGAAGAGATAGGTCATGATTTCCTCAGGGATAAAAATAAGATTCCAAATCTTTTGTAGGTCTTTAGTGATTTTCTCTTCTTTTCATCTTCTGTCTTATAGTCTATATGCCTGACAATCTGTGAAAAGGTAAAAATGTATAAGAATTACAATATACTATATATTAAAATGTGTATCCTTTAAGTAAACTGATAGACATTTTTGATAAGTGCAGATTCTAAAACAAGTTGTCATTAAATAGAAGCTAGTATTATAAATTTTTACATCATTTCATTATGATCACTCCTCTAGATATACGAATGAATGAAAAAATTAAATTTCTCATCTACACATTGAATTACTAAAACAATGGGTCTCAATTATAAGTTATAATTGACAACTTTGAACGTCTGAAGAAAACAGCTAACCAAAAAAAAAGAAACCTTTAGATGTCCAGATATAGTGTTTTTCTCATAACAGAATTATTCTCATAATTATATTTTTGAAGGCAAGTCAGAAATGAGTTTGTTCTATTTTGATACTTTTGCACTAGATATTTCTCTGTCTAGAATTCTTTTACCACAAATCTTTTCATGGCTAGATCTTCCTTATGCTTTATGACTTTCTTCAGGTGTTGCCTCCTCAGAGGCTTTCCCTAATCACATTATAAGATTGTTCCCTCTTAGCTATTACACCATTTCACTCTTAACATTTGATTTCCTTCATAGCACTTATGGTTCTCAAAATAAATATAGTTATTTTGACTCTGTTTACTTAGAGATAATCTCTTCAGGAGAACCTAAGCTCTATTAAAAAAGATTGTGTTGTTTGTTTGTTTGTTTGTTTTGTCACTGCTGATTATCCAGAGCCTAAAAAAATGCTGGCACATAGTGAGCACTCAATAAATAAATAAGAAAGCTGATGTATTAATTCAAATGAGAACTATCTGTCATGCATCCTGAGCATTTTGTCAGTTGACTATTTTCCACATAGAAAATTATATGGGATACCAAATATTGTAATTACATGAGTGTTTGGTGAGCATCAGATAGAGGAGGACAAGGATAAATGATTGGGGGTTTTCAATGACTGATAGCTGAGCCTTGAATTTTGAACTTATGTATACACATCCACACACACACATACACACACACACACTTGTTTCAAATTATACATAATAGCTAAGTCATGAGAAGGGAGGAAAGTAATTTTAAATTAAGAAAATTAATATTTATAACAACTAAAGAAAATATAAAAGTAGTATAACTTATTTATTTCCTTTTGTCATTAAAATATGATACATTTAATCAAGAAACATAATATATTTCAAGATAAATATGAAAAGATAAGAACAATTTTTTGAAATGATATTTAGGAACCAATTCTGTGGATTAATATAACATATACAAGGTTAGTAACAATAGTGTGTTTTATCTTTAAATAAAAAATTTTCCATATTTATGAGTATTTTCTGATACCTTAAGTTAAAATATGGTCCATCCATTAATAATATATTGTGACTATGATTAACTTTGTTTTAACTTGAACTAAAATATGAGTTTATGTAAATGATTCTGTAATAATTTTGAAAATATGAAGTAACATGAAGAAAAGAAAACACAATTTAAGCTAATATTAATGTTTACATTTGCCCTCCCTCCTGGGTAGACAAGGCATGAAGTGTGATTCTCCAATCTGCTATCACTAAGAGGAATATTTCAGACATGTTCCCGTAGAATTACTGGGGCAATATCAATAAATAGAATAAACTTTGGTGACCAAACTAGAATGAAAAAATTGAATGAACCTGTTGAATAAGGACCTTTTAAGAGCTGTTGGAAGAAGAGATTCAGAGTGGAGATTACAAATTTGATTTTGGATCATGTACCCCTCTGAGAAGCTGAAAAAAACTACTGAATCTAGAAAAGTATTAATTCCAAAATTTCAATTGTATCTATTCCAATATATTCATGGCCCATTGTGAGTTTTCACATTTTTATTTTCACCTATAAGTAAATTATTTAACTTTTTATGTAAAATAAGCCACATCAAAATACCTAGAATATCATGAAAAATCACCAAAATAAAGGACCCTTTCAATGTTAAAGGACTAAATTTGTCAAATGGATAATTTTAATTATATAAATGTTTCTAGGATGTTTGCTCAAGAGAATATTTTATTGAGCAAAATTTATTTTGGTTCAGTAATAGGATTATATTTCACTGTCATCTGTGAAATTTTTTGAACTCTCCATAAAACAAGAAATCATTAAGGAATAAATTTAAAGAAAAATTTTCCCAAGTACAAGCATGAATGATACTCTGAAACTACTAAACTATGTATGCTAAAAACTAGAAAATTGTGTATCCATTATACATTATTTTATACTTTAGCCATCAATGTTTTTACTTAGAGATGTGTCCCTGAAAACAAAGATCCAGAAACTCTACAGAATTTCCCCTCTATGAATGCCTGAAGACCCAAACATAACACACATAAATTCACAGAAGGTGTCAAAACATTATACTTTATCTGGACATACTCTAAGAAAAAAGATTCCCCTGAATTATAAATATAAATTAAAAGCAGAATTACATTAAAGCACTATTAATGAGAGACATTAGATCATGAAAGTCAAGAATACACAGGGATTATTGCAGGCTGAAGAAAACTAAAGGAATGTTATAACTAAAACAATTGGCAAAACTTGCATAAAGTTTAAGGATTGGATGGTTGCAATGGATCGATGTTAATTTCCTAATCTAGAGAGTTGTATTTTGGTTTTGTGGATGAATGTTCTTGTTTGTAGCATATACACACTAAAGTATTTGGGAATGATAGGCCACCAGGTTTACAACGTACTCTCAAGTAGTTCAGAGAAGTTATTTGTATAGTACTTTGGAACTTTTTATAATTTTATGATTGTTTCCACCTAAAAACTTATTTTGAAAAGTGATTTTCAAACAAATTCTTTAAAGTAAAGAAAAGAATAATATCACGTGGAGAAAAGTAATTTCATTTCTTAGGTATAGAAGGCAAGTAGAGAGTTTGCATTTATGTACTAAAATGTTTAACTATAAAAATGAGCATTTCAATGATAAAAGTTCTTCATGTGTGAATGATATATGTACTGGGGATTTATTTTTTGCTACTTGAATTGCAATAAATACTACATATTATATTTATCACTCAAATTTCTATTCATTTGCAAATAACATTTTTAGTTTTCATGTAAGTTCATTTATTCCTTTTAAACAAGATTATAAGCAGACTTCCAAATCTATAATGTACTAGTCGTGCTTTACTTTGTGAAACTCTTCCTTGGTTATCTGTTTTACTACTAGTTATCATTGTCAGCCTAGTGAAGAAAAATTCGTAAAAGAATACGTATTCTCAACTGGACAGGTATGACTAAGTCATTTTCTCTTCTCATTTCAGTGATTCTATTAACGAATTTATCTCATTTGGCATTACTGTACTAGCTACTTCAATAAAATACATCAATAGGTTTTTTAGTGCTATTGTAACAAAAAATGCCATTGTCAGGCACAACTTACGGAATAGTTTTTTGATGTTTCTATTAACTCTGTTTTTGTGACTGTAATACATAATTGGATACAATGTATCTTTATAATCAGATTATCTATGCTTTTACCAATGTATATCAATTTATAAGGCATGATGTTTTGCTAAACCCATGCTACCATCCTATTTTCGGTTATCTGTATCAAAAGTAACCATATGAAAAGCTAGCTAACAAAGGGTAACCATATTAGTGGCTTTTTTGTCATAGAGAATTGCATTTAGAACTGAGTATTTTGTTTACTCCTTCTCATCTGGTCTTATACTTTAAATTCAAATGAAATAAGTGATAATTATAATATATAGATTTAAAAGCATTCTGTAAATTATAATGCATCATAACAATGTAATTATTAGAGTTCCTTCTAAAACATCAAACAAACATATACCTTCCAACGATTCACAAAATGGAAGACAATAGCCTTTCTCTTTCTTGAGAATTAACTGTATTCTTTTTAGCCTATGTTCAACATAAAAGAATTAAGAATATATGGTTAGCTAAAGTTGTGTCAAGTCCAGTAAGGAGCTAAGGGGAGTGTACAAAAGCCAAATAAAACCATTAGATCAGATCCCTCTTTCAGACTACTTAAATCAGTTGCCACGCTAATCTCTGATGATTAAATTTACCAAAAGATAAAAACTGCCTGATATAATAGTGAGGTTGAGAGTTCTGTGGCTTCAGTTTCATTGGATCTCAAGGCTTTTAGCCTGTACTTAGTCCTGTTGCATATGAGAAGAGTTATAATGCACTTGAATGGGTATATACTTCATAGCCAGAGCAACTTGGTTTTGTATTCAGGCCTTTGCCACTTATTTATGAATTATTTAACCTCTTTGAACTTCAGAGTCATTATTTTTAAAGAATACTGGGTAGTCATTACCTTCTTTAAACTATAAACTGTATTTTGGGTCATAGTTGATGAAAATGAGTCTTGTGACCATTTAGGATCAGGAAATTGTTTAAACAAAAGTAGTGTGCTCTGGCACTTGGAAAACTTGAGTGTGTGCAAGAAAAGATTGGCATGAGATTGGCAAAAATATTGACATTTTTTTCATTTTACTTCATAAAAATCTCTTCATTAGAAAGGGAATTGTGGGGGGGGTTAGTATTTTTATAATAAAGGCTTAAAAATAATGTGTGATAGTATTTTTCTTTTCTTAATTTCAAGCAGTACTGTAATGAGAACTCATAAATGATTGTCTCTCATCCTCAATAATGTATACGAAAACTTTAAATATCTATTTATCAATTCTTAAAGACTGTTTTTTTTTTCTTTTTAAAATTGGTAGTTTCTTTGGGTAAATTGGACTAAGATTCTAAAAGATATGATAAATAAATAAATAAATAAACGGAAACTCTCAACAAGCACCAGAAGAAATATATTCATCATTTGTGACTTCATGTACTTTTATAAATCCATTTACTGCAGCTTTGCAAATTCAAATAGCTTAATGGGAATGATTGAACTCCCCTTGATGGATAAATATAGTATCTTTACTAAATATATGTTCTGATCTTCATAACAGTACTGATCTTGGTCTCAGTCTTGGGGTAGAAAAATACACAAAGACACAAAGGACCTAGTAACTAGATCTATACATGAGGTCTCAGACATTACCTTTCTGGTATTAAATTGCAAACATTTACCTGATTTCCAATTTTGTATTCTGATAGCCAGATCTTAAACAGAATATTCACCACATATCAAAACTGAAATCATTTTCATCTTTCTCCCCGACACACCACTCCACCAAAAACCAAACCAAACCAAACCAAATAGACATCTCCGGCCTTTTATTATAACTTCCTAACAATAGTACCAACCACTTAATCACGGAAATTAGAAATCATAATTCTCTTTTTCTCTCCTACCACCCCAAATCCACCTGCCATCAACTTATGTCCCATCTAAGCATTCTTTTCTTCCTTCTGTCACCGACCTATTTGAGTTCCTTACTGTTATTTGCCTTAGCCTCCAGTATTTCCTCTCTCTCTCATCTCTCCCACTAGAATCCATCTCCTTACCATTGTTGGAGCTTTCTTATTAAAATGCACCATGGCACATGTCAATTTAAAAGCTCACAAGAACTGCTCACAGCTTGCAGAAGACAAACATATCAAGACCCTTCATAGTTTGGAGCCAGCATTTCTAGTGTCATTACCTGCCAACATTCGCCATCCCGCAGGGCTTTTCTGCTGCATCCAATATACAATACACCTTTGTACCTTCTCTTTTTCTATCCAAAAAACTCCTAATTATCCCTTAATTTTGCCATCGCTTTTGCTATGAAATTAGTCATAGATTCTGCATGCAGAGTGGTAGCTTCGAAAATCTGTTGTAGTTTTTCAAGGCAAAGTTTTCACATTATGGTTTGACTGTGAGATCTGAATTGATTTTCACTAGAGCCCTTCTATAATATAGATGGTTGCCCACTTAAGATGATTGGACTTTACAATGGTGCAAAAGCCATACACATTCAGTAGAAACCGTACATGAATTGTGATCATTTCCTGGGCTAGCAATATGCAGTATGATACTCTCTTGTGATGCTTGGCAGTGACAACAGCAAGATAATTTTGCCCAATTGTAGGGTAATGTAAGTGTTCTGGACATATGTAAGGCAGGCTAGGTTAAGCTATGTTTGGTAGGTCAGGTGTATTAAATGCATTTTCAACTTAACGATATTGTCAATTTACAATGGGTTTATCAGAACATAACCCCATCGTAAGTCAAGGAGCAGCTGTATTTTAAGTGCAGAATAAAACTGAACTTTAGGAGATAGGTTTTATTCCAGCATTTTAAAAGAGTCTCTTCTATCCATGTTTTGAGTTTTATTTTTAAAAAGGACTCTCAATGAGAAGACAACGAACTATGTTATTTTTGATAGTTGGCTCAATAATACACACTAAAACAAATGAAATGTATCTAATTCTCCTTAGACTTCCTGCTTTCTTTGTGCCTTCACTTCTGTCTCTACTCAAGTCAACGTTAATTCAGGTCTTTCAGTATGCAAAATACATTCTAAAAAGGCTTGCTTTTTCTGTTGAACAGACTCAAGGGGAATATTTCTAAGTTGTTATAGTTTTCCACAGTTTCTGTGACATTTAACATCAGTTCCTGAACAGTATTAAAAATAAAAATTCACATAAGATATTAACTTTGTGACATTAATTTCTTTGGATTTATATTTCCTTTTAGTAATATGAGATTTTAGTTTGTCCTTCCATGGCTTTTAAAAATTATGATTTCTCCCCTGCCAAACTTCTTATTCCATTATGTTTAGTTTTCCATCATTTATGCTCAGAAGGATCCCAAACCTTTACCTAACTACATTGTATTTCTATTCATTTTCTCTTTAAACCTTTTAAAATATGTTAAAATGACTTTCGTCAATATTTAGTACATTATAACAATATATTCTAGTTATAAAGTAAATACCTTATAATTTAATAAATAAGATTAGAAATAAAAATTAATTAGATTAAAATGCTGAGACTCTTACCAAGCATTAGCTGTTTAAACTTATATTTGTTCTAAAAAGATAGATTGAAAATATGCTACATGAATTGGTTAAAAAGTAAGAATAGCATGTTCTCTGTTAAGAAGAATGTGTTATTAAGTGGCAGTTTAGATAAATGACTTTGTGTCTTTTAATTATATTAAAATGTTATTAAGTATATTGACTCTTCTAGTTGTAGTAAAACATATATAAATTAAACAGATTTTTAAAAGCAAAAACTTTGCTTTGATTAAATGTTTCATGCAATTTCCAAAAGAAAAAGAAAAAGCTTTTCTGATACTTAAGAGAATCTTAAAGGGCATTTCTTTATTATATCCAACTAAATGAATATCCTTTTTTAAATATACTTATATACTTTAGTTTTATAAAATGAAGATTTCATACCTAACAGCTCTACTTAAGAGACAATATAAAATTAAAAACCTTGGTTTCGCATACCTTATACAATAGCATCCAAACTACTAGACATGGCATTTAAGACCTCGTTTTGACCCCTACCTTTCCTACAACCATTCCCCACTAACTTCCCTAAATTTGACTTGCAGATTTGTGCCTTTGTACCCTTACTGATAAGTTCTTAGTCCATATGACTTTATATCACATACAAGTTGCTTTTAAACACATTAGTTAAAAAATAACTAATTGAATGTGTACCAAACATGTATCAGACACTATTCTAGGTACTAGAGGGATATGACAATGAAAAATAGAGACAGATTCTTTATTCTTCAAAGCTTGGTAGATAGAGATAGACAATAAACATATAAACAAGTAAGTGGATAGATAGCTAATTGCTATAAAGAAAACAGGATAATATTATAGAAAGTGGGTTTGGTTTTTTTGTTTGTTTAATTGGTTGATTGTTAGTTTTTGTTGTTGTTGTTGTTGTTGTTTGTTTGGGTTGGGTTCTGGCTAAACTAGTCAGGGAAGACCTTTGTGAAAAAGTGGCATTTACATTTAGTCAGATAAGATAGGGACAGAAAACTGAGCATGGACATTAGCAAGATATAGGTCACTGACATGAGCTTGATGAGAGCTATTCCAGTAATGCATTATGTAGGGCCTGAAGTGATTGCAGAGAGAGTAGGGATAAACAAAAGGAGATAACAAGTACAGACAACTTCACAAAGTTTAGTTGCAGAATGGAACCAGGAAAATGTAGCAGTAACTGGATGAAGGTACAGTGCCATGGAATTATCTAAGATGGATGATGTTAAAGCATATTTGCAAGCTGTTGGGAATGATCCAGTAGAAACAGATGAATTAATGATGCAGGAGAGAACAGAAGTAATTACAAGACCAAATCTTGAGGAGGTGAGGAGATGGGATGCAGAGTGCAAGTAGAGGAGCTGACCGTGGAAGCAAGGATACTTCTAAAATGGAAAAATCCTAAAGAAAATAGCTATAGATTGGTGGCCTGGGAGTGGGAAGATAAGGATGTTCTCAATTAAGTACTTTGATTTTCTCTATGAAGCATGAAGAAGAATCATCACTCGAGAGTAGAGAATGCTGGAGTATTGAGGAGATGAGAGAAAGTGTGAAAGAGTAGTTCTCTTAGAGAATGAAAGGTGAATGTATTAGGGTAGTGTCATAGAATCATCTAGCAGTATTGACTGCCCGTTTGAAATTCAAGTTTGTATATTTAAAAGAAATTCATTCATCAACATTTAGCATTCTTCAGAAAGTCAAATACTTAGCTGCAGGCACAGAAAGAAATAGCTGGCGGGGTTTTGACAGGCATGCCAGATTGAGGAGGAGCTGTTCAAGGGAATTTAGGCTGTTCACAGAATAGTGCCTCAGATCTGGGACTAAAAAGTCTTAAGTTGGGGGAAGGAGGTAACTAGGAATATAAAAGGGTCAAAAAGAAATGTTTCATTTCCCTTTCCTTTTTGATGTACTATGAATCTTAAAAGTATAATTCGAATGCAACTTTCTCTATAAAGTGTCTCCTGACATTTAAGGAACAAGTAATTATTTCTTATTCTTTGCTACCATAGCATTTTGTACACTCCTCTATGATAGCCTTTATCACATTATATTAGATTTTTTTTCTGAGTATATCCCCAAGAAGACTGTAAACTTTTAAAATAAAGAACTATGTCTTATTTATTTACCTTTATACTGTCAACAATGTGGGGCATAAGGGTTTTTTAAAGAACATTTGCTAAAATGAAGGCAGGTGGTGTGGTATAAAAGGAAGTTCTTTATTGCTTAGAAAAATGCCAAGCACTCGGTGAGCAGCTGATGAATACTCGATTGATTGTAAAGAGCAGAAACGAATAGGAGGTTAAGCTCTGTGATATTTTCTCACTAAATAATTTGTCCACTGCGGCTGGCTCTTGATTATTAAAAAATTAACTCAAGCATAATGCACATGGTTTTTCTTTCTTCTTATTTCACTTCCATACCGTTTAGCCATTCCACTCATTGTTAGCCTTGAAGAGAGTACGCAGATGTCAAATAGGTTGTTGCTATCTTTTGTTTTTTAAAATGTTAGCAATATAAAGATATGGCTCAAACTGACACTTTTAGTTATAGGTGGGCTTTATTTACTTTCTTGAATTAGTTAATTGAGTACGTTATCTATTTTAATTAAAAAAATGTCAACTTTGATATACTCTATGATTATGCTTCCTTATAAGAAAATATATTATATATATTTTTAATATAGAACAAATTTCCATAGCATTATGTGAAATAAAAATGTGTTCTAAAGAATGTAATGATGAAGGTACAGTATAATATGGCCTCTTCTAGATTCCCAAATGTTGTTGCTTGGGAAGAAAACCATCTAAAATGCTTCATATCCAAATATCCTTAATGCAGTTATAATTTGCTATAAACGTATTTTACCAAAGTCGCTAAATGCATTGTTCTTGGAAATTTTTACAAAATCTTTAAATCTTTCCTGATAACCCAGTGCAACTACTATACATCCCCTTGATGAAACTGCTATCAGGAAAAAAAAAAGAAAACTCTAATAGGTGATATGCAGTATTTGGTAGTTTGTTATCTATCTGAAATTGTAAAATAATCCATATTTTAATGGAATTCTGTTCTACCTGAGTTATCATTAAGAAATTTGCACCTTTTATTTTTTTCTTTTAGATATAGTTCCTGATAGAAAATTTTGCATTTAAAATAACTATTCAGACTGTCATAGAAAGAAGTATGTTCAAAGAGTGTAATCCAAAATGAAGGCAGAACTGAAATTCAGTATATTATGGGAGAAAATAGATGAAAAAAATACTAACTCAGTTGATTTGTGTAGTGGATAGCTGTTACCTTTCGTAGTAACAATGAGAAACTTGAAATTCTTGCTTCAGTTGTAATTCAGTAATCAGCATAATATTTTGTATATTTTTAATGAAATATAATGATTAATACTTAATATTAGTTCATACGTAAAATTTACTTCCTTATAAAATCTAGCATACCTTACATTTATAAGATTTTTTGAATAGATGATACAAAATCCCATTAAATAAACTGATCTTGTTCACTATTCATATTCTACCTGCAAAACAAGGTAGATTTATTAAATAAATAAATCACCATAGTTCTGTTTTAACTCTGGCTTGTTTTTAGTTGAAACCTTGGATATAATTGAAAGAAGAATAATTAATTTCCCTAAAATTTTTTCATTGTTTTCGGTCCCTTTTTTCATCTGTATTTTCAAACAAAAAATTCACACTGATTTTCTCTCTGGGATTACTAAACAAGTAAGATGAAACAGAAATATTACTTTTTTGGATAGCACAGAAATATTAATTTTTGAGTGTATCATAAACTCTTTTCTATCATACTTAGGGTGACCTGATGCAGTGGGATTTTAGAAATCTTTATCAATTTCATGCAGAATAAAGTTATTGCTGGAAAAGTATATAATAAAAAATAAATATTGCTTTGAGAAAAAAAGCTGTTCCAACAGTTCAATAGCAAAATAAAAAGTCCTTTAAAATCCAAGGCAAATTTCCAAAATATAACAGTATTTTAAAAAATAAAAAATTCTATTAGTGATATATTACTATTTTTTTAAGGTGAGGCAACCCTTGATTGATCTCACAGATTGCAAGGATCTTATCAGCTTACAATACCTTATTTTTATTATTATTTTTTTTTATTTTTTACACCTACAGCCCCTGGTCTTCCTAGGTGGTCTCCCATCCAAGTACTAACCAGGCCCAACTCTGCTTAGCTTCCAAGATCAGATGGGATCAGGCTTGTTCAGGTTGGCATGACCGTAGACTAGTGAGATATTATTTTAAGTTTACAAAATAAAATCTACTCTTTTTTCCTAACTCAAACTATGGTCCTCTTTCTATATCAGGAGCAGAGAAAACATCATGGCCAAGTGGAGAGGGCTTGGACTTTAGAATGGACAAATACGAATTCAAATTTCTTTCACAGATACTAAGGTACCTGTGTGCTTTAGAGCAAGTGATTTAGCCTCTTGGAACTTCAGTTCTTCTATCATGATTGTAGGCATTATAAATAATATTTACATATATATATAATACCTAATAGCGTTTCACATATTTGATGCATGATAAATGGAAGTGATTCTTAAGCTTGCAGAGGGAGGGAACAAAAATGAAGCCAAAAGAAGCTTCTCAGAGGAACTCAAATACTACAATAGTCTCATTTAGGGTTAAAAAAAAAAAAAAAAAAAATCAGAGAGAAGCAGGGCATACCCATGCAGGCTACATCAATATCCCAAGGCTAGAAATTTTCTCCTATCATCCTTTGACTTGGGAATTTTAAGAGACCCTCTGGATTCCAAGTTTACTAGTTCTGCTCCTGTTTTGTCTGCTGTACCTCATGGCGGCAGTTACACAGCAAGATCCAGATAACAACTGCTCAGGAAGCCAAAGTACTGATATTAGAATCACCCCCTCTGGCCCACTAAAACATGAGTCATAAGATATTTGCACTAAATTACCATGGCACAAGTGCCCATTTTGTACTTTCTATGTTATCTGACCTCTAGCTTCTGAGGAACTGTCCTCTGAGTCTTTTTATCTTATTTATCATAGTAACTTCCTCAATGCCTGGCATCCTGCCTTACACTAAACAATTGATCAATAATTGTTGAATAAATGAAGAAATGTCATTTGTTTTCACAGAATGAATATTTCAACTTGGAACCAGAGGCCTAGTGATACGCATACAGCATAATTGTAATAAAGGCAGTATAGTAGTGGACCACCATATACCACCACCACACTCCAATCAGATATCATGTGTCTCATATTCTCATACTGAAATCTGCTAAACTTATTCAAGTCAAACTTAATTAATCAAAACCTTGAATAGACATATGGATTATTAATGTGTCTGAATAAAGATATGATTATTTATAGAAACAATAAAATTTTTCAAATTATATTTTGTTCACACAATGGATAATGAAGATTTGTATATTTTTGGTTATTTGCTAATATTGATGTATTTTATAATACTTTTAAAGACAAATATTCAGTGTCCTTTATTATTTTTTTACTTGATGGTAAATATAATAGCATGTTTTATGCCAGGGTTAAGGTCTATTATGTTTTCAAAGTGTTCTTATCTTAAATAAAACAATGGAATTGCCTCAGTATCCATGAAGATTGTATAAAGATCAATTCAAAACCATTAGAATTATTTCTGGCCAATTTAGAAAAGTTATTCTAAACCAGAATGCTGTGGCAGATGAGAACCCCATCAATACTTCACAAGCATGCCGATTCTAGTAAACTTATAAATATTATTCTTGCTACAACTGAACATTCTTATCTTTATGGCAGTGAGTATCAGGCAAAAAAAAATTGCCCAGACTAGGGACTATGGGACTGGGTGGAATGGGGCCCAACTTCTGTAAATAAGAGGTCAGAGCATACATAGTCAAGCCAATACCGAAAGAAGATAGCATGCTTATTGAAATAAGAGATGTTTTTTTCTCCTGAATATAAACTAGTTCAGGTAAGGCAGTAAAAAATATTATTCAGACAGCCAAAGAGTACATAAGAATGAATAAGGAATAATTTAACATTATCGATGCTTTCATAAATACCATGTGATGTTTTTATACTCATGGCTATTGCATTGAATTATTGCTGACTCGTTTAATGTTGCCATAAATCTTTTAATATGTTCAAAGCATGCCACTATAATTTATAGTGTGAGAAAACCTACAGAAAACACACACACACACAGAAAGAACTTCTGCCTAAAATAACCCATTTGAATTTATAAAAATTTAAGTAGTTTTATATGTTTGACTTGATTTAATAATCCGATTCTTCCCTATTGCACCTGCTGTTGATTCTTTTTATTAAGCAAGTCAATAGATGATAACTGGTGGTAAGGAAAAGATTAGGAAAGGTCCTTTTTCCTGATTCTGTGACATAGAAAGAATAGTCATTAGTATGATGATCCTGCCTCACATATCTTTGAAGAGGCAAGATAACTTACTATTGCTTTTTATAGGAAGACCATATATTTTTTCAATCTATACATACACAAAACACAATTTAGTTGTTTCTGCATCAACATTTAATAAAAAGCCCCTTTAGACAGAAATAAGAAGGTTAAAATTTGGATTGTATTTATATTCCAATCAGATGGTTAATAGAAAATGGCACTAATGAGACAATTAAGGACAAGTTTTCTGTAAACATCTGGAAAGGGTAAGAAAGTTTTTGTTGTAACTATAAATTGCACTCTTAACCCTAGGTAACTGATCAGGAAATAAATATCACTATTCACAAACAAAAATAAGTTCTTCTGCTACCCTCAAGTTTTTCCTGGATCATACCAAATTCAAATCCATGGCTTCATATACAACTCATAACAGCACATGTTTCTGCCAAGAGTGACTCAGTTTATATCATCTGTGTACATGAGGATAACATTTTATACATATATATATACGTATATATATATATATCAGAATTGAGAGTCTTGATAATTTTCAGTAACTAGATGAAGACAAATTTAAATGCTTTTTAATATGCATACAATAAATACATGCATTGTGATTCCTGCATTATATAAAGTTTGTTCAATAGCTTTTCTAATGTATTATATTAGTATCACATACCTATATGATAGATTTACTATATATGTGTTATCAAAACTACCATTATATCAGTTATGATCCCCAAATCCAATACGTTATTGACAGATAGCTAATCTGAATACTCTGTCTTCTCTTTTTGGTTTGTAAAGACTTTTATTATAAGATGAACCAAGAATTTTTATTTTGTTCTGGTGGCAATTAGAGTTAACTGCTTCTGATATTAAGTCTTTCTTTCGACAAGTGTAATGTAATCACTTTGGGAAGATTTTTTTTTTTTAGCTTAATTATAAAAATTTAAATATTGTCAACCTTCCTCTAAATGTAATTAAGAGAAAACTTTTGCAAAGTTGAGAAAGCAATAAGAAATCCAAAACAGTAGAAATATTTCCTTTAAACTGACAATTATGATATGTTAATTTTGACTCATTTTTAAATCAATAGAAAACTTTCCTAGAGAACCTACTCCAATTAGTTAGATTTTAATAAGGTGTGTTAATGTTTGAAATAAACTGTATTATCTGCCTTTATTAATAAGTTAAATTAAACTAACAACCTATTAAGTTAATGATGTAAGCAGACATTTATATTTAATATATTTGTTTCTACTGCAATCAACTTATGAGTTCAATTCCCTTTTTTCCAATAATTTTCACAGTTCATGGAATTTAAAACACTATTCTATCTCTTTTATTTTTCTTTGTTTATGTATGCATCAACTCTCTGATAAGATATTTTTTATTGTTGTTTTTTAAACTTTAAAAGACTCATTAGATGAAACATATTCTTTGTTGGATCCTATTTTGCAAAATAGTTGGCTGTCATTTTTTTGTTTGGGTCATCTTTTGTTTCATGTTGTCCCTGGAGAATCTCTTGCTACTCAAAAGAACCTAAGCCCTTCTAGCTTGCCTATTTAAAATTGTATATCTATTTTTCATTTTAAAATTGTTAAGAAACAATATTGCTAGAAAATTTACACTCACTATTTAAACTGGTTTTCTGCATATGATTTCTTCAGTAGCCATAGTAACAATAGCAGCCTTCATTTCACAGTGTTTTGTATTTGCCAGCACTATACTAAAGTGCTTTGTATTTATCAATATATTTAATCTACACGGTATCACTGTAATGTAGGTACCATTATCAGTTTCTATTTTATAGATGGGGAAAATAAGATTTAAGGAGATTGAACAATTTTCCTAATATTGCACAACTCTTAGAGGTAAGTTCAGGTTTCAAAGATAGATCTGTCTGACTTATAAATCTGAGTAGAAATAACTGATAGTGACAGTTATATTATTTGCTAACCATACAATCATACTTATGTACACTTAGCAAACCTGAACCCCAATATACTACTAAAATGAATAAAGGTATTTGCAGGATGGTTGGAGACAAAATAAATATATAAATATCAATAGTTTTTCCCATTCTAGAAAAATAACACTGATAAACTGAAATAAATATTTCATTCCCATTAGAAACACAAACTAAGTAATATTTAGGAATAAATTTAAGAAGAAAGTCATAATTGCTTATGAAAGAAAACTGTAAATTATTATTGAAAGCCATAAAAGAAGATCTGAATAAATGAAAACATGTATCATTTCTTATATGGGATGCTTTAATATCATAAATCTTATTCCTAAAATTACTCAATATTTAATTAACCCACTTTCTCTTTTAATTCCAAAAGCTTTTAATTAGATAAAATAATCTTAAAATTTATATGAGAAAAAACAGAATTGTGGATAACAGTTAAGAATTTATAACAAAAAAATATTAATGATGGAAGATTTGCCTTGTCAAATGTCAGAACATAATATTAGCTATTCATATCAAATAAATATCATCATAAAATAAAAAGTAAGTCAATGGAACAAAACAGAAGCAGAAACAGATCTTAGTATTACTAGAATTTTATGACAAGGTAGGTGTTTTAAATCAGTGGAAAAGTATGTATTATTTAATAAATGTTAATTTAGTAAATGTTGTCAGTACAGTGACCCATTTGAAATAAAACAGAATTAGACTCTGGCTTATCCAATATGCAAAACTATTGATGACTACTTAACTTACAAGGTTTACTGCAGCAATGTTTGGAATGACTAAAACAACAGCAAAAACAAAACTGGATAAAACAAAAATTCATTAACAAAGGAAAGGATAAATAAATAATGATACAGTGATACCATAAAATCATTAAAATGACGATTTCTACGTTATTATTGAGGGAGAGATGAAAAATTCAGAAAAATGCATATAATACAATTTCATTTTTATAAAACAAATAATGCCACATCCCTTATATTTATATGGATTCTATAAGCATCAAGAAAAACATAATAGACTACATACTGGGTTATATATTTGGGTCACTTGAGGCTAGAGTCTGGGTGAGAAAAGTAAAAGAGTAGAGGAGAGAGGAGGAAAAGATGCAAAAAGTAAATAAAATTAAAAAGAATTAAAACTATGCCAAAATAAAGTGTATATGATAATCACATAAATTTAGAAAAGTTATATTTTATTTTTATGTATATATAAAGCATTTTCAGATAGAAGTTGGAAAGACCGACAATATTTACTTCAATTTTTAGCAGCAGTTTGTGAATCTTCACATTATAATTCATCACAACTTCAACAAGTGTTGATATTTTTTTAAGTTCATAAATAATGTTCTTTAAATAAATTCAGTAATGGTATTCTTCAACAGTATTCAATGGGCACCATTTAATGTGACCTTGAGTCAACATATTGCTTTAGAAAAATGAGAGTGTCAGTAAAAATCTAGCAGTGAGGACTTGAGAATTGCAAATACTCTTTAGTGGACTTTGACTCCTAAAATGTAACATTTGATCTACATGATGAGTCCTGCTAGACATGGCAAGCAATTTAACGAATCAATTTCACAGAGAGCTAAGAGTAGAAATCAGATTAAAAAGGAGGAGCTCTAGCAAACAGGTTTGATAAAGGCCAACTATATCTGAGGAGATAGAAAATCAAGTTCAAGGGAGTGAAGTGTTAAACTGGTACCATTGAACTGAAAAAGCAGGCAAGATCCAACTGTCGATGGAAGTAGCATTGACATAAGCTAATGGAGAATTAATTCTAGACCAGAGGAACTTTGCTTTATGCCTTATAAAGGCACAGAGACACTAATGTAGTGTCTCTGTGTGTTGTGGAGCTGGAAATCATGAGTATTCCTGCAGTTTAAAGAAAAGTGGCTCCCAGGTCCAACCCACACTTGATAAAATCGGTCTCTAAAGTCTAACTTTCTGGCACTTTTTAAAAGTTATCTTGACAGGTAGGACAAATTTATCAGGTTGAATTCCTTGTAGTTGAGCCTTTTTTATTGAGATAATATTTCATTGTGAAGTTGTAGTAGCTTTGCATTTACTTAATAGGGCAGTCTCTGGCGTGTCTGTATGTAAAGGACACTTTCTACCTTGGAAGATCATTAGTTAGTACAATATTTTCCAAAATTAACCACAAAAATATCCTCAGGAAAGAAGTCGAATGTTCTTTCTTCTCTTTTATGGTGTAAATGGAGCTATTTGTAGCCTAAAATAGTATCAAAACATATTTGCAGTATACCACCCAGATCTGAACCAGACTCCCAAATCTAAGGTTAAGTATAGAAAATTGGTGGTAGGTTCTGCTATATGACATATAGATTATTTTGCTGGGCAGAAGTAGTGGATGAGGTCCCAAAAGAATTGGGCCTCTTTCAACAGAAGTGAAACTATTTTTACAGGAAAGTGGAAATTAAAACAGTAGTGAGGCATGGTAGTGAAGAATGCGATAGAAGAGTCCAGATTTCCAGATTTCTCATGGAAATAATTAATCCTGTCTAAAGCTTACCAATAATTAATAGCCATCATACTTTTGGAGGACCACATTAACAGAAAAGTATGAAACAAAACAGAGTCTACTGACCCTGAATAACAGGAGGTATTGAGAAGACTTTCAGCAAATGTAGTAAACTGAAGATATTGTCAGTCTACGGTAACAGTCCTTTAGAGGTGCAGTCTATATCCTTTCTGTTCTTAGAAAGAAAGTATCTCAGAGGTGGATTACCATCTATGGATTTCAGTGCATCACAGCTTCTTTAAAGTCAATAGTTCCAGTGCGGAACTCAGTTTATGTCACTATCTGCACTTTTTCCAGTATCCCTGAGCTCATTTAGAAATAACAGAAAATACATTTTCTAGGTACTATGAATCATCCTAGGCCTATTTCTTACTCCCACATCCAATCAGTCAACAAATCCTGTCAAATCTGTCTAATTCGCTTATTCATTTCCTTCTGTCTGGAACTCTCTGCTCCCAGATCTGTCCTTGGCTGGCTCTTATTTTATTATCCAAATCTCAAGTCAGATGTCACTTGTCCTAAAAGTTGTTGGTGATCTAGCCACTCCCACTTCAGCACTACCCAAAAACCTTATTTTCATTCTTTTGTAGTACTGATTATCACAAGTTCTATTACTTGTCTCTCCCCTTTTAAAAATTTCTCCATGAGAACAGGAATCTTGCCTAGCTTGTCCATCACTGTATCCTCACTGCCTAGTATACTGTCCAGTTCATATTATGTATTTAATATGAATGCATTTTTTTAATTCATTTATTATAGAATTCATTCAACAAATGCTTATTAAGCACTTGTATGTCAGGTACTGTGTTATGCATGGGAGATACAAAATGGGCCCAAACAAACCCTGTCTTTGTATCTTGGAGTTTATATTTAATAAAGATATGTGATATGTGATATCAAATAATCACATAACTAAATGTAAAATTACAACTATGAGCAATTACTTTCAAATCTGTTTTCCCTCTCTTAATCTCTGCTACCATTGTTTCAGTTCAGATTATCATTACTTCATACTTCAGCTATTAAAATTCCCTATTTCTTTGCCTTCACTCTTGCCACACTCCACCCCATTTTTCCAAAATTAAAGTGCAAATTAAGTCATTTTCTATCTTAAAATCTTCAATAAATTCAATGACCTTCAATAAAAAATATCTACACCCCTTAAGATAATGGCTCTTCATAACCTGTCTCTCAACTTTCTCTTTTTTCTCTCCCCACCACTTCTCCCACCTCACACTATGTGCTCCAGTTACCCTGAATTATACTATTATAATAGTGTATGTTATTATTTGTGTATGTTGTTCTTGTGCCTTGTACATCTTTCTCCACTTTTTGATCACCTCATTTACATATCCTTTAAAACTCAATGGAGATAAGTACCTCAAGAAATTCTTTTCTGAACCCACTCAGACTGTCTCAGCCATTCATTTTCTGTGCTCTCTTAGCAAAAGGAAAAAAAAAATCCCAGTGTGCTGTAATTTTGTGTTTACTTGCTTGTTTCCCTTGCAGGCCTATGATTTCCTTTAGGGCAGAATGTCTTTCGTTTTTCTATCTCCATTGCCTAGAGCAATAACAAGTTTATAGAATAAATGGAAGGATGGTTGGATGGATGAACGGATGGATGAGTTTGACAAAATTTAAAAAAAAAGTCTAGGATGACATTTAATGCAGTTTCAAACATATACAATTAAGAATGTGTATAAAAACATATTGGCCAGAACAGAAGACTAGTGAAGCTCATTTTAGACCTCCCAAGCACTGTTGCAGGTAGCACTCCGTAATTTACTCATTAAACTTATTCTGTATTTGTTGATGTTAAGAAAAGAATATCAGCTATTCATAGCCCTGTATTGAAGTGTGAGAAAATAAGGCAACACAGCAATTGCATCAACAGACTGAAAGACAGTCTGAAAGATTTATACCACTGAAGAAACACTGCTTAAAACAAAAGGTGTTAACATTCTCTAGTCTTTAGTGAGGAACTTTGTAACCAAAGAAGAAAAGCTTTGGTTGCAATCTTTTTGTCACTGGACACACAGAAACATAGAGGCAACACCATATCACATGTTAGGGATACTTGAATATGTAAATAAAATATAGTGCAGACTAAGACTTACTAATGAGTATATGGAAACCATTTCTGTCCAAGGGAAGTTGACTTTTTTTTTTTTCCTCTAGAGAAGACGAGCATGAGGACACAATGATAAGTTGGTTCTCGAGAAAGTTTCTGGATCCTTTTGCAACCAGAAAGTTGCTTGCTGTAGTTAGCCAGTAGGGACAGAAAAGTATACCCCAAAAGTATAAAAATGAGGTGATTCTAACTAGTTTACCTGAGAACATCCTAGCAGAGGGGAATGACTTCCACCTTACCTCCAACAAACTAGATAAAATAACTTCCCTGGGCTGAAAAGTCTAATGTAAGCACCAATGCAAGTACTTACGTATCAGCTGTTGTCCTAGTAGAGATGTCGGTTGACCATATGCAAAATATCTGTCCAATTTTCTGCAAATATTTGTTAAAAACCTGCTGCACTAGACTGACTGAAGACTCATTATCGGAAGGAAAAACTAAGGCGTTGGAGTTAAGCCATAGTAAACTTTTAGGAGTCAATACTAATAGCCACCAGATTCTGATAGTCAAGGAATTAAGGTTTTAAAGGCATCAGAATAAGTGAGCTACTGGAGACAGTTTCTTTATATAAAAGATGACAGAGAGAGAGCTACCAAACAAAGTACCAGTCACTTTAATAGTGACCTGAAAATCAGCTTGCGACTGAAATAACTTCAGATCCACCAGCAGTAATGAGTGAAGACATAGCTCCTAAATGCTACTGTCAAATGGAAAAGAACATTTAGTGGTAGAAAGAATGTTTGGAAAGGAATAACTGTGCCTAAATGTATCTCATCTAACTTTTATTTGTGAGTAAGTTTGCAATTGTCAAGATGGCAAATTCTCAAATGACAAAGGATAAAACTCACGATAAGTTCAACAGGATGCTTTTGCTTTAGGTCTTTTATTATTTCTGTAGAGTCTGTAAATGGAACATAAAACTGGAGAGAATGTGGAAAACCAGCAATGAGTGACACACAGCAGCATGCTAGGTGATAGAAAGGTATGTCTTTTCATTCCCCAACATAAAATCTAAGTAACTTTTAGAGGTTAGGCTCTAATGACATCCAGACTTTTCAGATGTGGACCTTCTGATTCCAAGGGTTATCTTTTTCTATTCATAAAATTTCTTACTATAATCCTACCTTAAAAACACTTATATTACCAGGTGTTCTATATAAAGAATACATCAGAACAGTCTTAAAAATGATAATGAAAAATCACAACAATAACTATTTCTTATAGTGGTGTTATTCAAAGCAACGTTTCTTTTCAATTAGCTTCGAAATTAATTTGTTAGCACTGAATATCAATTCTGCATTAGTACTCCTTTGGTAATTGTTGCTTTCCATCAAATCTCCATTAAGTTTTTATTTTTGAAATGATAAATGTGTACCTCTATTGATTACTGCTTGTGATTTAATGGGTTGTTCTTAGAATAATAATGTTTTTAACAATATGTTTATTGTTTTTCAACATTTGAGAATTGACTAAACCTTCAAAAGTTAATATATATTTAAACTCACAATAGGAGTGTTTTTCAGGCTCTTTGAGATACTGGTATAAATAAACTAGTAAAGAACTTTACAAAATTATCATACATTTCCATGCCAAAAGAATTCAGAAATGTAAAAAAATGTATTTCAGTTTGTTATGATTTTATTACAAGTTACTTAATTTTTAAACTTCCTCTTTTCTTTTAATATTCTGCCTACCTTGAATTTGCAGTGAAGATTTTGTACCTATTTAGGCTCTTTAAAAATTTTTAGCTTAATAGTTTGTTCTTCCAAGTTTCCAGTCTGGGTATGCAGTCAGGCACACAGACACATAAGTAAATAGTCATAGTACAGTTTCTCGAGAAGCACTGATATAAAATGGAAATGTCAGGCCAATTCCCTCAGATGGTTGTGAAAAAGATTGAATAAAATAATATATATAAAACACATATTCCAAAGCCATGAGAAAAGGTTGGAACATGGTTTTGAAGAATTTGATGATCCGCTGAATAACATTAAGCTACGGAGTGACATGATTAGATTTGCATCTTTAAAGTTGTGGTAAAAGTTAAGTAGCAACTTTGAGGAAGATGGAATTGAGCAGTCTGGAAGGATGGAGTTAGACAGCATTTTAATAGCCCAGAGATCTTATGAATCAGTTTAAAATAATGACTGTGGAGTTGAAAGGAAAGATAGAAAGTATATGCAGGAGATAGAGCCAAAACACTTTGGTAAATGATTGAATTTGAATTAGGAAAAGTTGAAGGAAAAAAAAAAATCAAGATGACTCATTAGTTGCTAATTTGGAAGATTTGGTGAATTACTGTGCTATAAATAGATACAGAAGAAGGCTTGGGAGATAGGGGAGGGATGGGACAGCTACTAGGTAGAAATAATCAAGTTTCGTTTTAGACCAATTAGATTTCTGTGAAATGCTCTGGTACATAGGTCCAACTGATATTCAGATCCAAAGATGGGAAGAGAAGTCAAGAATTAGAAGTTTGGGAATCATAAAGCACGTACAGTTAAGCTCAGGACAATTAACGAGAGCTTCTGAATTTCTTAGTTATAGAAGAATGATTAAATTAATTGAGGTACGCAGGTATGCGAACATGGTGAAATATATTATGAAGTCATTAAAATTATGTTTTTAATGATGAAAATGCTGAAGGAATATCATATCAAATAAACAAAGGCAAAATTGTTTTTACAGTAAAATCTTATTATGTAAAAATCAATCTTATAAAGCTAGAAGGAAAAGTATTAAAGAGTTACAATGATCATATTAGGGTTAAAAGTTTATGATGATTCCCCACACTTTCGTGTATCTATGTATTACAGCTTTTATTTGTACATTACTTAAAAATCAATTAAGTGTAAAAGAATGTCTTCCTAGAAAGATAATGATTAAGCTAAATCAAAAGGACTAAATGGAATCCAGATGAAGGGGACAGTGGTAGCAGAAATACAAAGGTGAGAGATATAGTGTCTACAGGGAATTGTAAGCCGTTGAAGGTTGTTGAAACACAGCATGATGGCAGAGAGTGGTCAGAAAGGAAGCTAGATGGGAAAGTGCAGTAGCCAGTTGTTGACCATTTGTTATGTTGAGATTCTAATTGTTAAAGAAATATATGCAGGGTAATATGTTCATTGGCCAGGGCTACCATGACAAAGTATCAGATAGTTAGCTTAAACAAAAGAATTTTATTTTCTCACAATTCTGGAAGCTAGCAGTCCAAGATCAAAGTTTCACCAGAGCTGGTTTTCTCTGAGGTCTCTTTCCTTGACTCATATATAGCTGTCTTCTCCCTGTGTCTTCACATGATCTTCCCTCTGTGAATCTGTCCTAATTGCCTCTTATTCTAAAAACACTAGCTATATTGGATTAAAGTTCACTCTAATGACCTCATTTTAACTTAATTATCTCTTTAAAGACTGTATTTCCAAATATAGTGACATTTTGAAGTACTCAGGATTGAGAATTCCACATATAAATTTGGAGGAGGGGAGGAGACGTAAATTCAGCCCATAAGAGAGTGACATGGTTAAATTTCCTTTGGTAACCATGTGGAATATGGATTTGAGGGAGAAGAGATGAATAGACAGTCTATTTTAATAATCTAGGCCAAAAAAAAAATATTCACCATGTTCTGTTGAACTGTTAATATAAATCAATGAATTTAAAATGAATGTAAAAAAATCCAGAGAGAGGAGCTGGTTTAGATGAGAAACAACAAATTCTATTTAGGGAGATCTAATTCTATACCTAGAATACAGTTAGATATAGGAATCTGGGCTGAAAGTCTAGATTTGGGCATAATTAGTACACATTTGAAACTATGGAAGCAGATCCCTGTGTATTGAGTGAACAGAGCAATGAATCAAGAACAAAAAGCCAGCAATTACAGAACAGGCAGAGAATAAGCTTATGAAGGAGATGTTAAGCTGCAAGATGAAGCTGAAGAGTGTCTTGTTATAGAATCTAAGGAAGTAGAGAGCTTTGTTGAAGGGAATCATCAATAGTCAAAGAAAGCAAAGAGATGGCAAACATAAAGTCTTAGAAATGTTGGCTGGATTTGGACTTCTAAATTTGGACATTGATACTTAACAACAATTCTTTGAATTTTTACACACAAGATTCTGGGTAAAGCACTGTAAAGCATGCATTACATTTCATTTAGAGCTTCAGTCAATAAATTGTTTTATGAATTAAGAAAATAATGGCTCAGAAAGTCAAATAACTAATTTAAGGTCAGCAGACAGCAGTAGATGTGGGGAGTCAGTTCTAGATTTCTGTGTCACCAAAACTGGCATGATCTAACTCCCAAAGAGCAAGGCAGTTTCATTAAATTGGAGGGGCTAGAAATCCAGAGGACAATCAGTTGATGAGTGAATGTTTAGTGAGGAAATAAGATAGACTGCTTTATTCAGAAGAGAAGGAAGAAGGACAGAGACCAAATCATCTTGCTCCTCATTGTTTGGAACATCACCTTGCACACAGTAGATGCTCAATAAATTTTAATTCAATGAACAAGAAATGTTAACTTGAGCTAAGTATAAGATATACATATTTCTTTAGGAGTAGAAGAGGAAGTAGCAGAGGTGTAGATTGTACACAGCCCAACAGTAAGGAACCAGTAAAGAGGATAACACTGAAGAAGAAAGAAAAGAAAACTTAAGAAACTAGATCCTTCCTAGAAAGGATTGATAAGTCCAGGGATCAGGTAAGAATTTGACCTGAGTAGATAAAGAAACACTTTCTTTAAGATTGAACAAAAAGAGCACAGTATAGAAATAAATGTGTAAGGAGACGTGACAAATTGCTTTATCTTCCAACAACCCCTCCGTATTAAGCTCCCTAATGAAAAAATATCTCGCTGTTCCCAATAAGTTATTTGCTTTAAAATTTTAATAAATTTATAATGCAATTTCCTATGCCCAGAAGTCCCTTTTTTTTTTTTCTGTATGGTGATCTCTTCTTGAAAAATAAAGACTCAGATCACAGATTATCTCTTAGAATTATTTTTTGAATTCTCCAAAAGGAATCTGTCATACTCTCTCTTTTACATCTCTTAACACAACTTCTGTAGTGACTTGGAGTCCATAGATAAAACACTCTTCCACTTATTTATTAAGCTCCTTTGAAATAGCATATCAACAAAAAATTTCGAAATGTTATAAAATATATTTTAGAGAAAAGGAATTTCAAAGTTAATTTAGCTTGAACACAGTCGCATTTATGTAGTTCAACCTTTTATATGCAAAATAATATAGGTGGTTAAATTTTTCTTACTGGTCAGCTAAAGACTTCTGTCAGATGACTGCATTTTATAATAGAGCACATTCTTAATTCACTGAGTTTTAATAATCTCATACTGAAAATAACAGATAGATTGGGAAACTTTATACAATGTATTTAAAGAATAAATTGTTATTTGTCATTATAAAGATTTATCTGTTGATCACACTGGTGTGCAAAGAAAATGATTTGTATTTGGGCTCTATCTTCAAAGCCATATTGTATACTATAATTCTTTCAGCTTTTAGATGGTGTTGAATTTTGGCTGGTTCAATAGTGGGATGAGAATACCAAGTGCTTTATTACTATTCTGTTAGGCAAATCTATTCTTGAATAATCTGCATGCCCAATGAAAATGTTAATGTTTAGGCAGAGAGATTTGAGACAAAACACTAAGATTTAATTGTTTTGAGTTGGCCAGCTATCCAGTTATATATTTCAAATTCTTCAGGAAAAACACACAAAGTGCACAATTATATTCAACTTGAGCCTAGACTTGAGCTACATGGCATTATTTATTTCTAATTTATGCAATACGGTAGGATATATAAAATAAAATATAATATTCTTTGTAAAATTTTGCTGTTATTTTTCTTGTATCATCAAAATAAGAATGTGAATGTAATAAACATACATTGGGAAAGTTATGATAATAATGTAAAATAGCTATACTGATTTGTAAATAAACACCTTTTAAATGACTAATAGTACACACAAAATATATATGAATAAAACTAAAATTCTAGCAAAATCTATGAGGCAAAATATCCTCACAAAGAATTTGTATATGTATTGCCTATCTCAATTAAACATGCAGATAGGTAAATTTTGTTCAGTCTATGTGCATTCCTAATCTACCTATTGTAAGCACTGAATTGTTCAACTTTTAGAGCATTTACCAAGTTCATCTAATGTAATTAATAATCATAGATTTGAGGACTCTATTTCTTACCTTCTACTGTGAATATACTGTAAGATTAATGTATACTAATTTCAGTCATACGCAAAAACATTGTAATGTAAAATTATATTTTCATTTTTAATTAAAAATATGAAATTCTCATTAGATGGAGCAAAGAGAAATTTCTAATGCAGATAAGGTATTCAATCATCATTTAATATCATGTATAATCGTAATTGCATTTAACCGAGAAACCATAATTTGCTGTTTTGCTATTTAAGTATATCCAATTTTAAAACATTATGTTAGTAAAATTGTAGCATTTCATTAATTTGAATAAAATGTAGTATGTCAGAATCATAAATAAAATATGTATAAGTCATTAATTGAACTGTGATTTGTGGCTTTTCGGGAAAAAAATGGAGGGCAAAATTAAAGTAGAATAATGGCATGATTAATTGATTCATGATGGCTTCTGCTAAAAAATTATGTTCAATAAGAACCTGTCATTATAATTTGTGATCATCTGTCACTTTACAATATATCAAATATAATGAATTTAGGTGCACAATCTGTATAAGTGATTCATAAAAATACCAATGTTTTAAATAAAAAAGATGGTTAATTAACTAATTTAATTCAAAATAGCCATGGTATATTAATTTGAGCTACTGTTGTGTTTCCAGAGATAGTAAATATTTTGTAAATAATTTTGTTCTAATATATACATTCATCATTTTGTATTCGGGTCAGTGATTTTTTAAAAACAATGTTTCAAGGTACAAATGAACATTTTTTTAAAACATGAAGATGCTGGTCAAAAGTTGCTATTTAAATTTTAATAAATAATAAATGGAAAGAATGATTATTTCTAATCACAACTGTTTTAATAAAGTGTACTCTTCTAGAGTATATCCACTTACTTGTCACTGGGTTTCTTTCAGTGATGTTTTTATATACAAGGGCTTTTTTTCAAACACTTTGCAGATTAAGCTGAATTATTCTACATGTGATGGGAGCTAATATATTTGAGAAGAAAAATTTATATACAGAGGACATTCACAAACCAAATTTTGTTATTTTCAGAGAGAAAAAGGGACTCTAAAACTCAGAGTAAAATACCAATGAATCCATTCATATTTTTCTTTAAACAATATGCATTGATAATGCTTTTTTTATAGAGAGTTCATTTAAATGAGCATAAATAACCGTGGAAATGAAAGTTTAAGCAAGTTAGTTTCATGAGAAGGATTGATCACTCAATGACCTTTATAAGAATGTTTTACTTTCTCCTCTCAGGAAATATGCATGTTTTTAGTCATCTGGTCCAATTTCACTCAGTTTAACTTTCTGTTTCTATCTTATCTAATATTTTTCAAATCCTAGAGCTGTATCTTTTTACAAAAATCTTATTTAAAACCTGTTCTTATGAAATTACATTAAAACAAACAAATATTCCACCTCCCAGTACCATAGACCAGTTGGTAATTATTTTAGTCACCTTCTGCATTAGGAGTTCCATCTTTTGGGCATTGAAATTGATTTTTCTCATCTTAGCATCTGAAGATCCTGAGTGTGCCCCTTGCCCAATCGCCTGAGACTATACAGTGACACCTACAACAGAGGATGTGGAGACAGCAGCTTTTCTGGCACCAGAAATGGCAGCATCAGGAGCATCAGCACGAATAGACTTTGTAGAGGTAGTTCTCCCAAACTCTATTATGAAACCAAACATTTTTCGTGCGCTACCTGCTCATGGGGGCTGCCTTCTTACTGCCTAATGTTATGCAAAATGTTTGGTCTATGTTAAAGGTTAACAACTACGTTTCTAAATATAGAGAAACCTGACTTTATTCCAAGTGTGTTCAGTTGCCTTAACTTTCATGAATATGAAATTTTATCAGTCTCAGAAAAACATTAATACTCGTATTTTTCTCAAATTTATTTCACTATTATATAAAGCTGCTGTCACATATAATTTTTGGATAAATATTTTAAAAATAGATCAGAATAATCCATCATTTTAAAAGTTATCCTAATGCAATAAATAAAAGAATTTTGCTAGTCAGTTATAGTCTTCAGAGACTGAATACAGTTGCCCAGTTTTCTGTCTATTACTAATGATATTTTATTGTGAACTTATTTTGCAAAGTGAAGGATTATTCCCAGACAGTCCTAAGTTGAAAAATGAAAAGCCAGTGATTGGTTTTATGTATCCTTTCATTTTATGTAATTTAATGTGAAAGTTATTTTGTAACTGTAAAATACATTTGTTAATTAACCGCATTGGCTTTATTGTACAGTTTAATGACCTTAGAGTATTTCAATTTGCATGTAAAATGGGTTTCCTTAATGAATAGTTTGCAAAATAAATAACAATCAACATGATCAACATGATGGGTGCATTTACTTTTAACAGTAAGATATCTTTCATATTGATATTTTGAAGCATTTGAAATCCAACATATAGAGGTCTTCATCGTGGTGTAGTACAGCATATTCATCATTCACACCATCTTAACTCCTTTTTGGAACAAGGCAAGATACAAAGAGTTTATACTACTTCTGTTGGAACTACTTTTTGATTATATATAATTTGAAGGTTCTTTTTATAAACCAGGTATGAGCAAGATATATTGAGCTCAATAGATTTTCTTCTTTTTCTGGCTTGTTTCTATTTTATTTTGTTTTTTAGGGAATTAAAAACTTATTATTTTCGAAACCTACACTTTGGGGTAAAAATGTACTTCTCTGAATATTTCTGTTTTGTTTTCATGCATTTTAATTGTGACACATATAAAATAAAGAAATTACGTTCTGAAATGTATAGCCCTCTGTAAAAAGCAAATATGCATTTGAAAGTGGATTTTTATTTATTTATTTATTTATTGATGTTGGGTTTTTTAGTTAAACTGTGTAAATACTAATGAAGAGCTATATGTAAAATTTATGAATCTACTTGAGTTTGTACAACATATTTTCAGTTGTGTGTGCCATACATTAATTGACTTCTGTCATTTTCACATATATCTCTAAAAACTGAATATTTCAAGCCATATTTATATTCTAAGAACACAAAAGTAAATTTCTGACTCTGCTTTAAAATAAATTGTGCTATTTTAGTGTAGTTTTATAATATATTCTCACCATGTCCTACAAATACCATTTTAGAGATTATTTAAAATAGTCTGCATGAAAGTAGTTTTAAAGATTAAAGACATACTGCTGTTCTGCCTTTATCATATTCCAAGTAAGAAACGACTTTACATTGTTAAAATTTGAGAGTCCTATAGAGCTGCAAGTGAAATTTGCAGCAATATGCAGTAATTCTGTTGGATAATTATTTTGTTGGCATAACCTTCCTGCAGTTAGCCATGTTGCGTTTCTGGTCTTATGATAAGGTATTACAATTGAAAGCTTGTAAAATAAAGGAAACTTTTCTTAATGGCAGAAGAATTGACAAGTAATTTGAATAACTGTTATCAAAGTTGGAGTGGTTTAAAACTGAATCAGTAGAAGTGATTACAAAAGTAAAAAATTAAACTAAATACCATTAAATGTAAACTTTATTCACTCTTGCCTATGATTAATGCTATATGGCAATGTAAGTTTTCTTAGTGTAAAAGAGTGTAAATTAATTCACAATGTTTATGTCACTCTAACTCTAATCTTTTATATTAAGAGGACATACAAATTTAACACATACAAATTTAACAAAAATATGACATGTGTTCATTTCATAAAGTAACATATTTTTTAACCTCTAGATATATTTTTTAAAACTAGATAAAATTGTAAAAGGAAAAAATATGTTTCTATGCACTGGCGGTTATTTAAATAATAATAATTTCCTATTGAGATTTTAGAAAAATATACTATTGATTATATATTTATGAATAAAGGGATATTTATATTAAGCCCGAGTTTGACTAAATATAATTAATAATAAACACTAAAAACAATAAAAATATTAATATAATATTATTATATTAATAATAAACAACACTAAAAACAATAAAAAAAAAAAACACCTCTTAAGAAGAAGGCAGCATAATATATGCTTACCCATTCTCCAGGATGCCAAGTATAACAGGGCCCTTTCCTCCCTCATCAGATGAGTGTCACTCCCAGGAACCTGGGCCACCATGTGTGCAGCATACTGAATTGCCCTTTTAACATCTTACTGACATCTCACAAAGAGAAGTCAGTTTTTATGGCTCTTAGGAGTACCTCAGAAAAGTAGGACATATCTTCTCTCTGTTTCTCAGAAGTTACAGGTTCCTGCAAGTTTATTAAGAATTTGATACACTCTCTCTATCCCTATTTTTTTTGTTTGTTTATATAAAATCTTACCTCAAAGTTTCAGCCATTTCGTATTTTCTTTTGAATCAATTCAATTTTTCCTGGAGCAAAACCGGCAGACCTAAGTTTTATCACCAAAAATATGATTATTTTATCAATTTTTAGTCAAAAACAAAAGTTAAAGAACTCAGATATTATTTTATTTTATATTATTTGCTTCTGACACTAGCAATCAATATAAATTGGATAAGAACTGATAGTTTATATTTATTTATTGGCATAAAAAGCAAACAATATTAGTAAAGCAAAGTTATAACACCTGGATGTCAGTACAGTAAAAATAACAGTTTCAGAACAGAAGGGGTTTAGAATAACCCAAGGATATGGAAGCAAAAATCTTCTATCAAATGAGTAATTGCCCCTGTCTTCCCAACAAGCCCAACTTGCTTTGACTTCAGCTGGATGATACATATGGTTATAACATTTGAAACCGAAACTCTTACTCACCTCTTCTGCTTGGGCAAATTTTGGAGAGAATACAAACTTTTAATTCAGTCCAGTTCAGCAAACATTTGTTGAGGGCCTACAGTTTGTCAAGCATCATGTTTAACGTTAAAGACACAAAGTACAACAGAGCCCCTGCTGTTAGGCGGATTACAGTCTGGTAGGAACATAGACAAGAAAAGTATTGCATGCAATACTGCATGTTACATGAGATTATGGAAATGTGATAAATAAACATAAATAGTACAGAATAGCACTTAATCTTATTGGCAAAGTCCAAGCAAAAATTTGCAAAGGAAGTAAAGCCCGAGGAGTCTTTTGAACAATAAATTGGAATGGAACAAGTGGGCAGAAAGAGAATGAGTGTTGCTTAAAGAGAAAATGTCACGGGGAATATATGTGCAAAAGAGTAGATGTGAGGAAGCAGTTAACATGAGGTAGATAGAGAAGATATTATGAAGGGGCTCGTGTGCCATGGATGAACTTCATTTTGTGGGCAATGATGAGGTTTTAATGAAAAGATTTTGAGCAGAGAAATGATAAGTTATATTTGTGAGTGATAGCATAAATTTTATTAAGTAAGGACTCACAGGCACCTTCCCCTCTAAGGAAACAAAAGCCACTCGGTAGATTTTTTTTTTTTAACAGCTGTATTAAGATATATATTACATAACATAAAATTCACCCACGCTAAGTGTATAATTCAGTATTTTTTGGCAAATTTATACAGTATTGTAATCATCACTGTAGTATAGTTTTAAATGTTTCTATCAACCCCACTAAACCGCCCTAGCGCTCATTCATAATCAAGCCTCATTTTAGTCTCAGTTCCCACTCTGGCCCTTGGTAACCACTAATCTCCTTTCTGTCTCTGTAAATTTGCCTTTCTGAACGTTTTATGTAAAAGGAATCATACAACATGTAGTTTTTTGTGTCTGGCTTCTTTCACTTAGCATGATGTTTATGAGGTTTCCGTCCGATTATTATGAGGCAAATGGAACAAAAGTGTTTTACTCCCAAAGAGACTGTGAATACTGAGAAAACAAGATATATGAGAAAAATGTCATGTGAGCTTGATCAAAGTATGAAAAATACAAGGGACTGAGAGACTAAGATGGTGAAACAGGATGGCATGGGCATAGAGTTTGGTTAGGGTAGAAGAATCGGAAGTGCACAGTGTTGTGAAAGTAAAGATATTTTTAGTAAAATTTGCTGAAAACTAAATCTTGAACTTCAATTTCCTCCCTACCTTAAAGAGAGGAAATGAGAATTTGTAAATATTGGACTTCCTGTTTGTGGTTACTACTCTAGAGGTATCACAAGATTTATTAACTTCTTGGGTTAAAATCACTTCTCCAAAGAGTTCATTAGAGAAAGCCAGTAAATCATGATAGACTGACATCTGCAGTTAAAATATAAAGGAGCAAAAGTGAATCTAGGACAAACATCATTTTTCTTGGAAAACCACTTGGTACAATGTTGTGGTCACACTGAGACTGGAACTGCAATTTTTTAGAGAATGCAGGATTGGTTTTGAAATTCTTGTTCAGTTGGAGAAACGCTTAGGTGGCATTATGAGACCACTCAAGTCAAAAAAAATTAAAGTTCTTTCTGCAAGAAAGACAAGACTACTAGTAGATTCTCTGGGTCTACTTTCAAGCTCCACTCCACTAGCTGAGAAAGGCTGCTCTGCTGATCTGGCTGCTACTATAGTTGAAGATAAAGCAGGTATTGGAGAATCTGCATGGACTACCAATTACTAGAAGAATCACACCACACATATTCTGAGTGCTGGCCAGAATACAACCACTACTTAGGTGTATCAGGAAAGAGAAGCTCAGAAACCAAAAAAAAGCATTAAATAGGAGAGCCTGACAGAAATCTCCAGGCTTAATGTTATATCTGACCAAGAACCAGGTGAATCAAGTTTGGAACCTCAGAACAAAGCAATCAAGGCAGATCTATCCTCATGTGCCCAGAAGCCAGAAGTAGCATTGTCTTGCCCCATTCCTCTAAAGACCCTGTGGTCTACTGGGGCAACAAGAGGCTTGTTGGGGTGATTGGAGACCCTCTGGAGCCATCCCAGAGTAAGGTATAAAACTCAGTCCCTAAAGCACAGAGTTAGGGTCCCTTGGGTTAGCCCAGGGTAGATAGGACACGTCTGGGTCCCTGAATGTTGGTGTGACCTATTTGCTTTTGTTAGAGAAGTGAAGAGCATCCACCAGCTATAAAACAGATTCTGATCTTAAAAAGAGAAGAGATTAACTGCTAATAATAATGTGCTCAAATCACAAAAAAATTTGCTGTTCCTCTGTTAAATGTCCAGAGACATCAGTTATTTGCATATTTTGTGGTTAGGAAGAGAAAGAGACACATTAAAATGGAATGGGATATGATAGAGATTTTTGTATTTTTTCTCTCACTTTGCTCACTTTGTTTCTCCCCTCACCTCTGTTGCTTGAGGAGAAAAGATTGTAATACTCTTTCAAAGAAAAGTCAAAAGAGGAGAATTGTACTCCCCTGTGGGCTTCATGTGGAATCTGGAGGTGAAGGGACATAACACATCAGGAGCACATGCTGTGGCACTTTATCCAGCACTGAGGAAAGAGATAATGGAAGGTAGAACATGATGGCAGGAATAAGAGAGAGATTTATATAGGGTAAGAGAGTAAGTTTTTCCTAGGAGTTTTGGTGTGTTATAGAGTAGGACAGAAAATATCAATAAGAAGTGCTGTGAACCAAGTTATTAGATCCTCTTAAACACTGGAAATAATTTGAGGAAAGAAATTGCCACTTAGAGGCTATGTTTCTTTAAGTATCTATTATAATAGCATTATAAGAGTGAATACTGAGGGCAGGGAAACCAAATTGGCCAAGAGAAGGTGAATGCCATGACAAAAGAGTGAAAAAAATTAAATAGAATAGGAAGATATTTTTGGAAGTGAAATTAAAAAGACTTTCATCAGAATGTCATTTATTCTTGACATATATCAGGGAAAAGGTTGACAAAATCAAACTGCTTCCAGATTATGACTAAAATCAGGGTTTCACTCTGTGGCTTTATGATTTGATTTGAAAAGGATTTCCCAGACAAGAAACATAACCATGTTCAAATGCAACTAATAACAAATCACAAAGCCAAACATAAAGCATCTTGCATTAATGCCTATTTTTGATTAACTATAGCTCTGCTTCCATTATTAATTTGATTAAAGTGTCAGTGCCTCTATGAAAACTTCTCTGCCCATCCGTAGTCACTCTACCACATATACATATAGAACTTTGAATATAATATTTCTAAAAACTTATCATGTTTATTATAATTTGTTTGAGGGTCATTTTACTTGAGCTCTTTGAAGACAGGACTATATCTCTATCATTGTATTTTCTGTGGCTGGTAAAGTGCTTTGTCCAAAGTTAGATTTCTTCAATGAATAGAGGAGAGATGGCAATCAGAGGAAATTCAATTCTCTGCTAAGTATTTAAATATTATTGTATGTAATAAAAAACACAGCTAAATGTCTAAAGGCATTTTCTATAGCTATTTAGAAATTGTGAAACTGTCACAAGAATTATTCTGACCAGAACTCCCAGTGAAATGAATACATCTAAGTGCTACTAGTCTCACTTAGTCAGGCTATTAGAATATCATTGAGTTTTAAACTATTAGGATCAATCATCTAGCATGTGTATATATATCACTTCTATTTGAATTACTAAAATGTCATTTTTATCCATTATCCTAAAATTTGGCAAATATCTTTTTAAAAGGTGATGATTCTGGCTTTTCTAACTTAACTTCACCTACTTGACAGGTTGTCCTAAAATCCATCCTTTAATCTTCGAGTATATAAGGCCTATATTTCTATTATTCTGTCCTCTGCATTCCACCCAGATTTTAGTTATTTATTTATGTACTCGCCTTCTGTATTTTTCTAAACTGAAAGTTTCTTGAGGACAAGTATGGTGTTTTATTCATCTTCCAGGGTACCTACCATAATGACCTCCAAATGGTATGCATAGCTAATGAAGAAAATAATAAATATAGAAAGGAAGAAAAAGAACTCCCTCCAGAAAAAAAAATACTTAGAGAAAATAAGATTATTTGTGGTTAAGAGGAAAGGATAGATTTCAGAATATTTGATTTCAGCTTTAAAGAAGTCATATTTCAACTGTTGGGGAGAAAGCAGCAGCATACTAGGCAGAGGAAAGTCCAGGGCATATTTATGAAATACAGAATGGCCTGATTTTGCTAAAGGTTGGAATAAGTTAAAATGAGTAGTGAAAGTAAAAGTGGAAAGGTAGACTGAGGAACTTGAACCTGGTTAGCTGGTAGCTATTAAAAATTATTTACTTATAAGTGTAACAAAGAGTTGATATTTAAGGCAGGAGTCAAAAACTCAAATAACAAATGTTAGAGCAATATCTCATAAATAAAGCGAATGATGTGTTTAAACAGTGCAATATGCATTTTAAAATCTCTTGATTGTCGGGAACTTTGATAATCTGAAGATACATGAAGTCATATGCATTACAACTCAATCTTTCTCTTCTTCTTTAATAAAACAGTAATCGAAACAAAACTGATTTAGCCAGGAAATGATCTCATATTCCTTGACAATGAAGGAGAACTAATATTTATTTAGTGGATATGCCAGTCTATTTACCCACAACAGTATTTCATTAAACCTTCTAACAACTGTGTAAAGTATGTGTTGTCACATTTTTACCAATGAGGACACATAAGTCTCAGAGAAATTAAGCAATTTACTCAAGATCGCTCTTATAGAGTATGGCAGAACCTAGATTCAAACTCACTTCTCTCCCCAGTGCGCCACGATGTACTGACTTTACTGTTTTGCATATAGATAATAGTCCTGCTTAAATTATCTTTTAGCAACTTCAAATTATTTGTGCTGATGTTGCTCATTTCATTGGTTTACCTCCAAGGCATTTGATTAGGAATCAAATTCTATTAATACCTCTTATAGATTATAGATATTTGTCACACATGACATGAATCGTTTATTCTTTTTAGATGCATTTATTTAAAAATAAAAAATGTCAGGTTACATTTTGAATTCTGGAATTACAGGTAACCATCCAGTCCTCATAATGATAAATTGAGACGATCGATGAGTTTCATAAGGTTATAAGAGTGTTGGTTTATTTGTAATAATGTAAGGCATTTATTGCTGCCTTTAATTTATGACTCAGTATCTTTAACTATAAATTTTAGTTTTCCAATCTTTTAAAATTGAGATGGTTTCTTCTTTTGCATTTCCTAAGATACAACATCGTATCTGCTAACATGCATTAAAATTTTCAAAGCCTATTAAAGAGCATTTACAACACTATTCTTTTTTTTTTTTTTTTGGTCTGCACATTAACCTGCTAAGAAATGCATAAAAAGAATTTCCTATTCAGCTAATAAGAACTTTAATATTATTTGCTACCATATAATTAATATCCTTAGTGCCACAGGCCATGCGTTGATTTTTGTGTCAGCTTATGCTATTTATTGATGTATATTAATTCTATATTATATTTCTCCTTGAGGACAAATGTTTAGAATTGTAATTTTCATTATAAGTTGATATTTTACAGCGGGATTTTACACAAACTGGTAAAACTTTTAAATAGAAATTGTTTTGTATAGTAATTATCATAAAATACAGTTAAGCTGTTCAGAATGTTTCTATATGTTAATTACTGAACAATGTACTTTTAGTATTTCTTGATATAAATAAATATAGGAACTATGTAGCTTATAATATCGAAGCATTTGTTATTCTAAGAGATTTCTAAATTTATTTTCACTATAAAATGTATTATACTCGAAAGTCAACGCTTTTTCTGTAATGTACATAATTGTTATACATTTTGCTCTTTCAACTAAAGAAACAGGAAAAAGCAAAAGAATATCATTTTTATTAGTCTTCTCTGGATCAACAGGTTTATGTGGGTATCTGTAATTGTAAATGAAGACTTAAAAATAAAGAGGATTAAAAAGAGCAGTAAATATGGATACACTGAGATGGAGAGCTATAAACTGCCATCTTAGTTTTGTAGTTTAAAAATTCTAACAGAAGAGCAAATAGTATATTCTATTAATACCAAGCTTAGGGTACAGGATAAGAAATAAATGCACTCAATATTAGTGTCAGAAAACTTGATAAAAGAATGAAAATTAGAATTCAGGATAAACTTGCCCAACTTTTATTGAAAACTTATATTGTGCTAACTACTGTGCCATGTGTTGAAAATTTAGATATATTTGGTCTTTTCAATAATATTTTGTTTCCATGGAAGAGATATTCTAAGGCAAGGAGAGTCATGTGCAAAAGGAATGAGATGAATGAGAAACTGATGAATTATGTAAACTACTAGATTCATTTGTCCTAGATGTATTGGCCGTGCATGTCACGAGATGAGGTTTGAAAAGCAGAACAGACCCATTCAAGTAGTTTCGTATGCCAGTATAATGGTTAGATCAATAAAAAGAAATAAGCCTATTTCAGTCAATTCTGCAAGCAATACTGTCCATTTGACTTTAGCTACTATGGGCACTTGAATCAACTCTAATAAATAATGTCATTGCTAATATTTATTGATTTCTAAATTATTTTTTAATTATATTTATAGTAGCTCACATAGCCCTCACATTAACTCTTTGAAATAAGCAATATTATTATCTCCATTTTACAAATAAGGAAACTGAAACATAAAGAAATAATTTTCCCAATCACAAAGTTGATAAAGTGAGGAGAAAGGATTTGTACCATGGCAGCTTGACTCAGAAGCCCTGTTTATAATTACAATGGCTCAGCTGAGTAGAGTTTACCCAAATTGGATTGAAGTTTTGAGGATATGTGATAATATTTTGTATAGGTTTGAAACATGTTGAATTCAGGAAAATTTTGCTAACATTTGTTAGTAAAATATTCAAAACTTATGTTTTGAAACAGCTTTATTGACATATAATTGACATATAATAAATTGTGTATAATGTGTACAATTTGATAAATTTGAAATATACACCAGTGAAAGAATCACCACAATCAAGATAATGAACATATCCATCACCTCCAAAAGTTTCCTCCTGGCACCCACTCTCTATCCCGACAAATACCGTTCTGCTTTCTGTCATAAATTAGTTTAAATTTTCCAAAAGTTTATATAAATTTAATCATTCAGTATATGTTCTTTTTAGTCTAGCTTACTTTTTCTTTTTTTAAATAATTTTTCTTTTCAAATTACAGTTGACAAACAAAATTATTATATTAGTTTCAGATATACAACATAGTGATTAAACATTTTTGTAACTCATGAAGTGATCATCCCAATAAATCTAGTACCCATCTGACACCATACATAGTTATTACAATATTACTGACTATATTCCCTATGCTGTACCTTAAATCCCTATGACTATTTTGTAACTACCAATTTTCACTTCCTAATCCCTTCACCTTTTTCACCCATTCTCCCAACCCCACTCCCATCCAGCAACTATCAAAATGTTCTCTTTATCCATAAGTTTGTTTCTGTTTTGTTTGTTCTTTTATTTTGTTCTTTAGATTCCACATGTAAGTGGCACTTGTCTTTCTCTCTCTTATTTACTCTACTTAGCTTAATACTCTCTAGGTTCATCCACATTGTTCCACATGGCAAGATTTCATTCTTTCTTATGGCTGAGTAATATTTTGTTGTATATGTGTACCACCTCTTCTTTATCTATTCATCTGTTGATGGACTCCATATCTTGGCTGTTGTAAATAATGTTCAATGAACAAATGGATGTATATGTTCCTTCAGTTTCAAAGAAGTGTTTTGGGTTTCTTTGGATTAATACCCAGAAGTGTTATTAATTAACTGGGTCCTTTTTAGTCTCTTGTTGTATCCTTTGTTTCAAAGTCTGTTTTGTCAGATATAAGTGTTGCCACCTCAGCTTTTTTTTTTTCCATTTCTGTTTTTATGAAATACCTTTTCCATCCTTTTACTTTCAGTCTGTATGAGTCTTTCAATCTGAACAGAATCTGTTGTAGGCAGCATATGTAAGTGTCTTGTTTTCTTATCCATTTAGCCACTTTATGTTTTTTGATTGGAGCATTTAATCCATTTACATTTAAAGTAATTGTTGATAGATAACGTAGTTATTACCATTTTATTATTCATATTTTTTATCTTTTTCTTTTTTTCCTCTTTCTCTTTAAAGAAATCCCTATAACATTTCTTGTAATATTGGTCTGGTGTTGATGAATTCCTTTAGCTTTTTCTTGCCTGGGAAGCTCTTAATCCGTTTTTCAATTCTAAACAATAGCTTTTCTGGGTAGAGTAATCTCGGTTGTAGATAGGTTGTTTATATCACTTTGAATATTTCATACCGATCCCTTCTGGCATGCAAAGTTTTTTGTTGAGAAATCAGTTAACAGTCTTATGGGAGCTCTCTTTTAAGCAACTAACTGCTTTTCTCTTGCTGCTTTTAAGATTTTCTCTTTGTCTTTAAGCTTTGGCATTTTAATTATGATGTGTCTTAGTGTAGGCCTCTTTTTGTTCACTTTGTTTGGGAATCTCTGCACTTCCTGGGCTTGTATGTTTATTTCCTTCACTAGGTAAGGGAAGTTTTCCATTACTATAACTTCAACTAGTTTATTAATTCCTTGCTTTCTCTCTTCTCCTTCTGGTACCCTTATGATGCAAATGTTGTTACACTTGATGTTGTCCCAAAGGCACCTTAAATTGCTCTCATTTTTTTTGGATTTTTTTTTTTGTCTGTTCTAACTGGGTGATTTCTGCTACCTTATCTTCAAAATTGCTTATTTCATTTTCTGCTTCATATAATCTACTGTTGATTCTAATATACTCTTTATTTCAGTTATTATATTCTTCATTTCTGACTGGTTCTTTTTTATGATTTTTATCTCCATTTTTATGTTTACTATCTCTTTGTTGAAGTTCTCACTGAGATCATTGAACATCCTTATAACCAGTGTTTTAAACTTTGCATCTGATTGTTTATCGCCATTTTGTTTAGTTCTTTTTTTGGAGCTTTGTTTTGTTCTTTCATTTGGAACACATTTCTTTGTCTCCCCATTTTGGCTGCCTTTCTGTGTTTGTTTCTATGTATTAGGTAGGGCTGCTATGTCTCCTGATCTTAATAGAGTGGCCTTATGTTGTAGGTGTACTGTGGGGCCCAGTGGTGCAATCTTCCCTGGTCACCTGAGCCAGGTGTTCCAGGTGTGTACCTTGTGTGGGTTGTGTGTGCCCTTCTGTTGTAGTTGAGCCTTGGTTGCTGTTTGCAGAACGGTGGGAGGGATTGACCCTCAGGCTGATTAGTTGTGAGGACCAGCCGTGAATACGGTGGAGGAACTGTTGTGCAGAGGCTGACCCTATGGAGCAGGATTTGCTTTAGTGGGACTCTGGTACCTGCCCATCTGCCCTTTGAGTGTGTTACTTGTGAATATGGTGTGGTGGTGCTCTGGTTTGGTCTGAAGTTGGCCTCCAGGTGTGTTGTTTCTGGGCCTATTAGGAGAGGCTCTGTTGCAGTCCAAGTTCAGCCACTGCCTGTGCCCTTCCTGGGACCACTTGCTATGAGCTACAAAGTGATCTGAGATGATTGCCACTTGTGGTGGGCTTGGAGGTTCCTAGGAGAAGCTAAGCTGTGAATTGAGGCTGGCTGCTGCAGGTGCTGGGCTTGGGGCTGCTTAGCAAGAGGTATAGAGCACGCTGAGGCCAGATGCTGCTTATTTGGGTTTGTGAGCCTTTGAGAGATTTTAGGAAAGTCTGCAGCATGAGCCAAGACAGGCCATTTGTATGAAAAAGCCACTGCAAACAGCTTGAGTGAGCCTGAAAGTTGGGTGGAGCAGGATCTCAGGGAATCGCCAGGCAGATTAACCATTAGCCAGGTTGTTGGAGATTCAGATATGGCGGCCACCTGTGTCTGCCCTCTGGATGAGGGAAGGGCTCAACAAAGGAACAATGGTTTCTGCCAGGAGAAGGTTGCTCCTCTGGCCTTCTCCCTGAAGCCATACAATTCGGTTCTTCCCTATATGTCCCTGGCACCTTTTGAGTTGCTGCCCCAGCGCTGGAGCTCAAAGTGAGTGAATTCATCAACAAGTAAGTCTGTGCACAGGCTGTTGAAAAAGAACTCCTGGGACTCCAGCTGCCCTGTGTCTCAGCCACAATCTCCATTGGTTTTCACAGCCAGAAGCTGTGGGGTTTTCTCTTGGCTCCAGAACCTTTGGCTTGGGAGCCTAATGTGGGGCTGGAACTCCTCGCTCTTCTGGAGGGACTTCCACAGCCAACTTATCTGTCTTGGTTTTCAATAATCTACTGATTTTCAACTATCACATGCAAGTATGGGGCCAGCTCATTCCGCATCTTCGCCCACCAGTTTTGAGATGGCTTCTTCTACATATCCTTAATTATATGACTTCTGTTTAGACTTCAGGCGGTTCTCAATGATGGTTGTTCTGTAGTTTAGTTGTAATTTTGAGGTGGTCATGAGAGGAGGCCAGCCAAGAATTTATCTACTCTGTCATCTTGACTGGAAGCCTTGTCTGGCTTCTTTCCCTGAGCATAATTATTCTGAGATTTGTCCATGTCATAATGCATATCAATTGCCTTGCTTTATCTTTTCACCTCTCAATGATATTTTAATTGTTTTATTCCAATTTTTGACTATTATTCAATAGGTTTCTATGAATATTCATGTACAATTCTCTGTATGAACATTTAGGACAAAGAATATATATGTTTTCATTTACTTAGAATAGAACTTGAGGAAAAGCTAGTCTGTGCTAGTTTTAATAGTGATTATCTTTTAGGAGGTAAGGTAGTGGCTAGAAGAGTCCACAAGGGAAGCTGCTTTTAAATTCTGGAAATATTCTGTTTCTTTATTCTGATATTGATTAAATGGGTAACCAGTTCAGTATATAAAAATTCAGTGAGCCTTATATTTCTGATATATATTATTGTATAGGTATCTTACGGTCATGCTACCCTGAGCAAGCCTGATCCTGTCTGATCTCAGAAGCTAAGCAAGGTCAGGCCTGGTTAGTACTTGGATGGGAGACCACCTAGGAAGGTGCTATAGGCATAAAAATTTTTTTTAAAATAAGGGATTGTAAGCTGACAAGGTCCTTGCAATCTGTGAGGTCAACCACATGTTGCCTCACCTAAAAAATTAAAAAATTAAAAAAATTAAAAAAATATTAAAAGTGAAGTGAATTGGTAACTTATTTAAGATGGACAACCCAAATTGTAGGTACTCATAGTGTTCCCATTTCACAAACAGGGAAACCGAGGAACTGAAAAAGTAAATATTTTGCCCAAGATCACAAGGCTTATAATTGACTGCTCAAATTTGATCCCAGACAGTCTAACTCCAGAACTCATGGTTGTATCCAGTGTAGTCTTCTGTGTTTATTTACACTACATTACATCATTACATTTCCTCACTTCCTTAAGAACGTTGATAAAGTTATAGCTTTTTAAAGTGGTTGCCTCTGACCACGTTATACTGTCAATCATTCTCACCCTGCTTTATTTTCTACATAGCACTTACCACCATAGGATATATTTATCTTTATTTCCCTCTTGGACATCTCTCCCCACTAAAATGGTAGCTCCATGAGAGCAGACACTTTATTCATTTTACTTTCTGCTATATTCTTATATCTTAGAGTAAGACCTGGTACACAGAAGATGCTTAATAAATATTTGTTGAATAAATGAATAAATGCTTCATAGAATCGACTTATGCTGTAGCACTATTGTGTTACAGGTATGTCAAAGGTTTTTAAAAATCTTTTTGGGAGTTCCACTTCCTGCTTAAAATAGAAAACAAGAAAGAACTCTATTAGACAGAAACATGGAAACCATTACACGTTCCATGTAGCACAATTGAGCATGCCCTGGAAATCTTAAAAGCATTTCTAAACATTCCAGTATTATGTAAATTTTTCTTCTGGAAGTAACTTTGTTCTGAAAAAAGGTGAGCCAAAAGTTTTTATATGACATTGTATGGCTTGTATTTTAAAAAGATTTCTCTGGGTTTTTTTTTTTTAATTTTATTACATTTATTGGGGTGACATTGGTTAATAAAATTATTTAGGTCTTAAGTATATAATTCTATATATTGCATTGCATGTTCACCACTCAAAGTCAAATCTCCTTTCATCACCATATATTTGATCCCCTTTACCCTTTGCTACCTCCCCACCTACCCACATTTCCCTCTGGTAACCACCACACTGTTGTCTGTGTCTATGAGTTTTTGTTTGTTTTTTGTCTTGTTTGTTGCTTTCAGTTTTATATCCCACATACGAGTGAATCAAAAATGGCAGTATTTCATCTCTTCTTATGGCTGAGTAGTATTCCATTGTACATATGTACCACATATTCTTTATCCCATCATCTTTGAAGGACACTTCAGTTGTTTCCATGTCTTGGCCACTGTGAATAATGCTGCAACAAACATATGGGTGCATATATCTTTACAAATAAATGTTTTCAAATATTTCAGATATTTACCCAGAATAGGGATCACTAAATCATATGGTAACTCTATTCTTCATTTTTTGAAGAATCTCCATACTGTTTTCCATATTGGCTGTACCAGTTTACATTCCCACCAGCAAGTTCCTTTTTCTCCACAATCTCTCCAACATTTGCTCTTATTTATCTTGTTACTAATAGCCATTCTAATAGGTGTGAGGTTTTCATTGTAGTTTTGATTTGCATTCTCCTAGCAGCTAATGAAGTTGAGCATCTTTTTATATACCTGTTGTCCATTTATATGTCTTCTTGGGAGAAGAATCTATTAGGTTCTCTGCCCATTTTTTAATTGGATTTTTTTGTTGTTGTTGAGTTGTATGAGTTACTTATATATTTTGGTTATTAACCCCTTACTGGAGGTGTTATTTGCAAATATATTCCATTCAGTTGGTTGCCTTTTTGTTTTGTTGATGGTTTCTTTTGCTGCGCAGAAGCTTTTTAGTTTGATACAGTTCTATTCATTTATTTTTGCTTTTACTTCCCTTGCCTTTGAGGTCAAATTCACAAAACCCTCTCTAAGACCAAGATCCATAAGTTTAGTACCTATTATTTTCTTCTACATATTTTATTGTTTCAAGTCATATTTAAGTCTTATTCATTTTGAGTTAATTTTTATGGCAACAAGTAGCAGTCTAGTTTCATTCGTTTGCATGTAGCTCTCCCATTTTCTCAGCACCATTTATTGAAGGGCTTTTCTCTTCTCTATTGTATGGTTTTTTGCTCCTTTGTCAAAATTTGTATTCCTATATATATATGTAGATTTATTTCTAGGCTCTCAGTTCTGTTCCATTGGTCTGTATGTCTCTTTGTCTGCCAATACCATGTCTATTTTTCTTCCAATAACCTGAATTTCTCTGGCTTCTATGTAGAGAGTGGATTATAGAGAGACATGGTATAATGGAAGACATGGTAACCAGTTAACAAAGCCATGGGAGTAATTCGTGGAAGAAATAAACCTTTGTTAGTAGAGCTCTGAAGATGACTATAGAGATGAGACGAAATAGATTTCAGAGAGAGTAGAATCCATAAGGCTTGATGAATAATTAGTCATGGATTTCTGATTTAGTTGGTATCAAATAGATAAACAAGAAATAGAGGAGGTCTGAGAAGATGACTAATTTTGTTTTCGATATGATAAATTGGAAGTTTATATGCTATATTCAAAGATGCTGTTCACTAAAAAATTAAAAAATTAGACCTGGAACTTAGAAGAGCATCTGTGACTGGAGAATTATATTTCAGTGAATGAAGTTGCATAGAGAGATTATGTAAAATATTGTTCCAGTATTAATAAGTACTTAGCTAATCACACAATAATCAACACAATATGATTTTTAAAAGATTTTAATGAGATGATATTGAATAAATGAAATAATCAACAATAAGACAAGTAAAACTTAGAAAATAAGAAAAACAATTTTAGAAAGAGCAATATGGTATAATACCATGGTTGCCACCACTGAACACTGAGTGCCATAGTTTGAACTGGCACCCTGTTAGCACTGGGTACTGACCACTGCTACTGCACCATCCGCCTACAATCTCTGGTGCTATTGTCTTTGTTGCTATTGCTCAAGCTATAATGAATTCCCCATAGTCAGTAGCTTTTGTGGTGAGTATGGAACATGAGTTTGACATAGAGAGCCTGCGTGCCCAATTCACTGATGCCAGAGAGATTGAAAACCAGGTATCCGGCTCTTAAAAGTGATATTCTTACCCAGCAGGCAAAGACCACCAAATACACCTACTCACCAGTGTTAGATTTAATTGCTATAGCAAGGGAGATTGCATACCATGGAGAATTATGTAGAATCTAAAAGGGAGTTAGAAGGGACTTATAGGTGATTTTTGGAGAAGGTTCAAGATTGTGATTGTCTTCCAAGATCAAGGACCCTTTTCCCACCTTGCAGATGCTACCTTCTCACTGTGTTTTCACATGGCAGAGAGAGAGGGAGCTCTGATCTCTCTTCTTCTTCTTATAAGGATGTTAGTCTCATTGTGGGGTGTCACCCTAATGACCTCATCTAAACCTAATTGCCTCCCAAAGTTCCTACCTCCGAATACTATCACATTGGGGTTAGGGCTTAAACATGAATTTTGAAGGGACACAAACATTCAGTTCATAATAGGTATCACTTTAATTCAGGGATCAGCAAACTTTTCCTGCAACAGGCCACATAGTAAATATTTTAGACTTTGTAGGCCATAGAGTCTCCATCACCACTGCTCTGCCATTGTAACAGAAAAACAACCAAAGACAAGATACAACCAAATGAGCATGGCTATGTTTCAATAAAACTTTTTTTATGGACACTGAAAATTGAATAATATCATTTTTATATGTCATGAAATTTTTTTTCAATTTTTTAAAAATAGAAAAAAAATCTAATTTTTGGACCATGTAAAAATAGTCAATGGACAAGATTTGGCTTGCAGGCCAGAGTTTGAAAAACCCTGCCCTAACTAAGACACAATATTATTGATGTGTCTGTTGCCTGTGAAATGGTATGAGGAGAGAAAAGCCAATGGTATTGATTGGTTCAGAAGAACATGCCATGTGAAATTAGAAGAGAAGTCACCATAATAAAGATTCCATTACCTCTAGGTCTTTATTGTAAAACTCAGCATCTACATCCAACTTAATAGCTTTTACGTTAGGAAACAGTGATAGATTCTACCTGCTACTTCATTGATGTACTAGGACAACCTTCTTTACATAGATTTTTTAAGTTTATTTTCCTTTTATTTGGATATAATTTATATTCTATAACAAGAATTTTTTCTTCAGTTTTTGACAGTTTTATTGAGATATAATTGACATACATCACTATATAATTTTAAGGTATACAGCATAATGGTTTGACTTACATTATTGTGAAATTATTACTGCAATTAGTTCAGTTATCGTTCATCAGCTCATATAGATACAATAAAAAGAAAAAAAAAAACAAAACTTTCCCTTGTGATGAGAACTCTTAGAATTTACTATCATATATATCATAAGCAATGTTAATATAGTCGTCACATTATATATCACAGCCCTTACATAGATTTTTTTATTGTTGTTTATTAAATTTTTGAGGGTGACATCAATTAATAAAATTATATAGGTTTCAAGTATACAATTCAATAATACATCATATGTATACTACATTGTGTATTAACCAAAGTCAAATCTCCTTTTATCACCAGATATTATTTGATCCACTTTACCCTTTGCTACCTCCACCCCCTACCCCCTTTCCCTCTGGTAACCACTAAACTGTTGTCTATGTCTATGAGTTTTTGTTTTTCTTGTTTGTTTGTTGCTTTCAGTTTTATATCCCACATATGAGTGAAATCATATGATTCTCAACTCTTTCTGTCTGACTTATTTCACTTAGCATGATAATATCAAGATCCATCCATGTTATTGCAAATGACAGTATTTCATCTTTTTTATGGCTGAGTAATAGTCCATTGTATATACTCACCACTTTCTTTATCCAATCAACTATCAAAGGACACTTTAGTTATTTTCATGTCTTGGCCACCGTGAATAATACATTATTCAAGGTGGCCTTACATAATTTTTTAAAGATTATTTTCTACCAGTCAGTTTCACATTAGACTTCATATTTGTTGCAAACAAACCAATAGCATTGTTTTTATTTTTCTTTTATATGTAAAAATTGAGTTTTTGATAACAACAATGTTTTTCAAGAGGTGAAATCATAATAAATATTTTTCTAACAATTCCTTCTCATAAAAATACAATTATTTTCAATTGTAATTTTTTAATTTGAGGCATTCTCTGAGATATATTTAAAAGAGATATATTTAGTCTCATGACCTCTAAAGCTAAATCTACCAGAGAATGACTCCTATTAGAGAGCCTTACTTATTTAGGATATTACGAATGACTCATTATGACTAGATTATAATATGTATAGGAGTTTTACAGGTAATAAAATCATAAAGGTAAGCTGGTGCCAAATTTTAAGGTACATTGAATACAGTGTTGAGGGATTTCAATCTTTTCCTGAAATAATTTGATATCTGAGACCAGAAATGACATGACCAAATTATTTTGGGAATTCCTCTGGTGACAATGATAAGTATGGACTGGAAGAAGATGAAAATGGAGGCAAGCAGACTAGTGAAGAGGCTGTTACAAAGACCTGGGTTATCATAGTCCAAGAAGTAAAAGAGACTAAACTAAGAAGTAAATAAACTGAGAAGTGAGATGGGGTAAAGGACTTAATTGGAGGGTGATAAAAACAAAGATTTAGAATGGCTTCCAAGTTTCCATTTTAGGCTACAGGGAAACTAGTAGTAACATTCATCAAAGTAGGGAATAGAGAAGTAAGTGGCAGGTTTTTTTTCGACCATTGCTTTATTGGGACATTCAGTCTTTCCTTTCCTCTAGGGAAATTGAGCTCCATCTTCTTATTTTGGCACTGATGTTTCTCCATTCCTAAGAATGAGGCCCTGATTACAGTGTGAAGGTCCAGTACAGTTTGACCTTGGGAACATGGTGTATTATAGGCTCACAGGGGAATAATTCTGTGAACGAGGCTTCTCCATGAGTGATTTGCTCTTGAAAAGAACTTTATCTTCGGTGGACGTTAATGTTAAGGAAGCAAAGAACTCCTCTCATCCTCATTGTGTTGCCAAAAATTTTTTTGACAAAATACTTTGCTATTTCCAGAACATGTCAAATACTTTAATACCTAGGTGAGTGCTGATGCATTTTCTTTGCTTGGAATTCCTTTTCTGCCTTCTCCATGCAGTGAATTCTTTGATTCTTAAGCCCTAATTCCAATGTTATCTGATATGAAGTCATATTTAGGTCAGGGCCTGAATTACAAGTTCTCATAGCACTCTGCCATCTTCTGGGTAGCACAAATCCCAATCATGATAAATAAATACATTCATTTCATAACCATTTAATTACTGAATTTTCTGATAGAATGTAAGGTCCATCAGGGCAGGGCAGGGATTGTGTTTGTTTTGATAATCCTCGAATCACTGTCATTCACATAATAAAAAACCTCAAAGTATCCTTTATTATTGTTAATCATAAGTTTTTATGACCACTCCACTAAGTAGTGAGGTACCTAAAGGCAATAATCACGTCTTAGTCACAACCCTTATCCTAGCATCTAATATATGCTCAATAGATGTTAGTTACATTAATGAAAGAATTATTCAGTTAATGAATTTAAAAGGCTTAACTTACAGAGAATTTGTAAAGTGCAGCATCAATATAGTACAAAAGTAGTATATTGATGCTGCACTTTAGATTACTAAGTTAGTTTAGATTACTAACTTGCTATTTTGTCCACAGTGATAACAGTGATATGAAGAATTAGATTTTTCTTTTGTCTTTGGGCAATTAGCTAAGCTTTTTTGTTATGTTTACAAAAAAATAATCTTTCTACAATAAAATTCAGGTTTAGAAATATAATTTTACTTCAGAGTATGTTGAGAAGCAGTGGTTGAACATAAGACTAGCTTAAAGAAAAATTTACTTTAAATAAATATAATTACCAAAAGAAATATTGAATTGGACCTCAGTGTCTTTTACAGTTCTTTGATTGAAATTAGTTTTCATTATGAAGCACATTTCACAATGGTCTCATTTAGAGTAGATTTCTATTGTTATTTCTATTGTAAAGTCCATTATTTCTGATAGCTGTCCCATTATATTTGATTTCAGAACTCCTAAGTGCTAATTGTTATAATCATATTCTAGCATGATGATCTCTATACCAAATTATAGCCATAGGAAGAAAAAATTAGTCTTGGTTAAAGCCAACCAGAAAGTTATACTAAGGAAAATTTGCTCTTAAATTACTATTTTAAATGAACTCATGGAGCTAGAAATACACTTCATTCCAATTATTAAATAAAATTTAATTTTTCTATGTATTGATAGACACTATCAAAAAATATGCCAGTAATGGGTGTTTAATGGTAAGAGAAGAATCTGTAGCAATAATTTTATATAAAAGAAAAAATATCTAGTTGAGTCTGAATCAAATATTATTTTAAGAAAAAACTAAATTTAGAGAAAAAGATTTGTGGGGTTTCTTTGAAGATACAAAATATAAAAGAGAAGAGGAATACAGACTTAAAAATATTAACATCTTTACCTGATTCTGAAGCTAAAGTAACAAAAAGTAAAATAAACAATATAATATAGAATCACAGTCACTGTTTCTGAAAAGTAGAAATTATAAACATCAGAAATTACATCAAATTTTTTTTGCAGATGAATTTTTTAAAATAGAAAACTAGAATATTAAAAAGTCAAATGCAGAAAGGAAAAAAATAAACCATTCTTTTTTTTACTTTAAAAAAATTTTTTAATTAATTTTGGGGGAGTGACATTAATTAACAAAATCCAATAAGTTGCAAGTTTACAATTTAACAGTAAGTCATATATATCGCATTGTGTGTTCACCACCCATAGGTAGATTTCTTTATGTGACCATATAACATAAACCACTCTTAACCCTAAATTATTTGTAGAAATGTTTTTCTTAACCTTATGATTAACATATAAAACTATGCAAATACTTTTCTATATATTTTTTATTTCTTTTAAAATTATTTAAAATACATTTTGTCTCTCACTATCCCAAATGCACCTTTGTACTTAATTAAGTACAAAGTAAGATATTCATTTTTTTGTTAGCCTTGTATTGTCAAAACTTTTTTCTAATAAAGAACTAAAGCATTAGAATTATTTTTTCTATTTCTTTTATATTTTTGCCTAAAGTCTACTAAAACTCAAATTATTAAATCAGGATTTTAAAAATATATATGATAGATCAGACTCTTCTGATACTTAAAAGACCTCTATTTTTGCTTTAACTCTGCAACCAACAAACCATGTGACACACTCTTATAGATACCTAATAGTGTAGTAAAAGGAATGTATTTGAGAGTATGTTTTTTGGCTATAAGAAACAGATTTCTCATTAAAAGTGACTTTTTGAGCAGTAGGTACATTGTTGCCTATAACAGTCTCAACATAAATGGTTCTAGATTTGGTTTCAGTAGCTGAATGATTTTATCGAAAGCCTAGGCTTTTTTCATCTTTCTACACCACTATCACTAGAATATTGGCTTTCATCTTTGGACTTGTTATCTCATGATTACATAGTGTCCACTGTAGCTCCAGATATAATATTCTCAACCAACCATTAAAAAAAAAAAAGAAGAAAGAGAGACAGGGGGAAAGTTCTTATGCCTCGTTCCCTCTTTTTAACCAAGGAAGAAGCTATTTCTCAATATCTTACCCAAGCAGATTCCTCTTCCTGTTACAGTGGCCAGAAATGAGTCATATGCTCATGTCCTAGCTTCATAGGAGGTTTGCCTAGTAGCTATCTGGCATTTCCAGTTTCTGATGCAGGGCAGGTTATGCTGTCAAGAAACAAAGGGAAGGGAAATGACAGTTATCTGAGAAACCAACTATGGCTACCTTGCAGATATTTTCAATGGCCTTTACCCTCTAAAGTTCATATTCTCTGACATGTTAGTCACCAGCTTGAGTCCACATATACATCAGTTAGAGTATCAACAATCTTACGCCAAATCTAATAGAAGTACATGAATTAATATTCAGAAAGCCTAATGTAACAAGTAATAAGTTTTTATAGAATGTATAGCAGAAAATGATGTGCTTGAAACACCTGTGTGGGTATGCACATGTGTGTGTTAAAGGAGTCTCTTAGAAAAGAATCTTCTTATTGTTCCCTGCTCAGTTATCTATAGAAGTTTTGAAATAGCTTAACTCTGCTTAAGCATTTTTTCAGTAGTTCAAAATGTCTTCATGAGCATGTAATGTAGATTGCAATATATTCTAGTGAAAATTAACATCTTCATAGATGATTATGTTTCTCATTACCTTTTGATTGGACTGCTACAATGTAAGCAATGAGCTTCAGTTCCAGTAGTATAGCCATCTGTAGAGATATTTGTCATAGTTCCTGCTTACAGCGTACCTCTTACCCACAAAGAACTCAAAAACACTTACAAGTATGATTATATCTTTGCTGCATTGTTATGAATTAAGAATGCACAATAATGTTTGGCCAGTGGAAGATTCATGCACAGAGCGAATGAATGGTTAGTTCTGTTCTATTATAGTGGCAGGAATGAAATTCAGGCTTCTTCTCAATCTAATGAGATCTTTCATTAGAAGAAATAGTGCAGAATTTGTCTTAGATCCCATTGCTGTTCTTAAGATTCTATTTTTCACTTTAAACTACTTCACTGAACAAGTATGTCTTATTAAATAAAGTAGAAGTATTTTTGAGCAGTTACTTGTAAGTTTATTCTTTCATATAGAATCTTTTCTTCATGCTGTGTATTAGAGATAAATAATTTTAGAAAAAAAATTTTTCAATAAAACATCACAAAATAAATTTAAACCTTTAAATATTAAATGTTTAAAAGAAAAAAAAAGTATTTCCAAGGCAAATACTTAAAATATGTGACAGCTTGATGCAAATTAGGTATTTTAAATGTGTGTTCTTATAATTTAAATACTGCAAAGAGGAATATCTTAGTTGAGAAACATTAACAAACATTTTTTAAAAAATAAGTCTTCCCAATATTTTTTGAAAAAAATAATAGATGTTTAGTGTGGTTACATATCCTCCTGGAAGATTCCAGGAAGCCAGTTTAGGTTTTGGTTGTTGTTCTTAGAGAGAGGTTGAATTAAAATGATGTGTACATTAAAATAGTAGCTGTGACATTGGTTTAAGATATAATAATGATCAAGGGAGAATTTTTATGTAAACCGTTTGATCATAGAAATTATGTTTTGTCAGTAATTACACACTAGATTTTTAATTTTTCCTGTTTTGTAAAGATGGTAGGTTTATGTTTCTTTAAAAGGAGGTGTGTCAACAATTGCATTTTGTCAATTCCTGGGCATTTTAGTCTTCAGCACCTATGCCATAATGAACAATTTGTTTCAAAAAAATTTATAATATGGGGTTCATTTAAAGAGAGATGTTTACCAAGAAAATGATAATGTGATAAAATTGGCAGGTCTAAATTATAAAATACAAATGTCCATTAAACATAGGACACAGATTTAAGGGAAGTAGAAAGAACTTTCCCTAAGTTTCAATAAGAAAGAGTCATTAGACAGTAAGAGCAAAAAGTTTTCCTGTCCTTGTGCCATGAATAGTCACTAATTAGAGAAAGTATTTGAGCACATTTGAAAGACGAGTTAAAAGCTGGAATGCAAAGCCCATATTGCATAAGCCCATGCCAAAAATTTGCAGAATCCTGTGAGAGTCAGCAAACCCAATTTACTGCATTGGGAATTTGTGGGCAAACAACAGTCCTGCCAACTGTATGTGGCTTCAGAGGTAATTGTATATTTAAATACATAAAACCTCTGAATCTGATTTTAAAAATCATAGATTGTATAATTTTATCGAAGTGACAGATCCATCCAGATATTGCATTATTTTCCATCATTGTTCCAACTGGAATCTTTTTCCAGATTTGCAATTGGATAAATGCTATAAAGTAAGAGCATGATAGTAAGAACCTAATATTCATAAGTGCAACTAAATAACAGTATTAGAAACAAATGTCCCTAGATTCTAATAACATGAAACATAAAAAAATGAGAATTTCAAATAGTATATAAATAGTTATCTAGTAGTAATTCCCTAATAATAAATATCTTCAGTCCTTAATTTATCTGTCAATATGTATTCAAGAGTTTGAAAATGTTAAGATTCTTAGGGACCAAGCTTATGTTATAAACCCATAAAGCCATCTAGATGTAAGATTTTAAGGACTGATGTGACCAAGGGTTGGGAAACTATGGCTTACCTGTCTTTGTAAAGAAAACTTTTTTGGAACACAGTCATCTCCATTTGTTAATATATCATCTATGGGTACTTTTCATTGTAGTGATAGAACTGAGTAATTGAGACATAGACCACATATACAGCAGAGCCTGAAACACTTTCTATCTGGCCCTTTACAGTAAAAGTTTGCTGACTCCTGTTATAGACTAGAGTGAGCTGTAGAACATACACTTTTTCTTTTAAAAGAATTCAGTTTTAAACAATGGTCAGGCCAAACAAATCAGGCCAGATTTAGATGGCTGGTCAGTACTAGGAAAGGAGATGATATTATAACAGCCAAAGGCTAACTTTCTCTGTGACCTTGAGCAAATCACCAATTCTCTTCTCTTAAAAAATGAGCATTTCCCTAGACTTAGGTTTCAGTAAATAATCCCAAAAGGCAAAAAACAACATGGTCTCTAAGGGGAATGTAAAATTTAGACCAGGGTGTCGCTACCAAAACAGTCATAAATGCAAGGAGAGATGGAAGTGAACATTGGGAGCTGAGGTGACCTGAAATTCTAACAAGCCAGAATTTCAAGCAGACAAATGAGGATGATCCATTGAAATTTAAATACTTGTAATAAGATAGTTAAATACACCTAGGCCTGTGTTGTCCATAAGTATGTACGTGATTTCATGGACTGGGATGGATAAGAAGTTAATTCTGTCATCTTCAAAAAGAAGGTTTTTTTTCAAAGTGTGGTCCTCATCTAAGAAATGTACTACAGAAAAGAAAGGAGAAATGTTCTTGGTCACAAACAGAAAATAGTCTAATCTATCTCCATCTGTTAAAGAATCACAATGAACATTTGTATATTTTACCTTCAGAAGTCCTACCAATAAGAAATCTATTTAACATTTTTTTTCAGCAAGCTTTGCCAAAATGCACTGGCCATCTGATTTTTTTTTTTTTTTTTTAAATCAGGAAATGCCTATAGTCCTTAGGAGAACTTTAGGAAACCCTAACCTAGACAATCTCTTAAGTTATTTTCAACTCTGAAAGCCCTCCCTAAGTATTTTAATGGCTAACTCTTACAGAGCACTTACCACATATCAGGCACTATTTATGTGCTCTACATCTATTAACTATTTTAATCATCACAAAAACCCTATGACATAGGGATTCTTAGTAGTGCCCCCATATTACAGATGAAAAAAACTGAAGTGCAAAGATGTTATTAAATTTGTTCAAACTCAAACAGCTAGTGAGGGGTAGAATTGGGATTCAGGATAAAATTGGCAAGTTATTTGTTCTCATGAAGCTTCAATCTAGCAGGGGAAAAATACTTAGCAAACAAATAAAAATATGATATTTTTCAGTGGTAAGTGTTTTAAAAAAAATGAAACTGTAAAAATATATATTAAGTGAAGGCAAGGAGATTTTATTTAGGGTAGTAGGAATGGACTACCTTAGGAGGAAACATAGGAGCTGACATGTGAAAAAGGTACCAGTTCTGAGATTTATGAGAAGAACAAATAGGTGGGATAAATAGCAATAATAATAGTAACGATTACAGAAATTTTACACATTTCTACAATTTTTACAAACTTAATATGACCGTATGTTTGTAAACATTATTTAATACAATCAATATTATTAGAATTTGCTCCATTAGATAACTAGGTGAACTTATAAATGAAGCTAAGATATTTGGTTCAGCTTGATAGAGATCAAATTGTCAGTATTACTGACTGAGAACATGGCCCAAACTTGTGACCACGTCTTAATGTTTGCTTGCTGACTTATTGTGGTGATCATGTCTTCAAGGCTGGTTATTTGTAAGGGCAAGTCACACCAGTTTGGATCCCTGTGGAGACAGAAAGATAGGCCCTACATGTGCTTACTGTAAAGAAGGGGCAAGGGCAGCTTATGTACCTCCTCTCTATTTTATGTGAGTTCCCACATGGCCTATCCTTATTTCAAGCAGGCTGGCTTGAATTGCATAAGGATAGGCCATGTGGGAACTCACATAAAATAGAGAGGAGGTACACAAATGGAGATAAGAAGTTCATCTTACTAATCAATAAAGTGAGGAGAAAAGGCCTGAAGTGTTTCTCTAGCACAGTGGATCTCAACTCAAGGTGCTTTTGCCCCCCTCGCCCCAACCTAGGGCACGTTAAAAAATATCTGGAGACATTTCAGTTGTGAAAAAGTGCAGAAGATGCTGCCAATATCCGGTAGGTAGAGGTGCTGGTTGCTGCTAACCATCCTATAGTGCACAAGATAGCTGTATCCCAGAAGTCCCCTTATCCAGCCGTAAGGATAGGTCAATAGGGTTTCCTACAACAGACTCTAATGGGAATTTTTAGTTACTTTGGACCAAAATTTTTTACATCCTATGAAGATACATGTGAAAATTGTACTCTTTTATTATTTTCATTGTTTCTTTTCATATGTGCAAATATATATATATATACATATATATATATATATATATATATAT
>NW_006441955.1:18439513-18461670 GCF_000325575.1 Pteropus alecto
AGGTTCTCCAAAGCCCAGCTGAAATGTTACCTCTTCTTAAAGTTTTCCCTAATAACTGAACTGTTAAGTGTTCCTTCTTTAGAGTGCCTATGGCAATCTATACATACTTTTATCCTGGCATTTATCACTGTGAAGTCGTTATTCATTTAAAGGTCATTCCCATTTAGAAAATAAATCTTTCTGAGTAGACACTGTGTAGGATGTGGTAAACATCCTACGAGGCTCAGAAAAGGCCCCTATGTTAAAGAAATAACCAGTCCAAATGTCAGTAGTTCTGAGGTTGAGAAACTCTGAGCCCCAGAAATCTTCGTAATTCTAGTGTTCACATAGTACCTGGCATAAGAAGCATAAACTCAGTAAGTGAATGAAGGGTCAAAAAGAATACTACTAATGTAAAATACCATAAGTTCTACTTTCTTGTTCTGGCAAAGCTTTACTTGCCTATAATTAAAAACCTGTTACATATATTCATCTAAAAAGAGCATTTTGGGGAGACAGTTTGACAGAATAATTATAGTTTAGCAATTAGCACATAAACAAGAGAAGCAATAAGCTGTTACACATTGGCTAGAATCTTGTGGGTAAAGGCAGTCAATCTGAAAGGTATAAAGTGTAAGAAATAATATCGAATGACATCTTCACAAACAAAAGTACAAATTTAATAATTTTACAGATATGAAGTATAAGAAGTCATATTGGGAAGACAACCTTAAAAACATAAGAATATAATGATGGAAAGAAAGTTTAGTGATAATAATTAAACAATGATGGATACTAGGATCATAAAAGTAAAATGAGATAAAATTAAAATAGAAGAAAAGATATTTTAAGTAATAAAACTTAAGCTCTAGGAAATAGTTCATAAAACCTCATGGGAAATCCTTTTTGTTGTTGCAGAGCAAGCAAAAGGAAAAATGTCACTCTTTCAAAAGAATGGAAAAGTAATGTTTGGAAGCTATGCTATAAATTTAAAATATAGTTTCTAGGTATGAATTTATGAACCAAAGTTTTCAAAAGCAGTAGCCTAAAACTACTGGAGGAAAAAAAAAGAGTAGTGACATCGAGGTTACCTATCCCCACCCCCCCACACCCAAGCAAAAGGAATCAAACTTCAACTACACTAATAGAAACATAAAAAATAAAAGTTTTTTCTATATTGTCTTGGTCAGCCCATATCTGGAGAATAGTGTTCAACTCTGAATGCCACTTGACCCTTAGAGATAAGAAATGTTTCAGGTTCTGTGATCCATATGATCTCTGTTTCAATTTTGCTGTTGCAGTACAAAGCAGCCATGGATAATACTAACAAATGAGTATGCTTATGTTCTAATAAAGCTTTATTTATAATAACAAGAGGGCCCGATTTAGACCTGGCCTTGTTTTGGAAGAGAAAGACTGATAAATTTTAGTATGTCTAAATTAAGATGATCAAGGTGTTTAGTGGTCTGAAAACCCTATCACACAAAATATTTTAAGAAGTCACTAATATTTAGCCTAGAAAAAAGGTGAATCCTATAACTAATAAAATCTGCTTTAGGATACTCAGGAACAAGATATCACTCATGTATTCATTTAATAAAATTAATTATGTCTTGTCCATCAATCACTAGAGCTAGGAAAAAATGCTATTCTCGGGTTTATATGATACCCTCCTTAGAGATCAGTGAGAACTGCCAGGTTCATAGAATCCAGAAAATTGTGGAAAGGCCTCTGGTCTTCAGCTCATTGTGGTTCTCACTAGAATATTTGTTGCCTAAGGCTACAAAGTCAAGTCAAATGAAGGTGACCATGCCATTCTTGTGGTCATTTCTCACTCACTTGTCATGCTTGGGTACTTGGTCCTTTTCTTTGACTCCCAAGGCCATTGTTTGCTTGTTGTGCATGTAGTCTAGGAACAAAGTTTGCAAGAATTTGCGATTCCTCAATATTCCCAGGCTCTGAAGAAAATCTAATTCTCTTCTCATGGCCCCCAGCCACTCTTCCCAGATGCACCTATTCAGTGGTACAGATTTGGCAAGAGATGAGGCAGATCCTCTTTTACAATGCTGGCTGGCAAGGTTTCACAACCTTTGGATGACTGGTAGTTCCACATAGGACCTTCTGGGCATCTCAAAACGTATTTTAAGATCTGATAGAGAAAGGCATATACATATGAAAAAACTAATAATTCAACAAAGTGAGTGGTTAATGTCAAATAAATCATGGAATAAAAAGCAAATGATATGTGTGTTTAAAAAGAGATATTATTTTCAGGTGGGGTAGACAAAAAACATCACATTTATTTTTCAGACCTTTATTTCTAGTCAAGACCTTTTACCTGAGCTCTAATCACAGACACCACACACACACACACACACACACACACACACACACACACATTTTCTCCTAATTAAAGTCTCTTACATTCACCTCAAAGTCACTATAGTATTTTAAGTAGAATTCATTATATACAACCTATTCCACCTTAGATTTACTCCATTCCAATATTACCACACTCAATCAAGAAATTATCCTTAATTTCTTCCTCTTTTTTACCTCCTACATCTAATCAGTCATCATCATTACCATGTGGTTTTCAGGACAGTTTCTTATTTGACTTTTTGCTAGCACATCCCCTCCCCATTTCTCACCCTATACCCAGCTGCCAGAGTGAGCTTTCTAAAATACAATCTGATCAATTTTGCTGTCTAAATCAAAGACTTCCATTACCTCCAAGCTAAAACTCAAATTGCTTGGTCTAACATGAATGATCTTATGATCTGGCCCTTCACCACATATTATTTCTTTTTTCTTACTCTTTTTCTTATTTTTTATCATTTCTTACTATTGTTACTAACCTTCAGTTCTTTTAATAGGCCATTATCTCTTTCAAACCACTCCTATATTTCCTCCAAAAAAGGCCATTTCTTTTGGTTCTGTAGACTCGTCAATAGCTCCAAAGCGAAGTATCAGTAGGGCCTTCTATTTTTTAACTCCCGTCTCCCAATACTGAACAAGTACCTCTCCCCTGTGCTCTCTAGAAACCTACACATATATTTCTCTCAAGATTATGAGCTACTTGATAATAGGAATAATGCCTTTCATCTTGATAACCCTAAGACTTGAGAAATAATAGGAAATCAATATATTTATGGTTTTGAATACATACTATTGAGAAATGTATGGGTAAAGACATTTTGAATGAAAAAAGCTTTAAAAACTGATTTTCTCAAAGTCACCACTAATCTCCATGTTGTTAAATCAAGTAATGGGTTCTCAAATCTAGCAGCAATTTTGTCACAATTTGTCATTTTCTCCACCTGGAGACACCTTCTATACTTGGCTCCTAGGACTTCATGTTTTTGTTTTTTCTCTTATGTCCCTGTATCTCCTGTGTCACTTCTCAGTCTTCTTTGTTGACTCATCCTCATGTTCTCTTAGACCTATTTTCTTCACATCTCCACTCATTACCTTGGTGATCTTGTACTCTCAAGAACCGATGCCATCTCTATGCTGCAATTATCTATCTTGCTCATTACCTATCTTGCCTGGACTTCTTCCCTGAAATTTAGACTTGTGTATATAAAACTTCTTACTTAACATCTCTAGTTGGCTTTGTAATACATATTTCGAATTTCACATTTCTTTTTTTCAACTTTATTGAGTTATAACTGACAAATAAAATTGTAAGGTATTTAGTGTACATTGTGATTATTTGACATATGTATATATTGTAAAAAGATTCCTCCAACCTAGTTAATTAACACATCAATCACCTCACGTATTTATTGTGAATATTGAAAACAAACCTCAGATCTGTCCAAAACCCTGCTTCACCTTATCATCCCCATCAGTCAACTGCAATTTCATCTTTCTTTAGTTGCTCAGACCAAACACTTTCAGTCACAATTGATTTTACTTTCTATTACTCCACACAGCCATTTCAGCAACAAAACATTCGACTAATCTTAAATAAATCTAGAATCCAACCACTTTTCACCACCTCTACTGCCAACACCCTAGTCCATACCACCATCATCTTTCATTTAGCTATTCCATTAACCTCCTATTTGATGGTCTCCCAGCTTCCAATAATTGTCCTCCTCAGTCTGTTTAATAGCCTACTGTTAGGCAAAATGGTTTCAAGTGATTGACATCCCACTTCATTTTAAGCATGTTGCTATCAGTGACCTCCAGTTTCCCCCCACCCCGCCCCCCAGGGGTGGACCAGTATCACTTGAAAGGAATACTCTTATATAGATAAGTTGGCCCATTAAGTTGTTTACTACCTTGGAATATATAGCTCTTAACAAGCATTGTGCCACTTGGCTACAAGCCACCTATGTTCCTGAGGCTATATATATCAAGCCCCATCTTTTCAGGTGTGGAGATTTAAGGTCTTGCTACCCACCCAAGACTCTGCTTCTGTCCCTAAGCTCCTTTAAGAAACTTTGTTTAATTCTGGAGTTGTCAGCCTTTTTCTTTGGTCTCTCAGTCCCATCCTCCTGTGGAGGTCAATTTGAGTACACTTTGGGAAATTTTTCCAATGCCTACAATCACAGATATCCTTTTAAAAATACATCACTTTCATCAAACCTTTGATCAAAACCTTTTAGTTACCTTCCTATCTTACTCTGAATCAAAGCCAAAATCTCTGTATTGAGCTAGTAAGACCTCATATTATTTACCTCCGCATTGTCATCTCTTTACTCTCCTCTCTCACTCTGCTTCAACCACACTGCTGTCCTAGGGAGTCTTCAAGGAAGCAATATGTCCCTGCTCCAGAGTTTATGCTCCTTCATTTCTTTTAAGCCTCGGTCAGATTTCATCTTCTGAGTAGGGCATTACCTGACCCCTGTATTAAAAATTATAATTCCCCATAAGAATTTTTCCTATCTACCTCCTCTGTTTAAGTTTTCTTCATAGCACTATAACCTTGTAGTATATTATTTTATTTTACTTAATCCCAACCCCACTGCAATGTAAAGTCCTTTGGGGCAGGAGTTTTTGTCTCTTTTATTCAATGCTGTACCCCAGACTCCAGAAGCTTATCTGGTACATAGTCTTTCAATAACAGTTGCTGAGTGAAGAAACAGTACACACATTTTTGCATTTCTGAGTGCCTGACAGTGTCTGAATTAGAGTAGGACTTCATTTAATATTCATAAAAGCCTTATAAAATAATGGTTATATTCTCAAGAAGAAAGAACTAAAATTTCTAAGGTTTGAGTTAATTATGCCTCCAGAATTTCTGTGTAGTCAGGACTTAAAGACAGCATTCAGATTAGTGGAGAGAGAAAAAATTTAACACTCAGAAAAACACTATATTTTTTTATGTTATATATTGTATTCGAGAGTGGCTTGATAAAGGTATGCATATGGCACATACCTTTAACCTTTGACAGCAACTCTTGCCCCAGGTTTAGCAATTATTCAGAGCTATCGCAGCATCTAAGCCAGTATGTTCAGGAGAAAGTGAGTACAACAGTTTCTCTATAACAAGTTCATTTAAGGAAGTAGAAAATGACAGGATTGATAATTAAATTGTGTCTATATTGTAGAGTTATAGAATGCTTTGCTAAGAATTGAGTTCATCCATTGGTTCCCATACCTGTGGTGACTCAAAAATATAGATGTTGGGGATCTACCCTATACCTCCTACTGGTGTAGATGTTTAACAAATTTCCCAGGTTTTTATTAAGCAGCCAGCAATGTACCCCAACAATAGACTGGTATTTGGAAACATGGTAAGCTACTAAATGTTTTCAAGTGACAGTTTGCATACATTACTGTATTTTTGCAGTTTATTTGCTGAAAACTAACCCCATTTCTGTGTATTATACAACCAGGTAAATCTGACAGGGGGATGAGTGGAATGTCTTTTAGAGAAATGTGTCATGCACTGCCTCACAATAGTATTTTTCTCCATTTGTTATAGGTCAATGCACAAACTGGCCCAGTTGGAAAGACTTGACCTAGGCAATAATGAATTCAGTGAGCTGGTAAGCGAATGCATTTTCTAAACCTGATAAATGCACCCTAGGAGATCATTTCTTTTGCTCTGTCTTTGTAGCCACAGATATTAAATCAGCAAGTAGAGATTTGCATTTGCTAAATATAAAAATAAAATAAAATCTGAGAAGTGATTGTTTAACTTATATAGTAAGCCACAGAGAACTGGATAATATTAGAGTTCATTAAAAAAAAGATAGGCAGATGCAAATTGAGTTCTGAACACCAGCTATGTGGCAGGCGCACCATGTTCAGTGTACTGCAGATGTTACCTCATTTAATCCTGATGCAACATGTGGCCATGTTAACTTTGTGGAAACAAGCTCAAAGTGGTCACTGACTTACATAGCTTTTATATTGTTGGACACAAATTAATCCAATACTTGATTAACTGAAAATCCATATCTAGCAGGCTCCTGCCTTGAAGGCTTCTTAGTGGAGAGTGGAAGCCAATGGTCTTCTATTTCTAATTGTACTGAAAATGTCTTTCAAGTGAACACATATTATGACCTCAATTGATAAGAATTCTGACTGCTCCTTTCAGGCTTAAGTTTTCTTTAAAATTTGCCTAAAAACTAAAATCACAAATGCAAGTTAGAAATAGTCCTTTACAAGCAGACCCAGCTTTCTTTATTCAGAAGTCTTCCACCTGAACATCTTCAAATTTCAAAAATCCAATTCATCTAAAATGTATTTGAGCTATTTTTAAAGTAAAACATGTAAGTAGCCACCTTTTCTCTCCTAGCTATGTTGCTAATGATGTGACCTTGTGTAAATTACTTAACCTCTCTAAGTCTCATTTTCCTTTTCTAGAAAATGGAGATTATATAATGGTTCCTTCCTTATGGGCTTGAGTGAGAATTAAATAAGATAATGCATGTGTAGGGCCTGGAAAAAAGTGATTCTCAGTGAATGCCAATGTATAGGGGTGACAGGGTGTAATTTATACTGCATCTGGAATGTGCAAAGAAATTAACTTGTTCTACGTTGACCATAACTAATCTGGTTTTTATCGCAGCCTCTATGAGCTATTCACTAAGGGTAAAACTGACTTTTTTAAATCTGTGGTTAAAAATTTAATCTGTTTTTAGAAGTTACATGGTGCCATTAAGTTGTGTTCATCTTCTTTGCATAAAAATTCTGTTTCTCATGTATCCTCTCACCTTCCTTGGATGGAATTTGGGTATGTGCACAGGAGATACTGTCCCTCTGACCTGAGGGAAGGAGACTGGCTGGCCTACAGAGACTTTTCAGAAGTGTGCTAGGCAGCACATGTTGGCCTCTGGGCTGATGTCTGCAGCTGATATTGCCTCCTGTGTCACACCTGCAGCTCTGGACCTGTAGTCAGTTCTTTGGGCTCTGGCAATATTCCCTGGGAGCACTGTCATTTCCCTCATGCTGGCATTGCCACCACTCAGCTCTTATTGGCTATAGATACATGAGTCTCTGCCCTGTTTTCTCTCAAGCACTAGGCTTGGAGTCCATCCCTGGTTTCTGTTGTGAAGGTACCTCAGCAACCACAATCCCAGTAGGAGCCCCACTGCCAGTATACACAGTCTCTAAGAGTACATGATATGCAAACTAAGAGAGGCCAAGTAAAAATAAATTTCAGAGCCTCGCTCTGCCTGCGACATTGCACTATCCAAGTTTTCCTACTTTGCATTAACTCAACTGTTATAAGGCTGCCTGCAAGGTGACCTCAAATGCATATTAGAACAAGAGGACCCAGTACATAGTCTAATGCACCTCCAGCATTTTTAAAGTAGATATGTATTAATGCCGGAAGAGAGACTGGTAAGGGTGATGAATAACGGATAGTGGCAAAACTGGTTGATACTGGTAGTTTTAAAATTAATTGTTAAGAAGCTAGGACCTGCCCAAGCTTCCATGAAGAGATGTAGCTTGGCCTAGTAGTTGAAAATCTGTGGACAGTGGATTCAGACAACTGAAGTTTAACTGTTAACTTCATGGCCAGCTAGCTGGGTACCGTTGGGTCTGTGGCTCACTCTCTATCCTCAGCTTCCTCTTTAATAAAATAAGGGTACCAATCTCATCTATCTCATAGGCTTTTTAAAGAATTTCATGCAAGAGAATCTATAATAAACATAATATATGTTTCAGTGAATTTCAATTCTGTCAGATATATTATTTTGCAAGCCTTTCATGTAGTTTGTGAATCAAGATTTTACTATAAATATTTAAATTAACAAACATGAATAGAGTGTGTTTATTTTTTGAAAATAGACTTACTAAGCAGAAACATTTTTTTTGTTTTTAAACTCCCAATATTTCATACTAGTCACAAAATAGTATCTTTTTAATTTTTTTTTTCTACATTTGTCCTAGGACCCTTTATTTGATAACATTCAGTTATTTGGAAGTATTGAGGGGGGTGGTATAATTATGGAAATTCACATTTCTAATGTTATTCACTTTTAATCAAATGTCTGGCTTTTATTAGTCATCTGAGTAGGCCTAGCTATTGTTTCTCTGACAGTATAACCTCTAATGAGAAAATAGGAGAATTTTCTCTGATAAGAGGCCTCTAAAAAATAATGTCATATGGAGGAAAAGTGATTAAATTCTATTCTGTGGCTAGATATTGACACCTAGGAGATTACTGTCAGATGATTCATTTTGCATAACATGGTAAAGAGACAGTTGTTGAAAGAAGATGATGATAATAATAATAATAATAAACTTTAGAATGTGAAAGCCTGATGAAGAGAATAAAAGTTTGCTTAAGAATCAAAGTAAATATCCCAAATGAGGTTTGAAGTTGAAATATTTACTTCGGGATGCCTTTGTAATCATGAAAAATTCTTAACAAAAGAATTACCTTATTTTTCTAACAGCAGTAATCACTAAAAGATACAGAGAAAAGTTCTGAGAACATAATAGATTCTTAGGGGTTTTTTTTGTTTTCATTGTTTCTTTCATGGCTTGTTTTTATCAATGTAAAATTAACAAAAGTGAATTTTAAAATCAAAAGTGAAGTTAAACGGAGTATAAAAGTGATAGTAGAAGTCATCCACAGTCTCTTCCCTTTATAATACCATTGTTAATTTTTTTTGGTATATTCTTCCCCACTCCCCTACCCATTTTCTTTTTATGTGGTCAAATGACTATTATTTGGAGTCAGGTCAGAGGTGAGACACTAAGGTTGATGTATGGAGTTGGATAACATTGATCCTTAAAAAGCCTCTATATACTCTTGGTAGAACAGTGTTCTGTCACAGAGTAATCAGGAACTTCCCAAAGTCCAAGGATGGTCAGGGCCCCTAATACAGATTCAGTGATTCTCAGGGGGCCCAGAAACCCTACAGTAGATATATATTTCAGATATATGTAGATCTATCTGATAGTCCTATCTAATGACAGTCCCTATTGGTCCTGAACTGGTGTAGGAAAAAATGGAGCCCCTAGAAGCAAATCGCCATGATTAAGAACACTGGAAAATGGAGCAGATCGAGCAGCAGAGCCTGGGGAGTAATGGGATCAATAGGTGGAGCCAGAAATAGTGTGAGGCCCTAGCTGACTCTCCCTAATCTAGCCCAGCTTCCAGCTCCCAGCCTTTCTTACTCCCTCTCTCCTCCCCTCTCTGCATTGGAAAGGAGAGAGCAATGAATAAAGGAAAGTGTTACTTAGAGCCCCACCAACTCTACTAAGAAGCAAAATAAGTTTTCCGCAAGCCAGAAAAAGAAAACAGCTGATCCCAGAGAAAGCAAGTAGCAGACGCAATGTGATCTGTGTGTGGTTTAGAGTTCAGCAGTTTAAAAGTTGGCAGCAGCCTGGGCAACAACCCACTGACAAAGGAGTAACAATGGACAGCAGGAGAGGAAGATGGGATTACAGGGGTCATCTCCTGTTATATGGTAGATTCCCTTGTCTCCACACCTCCTCTGCACCACAGAGGCACTCCGAAAAGAAATAGCTGGGGAGGAGGATCCCAGAAAAGGCCAGATTTCTTGATCTCCTGCTATTCAAGTATGAAGAGGTCAGAGAAATGAGATTTTTAAATTTCATTATAACTGTGATGTAATACATACTGGTTTTATGTGTTTTTATAAAGATATTTCTATTACCAACTAGGAATTATAGTGTGTATTCTATTTGATATTAATGTACGATTATCAAATTCAAATAATTAGATTCTTTATAAGCATTGCTATAAGCTTTCTCTGAAGCTGAATTAGAAAAACTGTCAAATAAGGCAAAAAAATAAATAATGAATTAAACTCAAATTTAAGAGAAAATAATAAAATCAAAGAGGCTTGAAAATTTTATTATATGAAATCTAGTACATATAAAATGATATAGCTAATGCATATTTAAGCTACAAAACATAATAAAATGTGTCCCTGTGAACCCACCATCCTATTCTTGTGAACTAGAATGTCACCAGTTCTGTACAGCTACCTGGATGCTCTTACCTAGTTCTGCCTTATTCCCAGAGGCAACTGCAATCCTGAATTTTGTTTGACATTCCTACATTTCTATGTGTCTCTAAACATTATATTATTTCACTTTGCTTGTTCTCCAGATTTCTAAAAATGTAATGATATTACAGCTTATTTTTCTTCATGGACAATCATTTTTGTCATTTTTTTATTATATTGCTGCTATGAGTATTCCTATAGGTGCACATATGCAAGAGTTAATCTAAGGCATATATTTAAAAGTGGAATTTTCTGATCAAACTGTCTCCATATGCAACTTGAAAAATGCTTTTTTCCCCAAAATAGTTGCAATGTGTAGGAGTTCCCATGCTTCACATCTTCACTTGCACTTGATATTGTCAGACTTATTTTTGCCAGTATAATGACTGTACAGTGGCATCTCATTGTGATTTTATTTTGCATATCCCTGATTTTGAATGACATTAATGATTTTTCCATATGTTTGTGGCAATTTGTGCTTCCTGTTCTGTGAAATGCCTGTTTGCCCATTTTCTATTGGTTTCTTTTTCTTATAGATCTACAGAGATATTTTATGTGTTCTAGATATCAATCTTTCTTTGGTTATATGTACTATGGATTTCTCCCTCCAAGCCTCTGCAGTCTTTTTACTTTCTTCATGCTGTGTTTCGATGACAGAAACTTTTTAATTGAAATATAATAAAATGTGTACTTTCTTTATGTCTAGCACATTTTATATCTTGCTTAAGAAGTCTTTGCCTCCCTAAAGTCAAACCGATCTTTTCATGTGTTTTCTTCTAAAAGTGTGAAGGTTTTATTATTCATAATCAAGTTTATTTCCATCTGGGATTAATTATTTTACATTGCATGTCTTATTTTTCTTAAAAAGTACTGTTTTCTAAGCAACATTTGTTAAGCAGTCCTTCCTTTTCACCTGATATGAATGCCAACTCTTAACAAAATATGATTTCCATATACTCATAGGTTACTTTCCTCATTGGTCAGTTTACTATCTGGCTACCAGAACTGCAATCTTAATTAATACAAAGAAGTTTTTGAGATCTAATAGAAAAAGTTTCTCTAATTTAGGCACCTGGACATTTTTATATGAATTTTAGAATTAGTTTATAAAATTCCTCAAAAATGAAAAACATTATTAAAATTTGATTAGAAACACATTGATTTTATAAATCAATTTTGATTGAATTGACAATGGAGAATTGATATTTTTATGATATTGAATCTTCTTCAGCATCAACGTGACATATATCCATTTATTTGTCCATTTAGATAACTTTGAGCTAAGTTTTATAATTTTCTTCAAAAAAACCTTTTACATATTTTCAGTTAGTTTATTCCTAAGTACCTTATCTTTTTGCTTTAGTTGTAAATGTACTTTTTCAAAAGTTACAGTCTCCAACTCTTGTTTCAAGTGTACAGTAATCCATTTGATTTTTGTTATATCCAACTACCTGCTAAATTCTATTAATAATATAAATAATCATCTATAGATTTTTTAGAGATTTCTGTGTAGAAAATCAAATAGTTTGTGAATAGTTGAATAGAAGCAAATGTGATTTTCTGGTTCCCATTATTAATGGAAATGCATTTAATGTTTTGTTATTAAGACTATTCTTTACTATTAGTTTGTATAGATATCCTTTCTTAGGTTCAGACATATCTTTTTATTTCTAGATTACTAAGAGAATTTATCATGAGTAAATACCAAACACTATAAAGTTCTTTTTCTGCCTTTATTGAGATGATAGCATTTTTTCTCCTTTAATCTGTTAATGCTATGAATTACATAGAAACAATTTCTAATGTAAAACCACCTTTGCATCTCTGAAATTAATCCAACGTGATTATGATATGCAATGACCATGACTTTCCATGTAAACTGTATTCAGTTCAATCCTGTCTAGAAATTTTAAAAAATCTACACTCATGTGTGAGATTTATATACATTATTCTTGTACCCTTTCTCTATCTCTGGGTTCATGTTTTTCATCAGTTTTAGAAAATTATCATTCCTTATCTCCTCAAATATAGCCTTTTATTTATATATTCTGTCTTTTTTTGCTGGAATTTGGATTAAATATGAATATGAGAATGATATGACAAGTGATTTTTAAAATTCTATTTTATTAATTATTTTGTAAATTTTTTTCTGAAAAAGTAATCAGATAAGGGGTAATTTTAAAATATTTATTTTGTGTTCTTAAAGAAAGCCTTTGGCCTCCCTACCTAAAATTATTCAGTATTCATTCTTCAGAATTTTAGGCATAATGGTGAGATCATTTTTAAAAGCATTTTCAGCTCTTTGAACTCTTTAACATACCAGTTATTGATAGAGAGATTTCTAAATTATAGGCCATTCAAATTCTAGATTAACAAACAAAATATGCATTTTGATAAACAAATACCTAAGTGACAGCAACAAAAATATTTAAAGATTAAAAAAGAAATATTTCATGTAATAAAAAAATTAATATCTTCGAAACATAATGCAAAGATTGATTGAATTTAAGAGTCCAGAGAATTTGTCAGGAAATGAGTAGTATCATTTTAACTGTCTAATTTTTGAAACAGTTGTCAGTCTTGATAAAAACATTTCATAAATTCAGCTTTCCATGGACTAGAGGATTTATATTCTATAAAACTTCTTTATAGAAAAGCTTAAAAATATTCTGCACTTTGCAAATCACCACTTTCAATGCTCAGAAGGGCTACAGGTCACAATAAGCAAGAATTTCTAATCTCATTATTCAAACTGAATTTATTTAGGTTGACATTTTTTACTTTATTTCATAGAGTCAAAGAAAAAGTTCAAATAGAGAAATAAAGAATGAAGAAACTGAGAGGAAATGCCAATAGTTGTGTAGAATATTTGTTTGGCCTATACACATACTATGAATGTGTTCCACAGAAATTTGAAACAGTTGAGTACTTATGCTAATGTTTTAACTTGTAATTAAAGTTGATGGAACTTTAATTTAAAAATTTAATTTAAAAATTAAACTCATTCTACTAAAAGCATAGTTACCAATAGTTTCACTTCTCTAGTTTGCCCAAGGTGTGCTCATTTTTAATTATCTAGGATGCATGTATTCCTGAGGCAAGCACTTTATTTACTTATGCAGTAATTTCCTTTATAAGTAATTACAGCATAGGTTTACCATACCTACTAATCAAATTTTGTCAATTATTCTTCAAGTAAAGCTTATAAAAAAGAATGGTAATAAAATGCAATTTGTCATCTTATAACTGGCCCCTCACATTTTAGGGTATATATTTGAAACATCTTAATTTTTAACTCCTCCATTTCTTGCATTTGTAAAACCACTGAGGATGTAGATTGTAGATATATATCACATACATTGCCAGAAGTTATTATTATATCAGGAAAAACTTGAGAAATGAAACTTATTTGTTAAATTATTAGAGGCACATCAATTTCTGTGTCAGTCAAAGTCCATTCAGGAGGTGGAAACTATATCAATTATTTAACAAAGAAAGTATTATATAAAGAATGGTTAAACTCGTATTAGAGAACTGAAAGGGCAAGAAGGGGACACTAAAGGATCACAGGAGTAATAACTCTAGGAAGTAGCTAACACCGCTATTGTAGAGAACAAATGGAAGAAGGTAGTGTAAGAAATTAGGAAAAGCAAAAGCTGAGACAAACATCTGAAGAAGGGCACCAACCAGCTAGTGCTAGTGTCTTTGAGGGGGCTTGACAAGGCTGGTTCTAGTTATGTGGAAAAACTACAAACTACATACGACTGCTGTTGATGAGGTTTAGTGTCACTGCAGGGGCAAGTGCTGCTGTTAAGATGCTAAAATGACCAGGAAGTGAATAGAAGGAGCCAGTCCCATCCTCATCCTCTAGCCTCCCAGTCTCTCTCCAGCACACCCAATTGTCAGTGCTCGATCCAGATCCACCTGTCAAAAAAGGAAATGTTAACCTCAGAATTACAAAGTAGAACATAGAAACGTGGGCCCTCAGCTTAAAGCCAAAAGCTTAAACATTTAAAATAAAATAAATAATTATTTTTGCCTACTCAATTTCAGCATCATTTTCTCCAGAAACCTTTTCTTGTTCCTGACAGACTACCAGGTTCCCAACTGGCACTTGATAATTGTTTTTGAATAAATGAATGAATTATTTGATTTAAAAAGTAAACAGTTCAAACAATTTGCATCATCAGAATCCTAAAAATTGGAAACATTTAAATCAAACTAAACAGTGAGAGAGTTAGAGGAAACACTTTAATTTGTCTGAAAAGCAATCATTCTATAATTAGCCATCATTTAAGGAATCAATTTCAATTCACTTTGAGACGTATTTCCAAGAGTTTCTCCATAAAACTTTTAAGAACAAAATTTGCAACTGTATTTCCACTAATTCAAGAATTTGAAAGGAGTCCTTGATGAATCATTCAATTAAAATGTATTTTCTTACCAAAAATAATTGTGAATGCTTTTTCTCATAAGAGGATCAAATTGGGGTCTCCACTTTTATAAATGCAACATCTGTTGACAGGATTTTAATAAGCAATCTCCATTGTCACACATACAAATAAACTCATTTAATTGCTTTGAAATTTTCTCTTTCCTAGCAATAAAATAAGTCATCTTTGCCTTTGTTTCCAAAGGAAGCAGTTTTTCTCTCATTGCCATTTCTTATTACTTCAGTATCATGACTGGGCACTATGAATAAAATTAATTAGCTCTGTTTGCCTTTCTATAAATAGATTTTTTTCTAAGAGTGGCATATATCTCAATGTAATCAAGTGCCCTGGTAATTCCATCAATAGTTTCTACCAGAGAAATTAAAAGAAAAAGAAATGCTCCCTGATGGAATAAGGGTAAGCCACCTTAAATATGAGTACAAATTTAAAATCCAGACTCCAAAAAAATAAAAGTATTATTCAATCATAAAGTAAATCCAAGAGAATATTCTTGGGTTGTAAATAGAGATTGTGCATTACCTCAAAACTAACAACAATTATATTTAAAGTAATCAAATTCCAACTTAAATCTTCTTCACTTAAATGTTAAATTGGTAATATCTGGATGTATTATCTGATATTGAATTACCAGAAAAAAAGTTACTTGATTTTGGGTTTCACATCAAACCAAAACTAAAAGAATTAAAATGTTTAGGAGAAATATAAAGAAAGGGGGACAGAGACAGCACGTGCATGTGTGTGTGTGCAGGGTATAATTAGGGTGGAGAGAAGCTCCACTGTGTGTGTGTGTGCAGGGTATAATTAGGGTGGAGAGAAGCTCCGCTCAGAAGGTGACATTTCGGTAAATACCTAAAGAAGATGAAGGAGAAGACTATGCAGGTATCTGGGTGGAAGATGGTTCTAGACAGAGGGAACAGGAAGGATACAAACACCTGAGATGAAAGCAGGCTTAACATGTGGACAGAAAGAAGATTAGAATGACTGGAGTAGATAAAATGAGAATAGTTGATAAGTTATTTGGGAGTGAGAGTAGGGTAGGGGGATTAGAGGAAGAATCCAATAAGACATTTTAAGGATTTTGGCTTTACTTCTGTGTAAAATGGAAGCCCTTTAGAAGGTTTTAAATAAGTAAAAGCCATGGTCAGACTTACATCATCACATTACATTATGGTACATTATAATTGCATTAGATTATAGTATGTTACATTACATTACGTTACCAGGATCATTTTGCTGTGTTGAGGAGAGATGAAAACTGCAACAAGGTAGAGCTAAAGAGACCAGTTAGGACATTATTGCAATAATATAGGCAAGAAATAGTGTTGTGGATTGGGGTAGTAGCTGTGAGACGGTAAGAAGGAGTTCATTTCTGAGTAAACCTTAAATATATAGCCAGAAGTAAGATATGAACCTGTAAATTCAAAAAATAATGCAAAATTAGAAATTTCTAATTAAGTACAAAAATGAATGTTTCATTAAGATGACAAAAGAAACTATGAATTTTAATTACAAATAAAAATTAATAAAATATAATTTTTAAAAACTGATAAATGCCATAAACATTTTTAAGTCTAGGAAGATAATATAATAATACACATCTATCATGCATGCTTTCTCCCTGCATTTGGCTTCATGCTCTTTGACACAGTCTTTTCACACAACAAATATTTTATAATATCATGGAGAAAATAGAAAAATAATCCAATCTTCCCTCTACCATAGTTTTTATTACTGACAGTTCAGAAACATTTATTTCTGCTTTACAATTGTTTATTGATACCCTTGTAAAATTTTAGAATTGTTGTCAAACTTGGGAAAACCTCTGACTTAACATTTTCAGCCTTGATTCTCCTCCTCCACTAGGTCCCAATATGTCCTCTGGCTCTGCACCGTCATATCATGATGGTCAGGGAAATTGGCACGATGGGCAGTAGAAGTATTTCTGGAAGCCATTTCTATACAAGATGGCTACCAACAAGTTAACTACACACAGACATGATTGCAAACCATATAAATATATTCCACCAAACCTATATTAAAGGTATTCCCATGCAACATTCTTTTATCTAGTTCCCCAAAATGCCTATGGCCATTTCATCACCACATGGCATGAGGGAAATGACAACATAGAGAAAGTCAGGATAGAAATTATAAAATGTCAGCATTCCAGGCCTAGGCATATACCTGTAACCTTTCCCTATTGCTGAACTGTAAGAAATGACTACAAATTTAGTGGCTTAAAACAGTACAAATTTATTATCATACAGTTCTAGAAGTCAGAAATCCTAAAATTAAGATGTCACCATGGCTTTGATTCTTCTAGAGGCTCCATGGGGAATGTTCCTTGTCTTTTCCAGCTTCTGGAGGCTGCCTACATTTCTTGGCTAATGGCCTCTTTCTCACATCGACTCAATCTCTACACCTGTTATTAATCTTCCACTCTGACTCTACTTCCATCATCATACCTCTTCCTTTGTCTTCTCTGACCCTCCTGCCTCTTTGTGTGGACCTTTGTGATGACATCCAGATCTTCCAGATAATACAGGATAATCTCTATCCCAAGACCCTTAAATTAATCATATTTGCAAATTCTCTTTTACCATATAAGGTGACATATTCGCAGGTTCTAGGGATTAGGACATGGACATCTTTGGAAGTTCATTATTCAACCTTCCATAATCCGACCTCTGCCCCCGAAGATTCATGTCTGGCCCACATGAAAATGCACTCACCCCAACCCAACTTCCCCAAAACTATCACCTATTACAACATCATCTCAAATACAAAAATCTCATGTAAATCTCATCAGCTCAAAAGTCCCAAATGTCATCATCTAAAGCATTTAAATCAGTCATGAGTAACCTGTGAAACTAGAAAAGTTAATCTTCCAAAATACAATTGTGCAATTGGCATAAAATAATAGTTACAGACATTCCCAGACCCCCTCACCACCACCCCCAAAAAAAGCGGGGTGGGGTGAGGTGCGTTTGGGAGGGGAGGGGAATGGAAAGACCAAAGGCATCTACACTCAGAACCAATTTCAAAATCCATTTTGGCAAACTCCATTAGGTTCCAGGCCTGGCCATAACCTCCGTGTCTCAAGATTCATTGTTTCTGTGCTTATGTCTCCACCCTCTTGAGTCATCCTTCCTTTTTCAGAAAGAAAAGCAAGTTTTTGCAGCTGAATACATTTATCAACCTGTTTCCTACCTATGGAATTTTATGAGTCTGACCGTCTTCTTTCATTTTGTCCTCTCTCTGTCCCTTTCAGTTTTTGCCGTTTCTATTGATGGAACAGTCTTAAGAAACTTGTGTTTCTCCCATATACATCTTGAGGATTTCTCCATTGCACAAGAGGTTCCTCCACAGATCTTCCCTAGATAATTCCATGTCTATTCTTGGCTTCTTCTAAGATGTCTAACAGCTTCCATGAAACACATACCTAATCTCTTCAGAGCCCTTTGTGTGAATAAATAAATATCTGATATTTTAATGCTTGCAAGGCACTAGCCACGGTTGTCCAGACATACCCTTGACTTTCTTTCCAGAATACACTTTCCTGGCAATGAATCTTTTAATTTTAGCATCTTTTGCAATCTGAAAGGATGAGAATTTCTCCAATCAAGTCCTGGTTACTTTTTGCTTAACAGTTCACTCAATTTATCTCTTTCTTCTTGCATTTTACTATAATCAGCAAGTAGAAACCAGGCCACACCTTCAAAACTTTGCTGGAAATCTCTTCTGTGTGGTTGTTCTATCCATTAGTGAAAGCAAGATTTTAAAATCCTTTATTATTTTTTTGTTTTTGTCTATTTCCCCCTTCTGTTCTCTCAATGTTTGCTTTATCCATTTGGATTCTCTGATATTGGGTGTATATATGCTTATATTCTCAATTAATTGACAGTTTTATCATTGTGTAATTTCCTCGACAATATTTAATTTAAAGTCTGTTTTGTCTAATCTAAGTATGGCTGCCTCTATTTTCTTTTGATTATCATTTGCATGTAGTATCTTTTCCCCTTCTTTCACTTTCAGCTATGTGTGTGATTAAATCTAAAGCGAGTTTCTTATAGACAGCAAATAGATTTTTTGGGTTTTTTTTTTTTTAGTTTGTTTTTGTTTTTGTTTTTTGCCATTTATATATATATAAAAAAAGATAATACTCTATGTCTTTTTTGTTGGGCAGTTTAATCCATTTACATTTAAAGTAATTATTGATCAGAAATAAGTTATTGTTACCATTTTGTTAAATGTTTCGTCTGCTTTGTAGCTCTTTTGTCTTTTCCCTCTGGTTGTCTTCTTTTGTGTTTCATTGATTTTTTGTAATGACATGCTTTGATTCCTTTTTCATTTTCCTTTGTTTATCTTATTTTGAATTCGTTGTCGGGTAATTCATATGCCTCCATCACTTTAGCTTTGGTTTTTTAAGATTTATTTTGTTCCTTGGTTTTGGCCCTGTTTCCCTGTTTCTTAATGTTCAGTGACACTTTGCTTTGATGTCTGCATAATTGAAAGACACCTACCTTTCCTATTTTTAACAGATCTGTACAGGGGAAGACCTTTACAGTCAGTCCAGCTAGAGATATTGGGGACAAGAGATGTATAGAAAGGTCAGGAGTTCCGTTCTGGAATCTGAAATTTGATATACCTATTACATCTTTAAGCGGAGATGTCAAGAAGGCTGTTAACTATGAGTCTGGGCAGAAGTACAGATAAATAGATTTAATAAATATAAGTATAGAGGTATAATTTAAAACTGTCAATAGATGTGTTTACAAAGGAAAGAGTATAAACAAAATACAATGGCAACAGTTTATACAGGCTATAATTTTGTATAATAGATACAAGTAGAAACATTCTGGAAGTCTGGTATCCAACAACTTCCTTCTACCTCCTTCTACTTCCATAGAACACATTTCTATGATCTGTATTAATAAGTTCAATTAACAATTGGGGGGTACTGCAAAAGATAGAATTCCAAGATGGCCTCCAAGATCTGTATCCCCTGAGAAATGGATGTCTTCTTTCAGTTATTCAATCAAACAGTAATATAAGTACTACTATGAAATGATTTTGCAGCTATAATCAAAGTCCCAAGTCAGCTGACCTTAAATAAATTATAGTAGCTGAATCTGATCTAACTAAGTTATCCCTTAAAAGGTAATGGACTCTTTTTAATTAAAGAGATTGGAAGTGTGAGAGGGCTCATGAAAGGAGTTATATTTCAAGGAATGCAGGTAGCCTCTAGGACGAGAGAGTGACCCCAGCAAACAAATATCTGACAGCAAGCAAGGGAACAGGGACCTCCGACCTACGACCCTAAGGAACTTAATCTTGCCACATCCAAATGAGCTTGCAAGAGGACTCCAAGCTCCAAATGATAATGCAGTCTAACCAATACCACAACTTTAGCCTTCTGAAATCCTAAACAGAGAACATAATCATACCATGCCCTGACTTAGGACCTACAGAACTCTGAACTAATAAATGAGTGTAGGTTTAAGCTATTCAGTTTTTAGTTGTTTGCTATGAAGCATTGAAAAACTAATGCAGATTTTTTTATTCATTGTCCTTGCAAAGATTACAAGATGTTGGATAATTGAAAGGGCTGGTAAGACTCCAACTAGCATATTTGAAGCCTTTCAACAAAGGCAAATGATACACTAAAGCAGTAATGATATATTAACAGCAGTAAAAAAAAAAGAATGCAAGCAAACATCAGGGGCCCAAAGAGCCTTCAAAGTACAACTCCCCATGGTTCTTTCTATTCACACAGGATGTGTTTCGTCTCTGGATAAAACCACCAAGATCTGTATGAAGAATCTTAGTTTCAGGAGAGTTCTCTAAAAGTGCAGTCTTTGATGCCCTTCTTTGTACATAACTAAGTCAGGCTATTTAACTGGTGATGCCAGATATTATCCCCAATAAATAAACCCAAACTTGGTGCCACCAGAGGAGTTTCAAACTTGCAGTAGTACATTATAAATCCTTAATTAACTCACTGCCCTTATCTTGGGCAAGAATCAGTGCCAGACTTATAGGCTTCCCCAGAAATAAGTATAGAGCTGAACCACTTTAACTGTAAAATAATTCTGTGCCATATAGTTCTGTTTCCCTTCCCCTACTTTATACTTTCTCTGGTTCCCCAAGCAGGATACACATACTGGCTATGGTGAATGTGCAAGCAGGTAAATGAGCAAGCGGATATCATTTGAGGCCTTCAGAGGGCCCTTTTTTAGGTGACAAACCTTTAAATTCACAGTCTGCTCTCTACTCGGATAATCAGTGTTGTAGTCAGCTAACAATAGTGAGGCATTCTGGTTGATTCCAAAGTCTGAAGAGTGCTTCTCAACCCATCATCTCTTCTAGCCATTGTCAGAGGATTCTTAGGGGCTACAGCTGTATTTGCCAGCAAGATGTGGAAGAAGAATTACTGATGAGGATAAACATAGAATTTCACGACTGTTTTTGTTGTGCCAACCTGAAGTTAGCTGGAATACTGCCTCTTTACCCTACCACTCATGTTAGAAGCCAATTAGAAGCAGATCTTTAATGGGCAGTCCTAGTTAGCGAAATAACTCTAAGCGCTAATTCCTGACTATCTAGAAATCTTTCGGTTGTTCCCTATGAACTATGGCCTGTTTTGCTACCAATCTCTGCAATTCCAAGTCTGGAAATTTTCTTTGTTTAATTGTTAAACTGTTTATGTTGTTTTTTGAGTACAGAAATGATTGTAATACAGAAGTATAAAAAGAAAAAAAGATAAAGCTCCCATAGAAACCTTCCAGTCCCATTCCACATAGGTAAACACAGTTTAATGTCTATCATGTCACGTCTTTTTCTATGCATTTAGAAACATGTACATGCATATCTTTTTTTTCACTTAAGAATGCATCATGGACATTGTATATCTTTTATTAATTTTTAAAAGTTTTAAATTGTTTTCTACATTGGACATCATGTTATTTGTTTCATCTATAACCTGTTGATGGACATCATTTTTTTTCAAATATTTTGCTATTTTGATGATATAATGGCCAATGTTTGGCATATACATGCAAATATTTGCAAAAAAGATAGCTTCTTAGAGGTAGATTGCTGGATCATTGGGAGTGTATATTTTATTTTAATGGATACTGCAAATTTTTCTCTGAAAAAACAAGACTAATTTACATAAACTATTGGAACTCATTAGAGAAACCAAGCAATTCTGACTTCCCAGAGGGACCCCTTTTTGTTTGTATCAAGTCAGTTGATTTTCATTGAATTTAAA
>NW_006441955.1:18461921-18471013 GCF_000325575.1 Pteropus alecto
AGCAGCATTTTCCCCTTTCATTTGCTTTCAATTTTGTTTCTCTTTCGTCATTCCAATGGAACTTAGAGATGTGAGATGAACCCACGTTGACATCTGAATCAACTTAATGTTTATTACCATGTGTTTACACTATTTTTATGCAGGCACTGTGCAAGTACTGAGGATACAAAGATGAATAAAACATACATTTTACCTTTCAGAAATTCAAGCCTAAAAAGAGTTATGTAAATGATGTCACCTCGATTAACAGATAAAAGGTGGATGAATGGATGGATGGGTGGATGAATGGATGGATGGATGGATGGATAGATGGATGGATGGATGGATGGATGGATGGATGGACAAAGGGCTAGATGGATAAATGATTGATAGGTAGGTAGGTAGGTAAGAGAGAGAGAGAGCGAGATAGAGAGAGAGAGAGAGAGAGATGATAGATAAGAAAATAAGAGTGACTCTTAGAGGAAAAGACAGAGAGGTTCAAGGTAAGGAAAGAATTTAAAGGTAAGTAGGGAAAAGGGAACAGCTCACGGAAGTTATAGAGAGATGGAACAAAAGAGTAGGCTTAAAGAGCTTGAAGTGTTACATATGGCTGGGTACAGATTCTTTAGGATAAAAGGAGGTGAGATTAGAAAAATGAACTGAAGGAAGAGCATTACAGTCTTTGAATATCATGCTAAGAATTTGGTATTTACCTCTTGAATGACAGAGAGCCTGAAAAAAGCAGGAGAATATATTCGTCTATATTTTAAAATGTACCTCTGATATGAAGGATAAATTAATCACTCAATCAGTAATTTATATTGATAACCTACTATGTGTCACAAATTGTGACAGAAGCTAGAGCTTTCATAAGAACAGATTAAAAACAGTGATAAGTGAAATTTATTATAATAATTTAGAGAACAGATTGTATAGCTGGAACTAAGAAATGAGGACAGAAGAAATAGAGAACAAATAAGGATGGACTCAATAAATAAAGAACTTACAGAAAAGAGAGGGCTATAGAAAAGGAAGAAACAATCAGGTATGTTGCTTTTAGTTGTAATTAGGATTTGGTGGGTAATGTTGTTATTGACATAAGAGGAACATAGAAAAAGGACGAAGTTAATGAAAGAAAATAGAAATTCTGAACACAATTGAGTTTCAATTACTTCTGGAACATGTAGATGGAAATGCCTAAAATATAGAAATACAAATCTGAAATTTAGTAAATGTGTCTGACCTAGACACAGAGATTTGAGAATCACTGGCATAGTTGACCCTACGTAAAAGGATGATAATAGAAGACAATGTATAGAATCAGAAGGGAAGGGAGTTGTGGGAAATGACAATAAATATCAAAAAGTTTTACAAACTTTATATTGTTATTGGAACAATTGAACAAAACTACTAGATCTTATTAGAATGTAATTTTCACAAAATCAGAGAATTCGGCCCCTTTGTTCAACAGTATATCTCAGAACCTAAAGTATTTTCAAATATGTTGTAGGTTTTCAGTATTCATTCTTTTTCTGGATCTATTTTTTGAATGTTTTAGACATATGTAATAGGGATGGATTAGAGTTATGAAACCTCTAACAACACTTTTCAATAGCCACACAATTCACAAAGGATTTGAGAGCCAGTTCTTCAACTCTAAAAGAAAAAAAAAAGTTTCTTTTTAAATTTGTAGTCCAAATAAAACTACAACAATTTGTACTTTTTCAAACAGTAGTATTGAATTTTACAAAGTAGTTACTGTTATTTTACAAAGTAGTTACTGTTATTTTACAAAGTAGTTACTGTTATTTTCCATTCCAGATACATTTTTATATTATGTCAATAAGACAGAAATACAAGTTTAAGAAAATATTTATAGTTAATGTGGAAAAAAATGAAAAAGAAGCATGCATTTATAGTAAAGTTCTCAATGGGCTAGAATTGCATTATTCATTTTAAAACACCTCCAACATAATCACAGCATGATCTCTATAATTGTCAACAGTGAGAATCTTTTCATATGCTTAATGTCGTGCCAACAGAACAGAGAAAACCCCAGTGGTGCATGGTCCCCCTGTATGATATGGAAGCTCTCCTTTTGAGAACAAAAACAATCTCTCTTAGTCAGTTGACAGAAATTTTTTCAACTGCTGTGTGCCAGGCATTGTCCTTCATTCTGAGGAGCTTATAAATAAGCATGAAACATGCAGTGTCTTCAAGAGTAGTGTAAGCTTGTTAGGGAGACAAGGCATAAAAAGTAGATCATATGAAGTGTCAAATGAGTTGTCCAAGGCATAAATGCTACCCTGAGGTCTAGTTCTCAAGGTCTACTACGATCCGGCCCAGTTTATCTGTCTGAAGTGTTTCCCTAAATCCACAACTATAAGAAAAAGTAAAATTGTCCTTCTTATTGTACCCTTCACTAAGCTAAATTGAGCTGCTTGCTATTCTCCCTACATGTAGCTTGTGTTCCTGCTTCTGTGTCCTTGTTTGTACTAATGCTTCCTTCTGGAATATCCTCGCTTTCCCTCATCCTCATCCCTATACTGCATTATGGTCTGTAAATCTTACCCTTTCTCAAGGTCCAGCTCAAATGCAGTACCTCCTTAAAATTTCCCTGATGTTACTAGTTTGAAATGGTCTTCTGCTCTTATAAATTCCTCTATAAAAAGATCTCTACTGTACCCATTACTTTCTTTATGTCGTAACTGTGCCTATCCATGTAGGTACATGATCACAGTATGCAACCGTCCCTTCTCCCTTCTCTACTGCTTGGTGAATGTTGTCCATAAAGGGATTTGAATCCCTCAGAACCCAATGAAGCTAACTTGTGGTTTCATGCTTCCAGTACTATTGACTCTTCCCATCCCCTATGGTCCCTGAAAACATCTCACAAGCCTGTTCTGTTTTTTAATGTAATAATTATAAAATATTTTATTTTATTATGATTAATCACCTGCCCTAACTAGGATGCGAGCTCCTTGAGGGCAGAGAATCTGAGCATTCATCTTAGTAACCCCTTTGCCCAAACAGTGTATATTAAGGAAGCATCCTTAAATTACCTTCAACACTTGTTAAAAATTTAGATTTCTGGGTCACACTCTCAGAAACCTGATTCGGTGGGTTTCATATGGAGCTGAGGAGCCCACATTTTTTCAAAACTCCACAAATGATTTTTCTCCACAGATGATTCTTCAGTAAATTTTAAAATGGTTACCAGTTAATAATTATTTGTTGAATGAATGCTGGCTTTTTTTTCTTTTCTTCAACTATAGCATCATAAGAAAAAGAATGTGATTACCTAATCTTTGTGTTTCCACTAAGTATATGGCCTTGTGATTTGAAAATATTATAGTCTCAAATACAGAGGAATTGCTGTATGTTAATTGGACGACTAATGACTGGTATAATTATTTTAAAAGCTTCCCCTAAGGCATAGGATTTGCTGGGCCTTGAAGAATGAGTTTGATTTGAATAGGTGAGAAGTGGAAAGAGTATCCATGGTCAGGAGAGTGACATGATACCAGGAATAGATGGAGATGAGGAAACACAGCATACTGAGGGTTGATGATTAGATTAGTTTAACAAGAGCAAAGGTTCTTGTGGCAGAGGAATGAGAGATGAGGCTGCCTCCCCACTGTATAAAATAAAACTTTGTTAGCAGAACTCATTTTCATTTTAATTTAATAAAAGCAAAAATAAGTGGTTTTGATGTGATTAATGACCAACAAGGGAACTACAGTGCTGACTTGGAGAGCATCCACTTCCATGGCATGTGTAGAAGTACAAGATTTAGTACAGAATTAACCTGCCCAAGCATCTGTTCACAACTCCATACGAAAAAGAAAAAAAATAGACTGAAGCATATGCTACAAGTTGAAGTCTGGGCAACTTTTTCTTTTCATATCACTTTGGTAGAGATTTGCATTTTTAGCAAAACTCTTTTTGACTTTCTAATGCAAATTTGAATATTAAATAAACATAATAAGGATAAGGCAAAAAAATTTTAAAGTATTCTGTTCACATATAAAGAAAAGATTAACTTGTTACCAAAAAGATAATAAATTTGCAGATAAAATATATTCCTTTAGTCTTATGACAACCTATATGCCTATAATTAATCCATTTGGACATCAGTTCATTCATCGATCTGGCAAATAATTATTAGCAATCTATTTCTTGCAAAGCTCTGTATACAAAATGTTAATAACAAAGCACCATGTACATAATACAAATCAAAAGATTTATTCTTATCTGGAAGAGAGGTTAATATGAAATGATTAGAATAAACAAGTTATTATCTATTCATTCAACAACTCTTAAATGAATGAATGTAGCTCTATGACTTTTTTTTATTCTCTGTTATATCCCCTCACACTAAGTACCATGTTTGATATATGTTAAGTGGCAAATATCTGCTAGATGAATACACTTATTGATCACTTTGTCAGGCTTTTAGTATACAAAAGTAAAATGAAAACTGAGGTTGGGCCTCCCCTCAAGGAGTTTACAGTCTAGTATGGAATACAAATATGAATCAAGTACAATCAGAAATGTAAAATTCCAGCCATGACAAGTGTTGAGGTCCTCTACTGGAATTTGACTATACAAATAATTTCCTGGAGTTGTGATCTTGAATTGAAATCTAAAGGATGAGTAGAAATTAGCCAAGTAAAGAGAAGGAGGAAGGGCACTTTAGATAGAAGAGAGAACAAGAAAGAACATAAGTGCATAGTAACTGCAACATAAATCTAAAAGAAAGTCACAAAAATGTAGGTGGAAAGCTACATAGGTAAGGTAGAAGTATGTAAAAGTAACTCTTAGAGAGTTCTAGAGTTGTAGATATTTGACAAGGTTATATATAAAGAAATATTTCATTTAAAGTTGATACAAATACAAATTAGTTTGAGCTATGACCTTGAAACTAATTGCTCATTTGTAATATAAAATTTTGTCTGATAAAACATATCGAATTTTTTATAGTGACAAGCAAAACAATTGAGCATGTAATTTCAAATTATATAACCTTGATCTTTGTAGATTGTACCAATAAATATAATTTTGCTAAATTACATAGCAGCAATTAGCCCTCAAATGGGGGTTAATAAAGGAATCAACACAGTATCATGAGAATAATTTGGGTGTACTGATGTAGAACTATATTGACAGATTAATATACCCTGGCAAAACAGCTCATTTGATGGGTACATAAAACTAATAGAAAATATATAATTATTAGTGTATTTCACTTGAATTTGTGCAGAGAAAAATAAAGCTAAGACTTTTAAATAGCTTTAAAGAGAAGGTGGAAGCAATAAAATGTCAAAACCTGACCAAAGAAATAATCAACTTTATTCTCTCAAATAGACTAACATTTTTCTTAATTTATTTTTTTTCCTCTGGCTTTGTGTACTATTGTAATTTTTACTACAGTATTTAACCTTGGTTTTAATATTTCTCTTCATTAACCTGTATCTACATTTTGTCTTAGATCATATGATAGTACTTGTGAGTTTTCCCTCTCCCACATGCATATACACCTATGTCCCAATACATAGTGCTGGACATGAGCTTGGAACTTGGTGAGTTCTTGTTAAATTTTCAGAAGTAGCCAGTTAGAATGTTTATAAATTAATACTATAACTTCTAATACTAAAATAAGGAGTATTATAAGTTGCTAGGTTTAGATAATTATTATTTTGTAATTATTATTTAGATAATAACTATTAGAGTAACCAGATTTAGAGATAGATGTTGTAGAATATCATACATTTTCTTAACCAGTTTTTATCATTTATGTGGCACATGGTAAAACAAATATAACAAATATCCAGCAATACTATACCACTTATGTTCTGACCTGAATCTTAATTGAGAATAAATGTATAACTGGAGTAGATATTAGAATTTATTATAAAATTAGAAGAGTAATAAATTCAAAAGTAATAAAATTTAAGAGTAATAAATAAACTGATATATTAAGGAATAATAAAATATGCAAAGTTAATAACTCAAATTCTACTTAAAATAATCTGTGGAACGTCAATAAAGCTTAAAATTATTTATGTCCTTCAAAATTCAGTTGAAAAGCCCATGATGTGTAACACGCAAGATTTTATTGATGTATATAACATTACTATGCAGTGAAGTGAAGAAGGATAAGTATAAGTGTTTCCACTCCTCTAATGGGAAAATTCAAGCACAGCATGATTTAACATCCTCTACTCATAATATAATCTTTTATTTTTTCATTTAACAAATATTTATTAAGGATCCAATAGGCTAGGTAGTGGCAATACAATGGTGATGATTCAGTTTTAGCATTTCCTAACTGCTACAAATCAAAGCCAGGATGACTTTGAAACCAAATATGAATGAGTCTTGTTTTGACTCCATTCTTGCCAGACTCTAATACGCTGCTCTTGCTGCTAAACACGTAACAAAATGGTCTTCACATGGAAAGATTTACAATCTTTAATGTAGGTCCTCACTTCCACTGAACAAATTTAAGATACTGACAAGGCATAATGATCTGCTTTATGACTTTTGACTTTCAGGCAGAAAAGATAATACATGCACATCTGACAGTTTCAGTTTCTTATTTAAAGTAGCTCTTGCTGTTTAGCAGACCCATGACATTAATTTCTCTGTTGTTTTCTGTTCAATTAATCGGGCATTATATAGTTTAGTAGAGAACTAATTATCTTATATACTAGATATTGATTACTGATTTTCAAAGAATTCATATTCAGAATTACATTGAAATTACTACAAATAGAAGTAGTCTTATGATTCAGAAAGTATTTCAGTTTTGCACTACATCTTTATGATCTTCAAGGGTCATCGCTGGTATTTTTGCAACAGAGACAATGCTAAGTGTTAGGGATTCAGAGATGCAAGTCTTGCTCCAGAAGCTCACATAAGTGTGTGGACCTAACGATTTAAAGAGATTTCAAGTTACTGATTTGCCAGATAAACTAACTTCCACTGTATTAAATAAGTCAAATCTGATAATGTTATCAAGTCATAATACAAAGAGAATTCTCAGTATCTATAGAAAACAAAACTAATGCTACACATAAATTCTTATATACATCTTAGCAGTTTTATTAAAAACATTTCTCACTATTATGAAATAATCTATATTAAGGATTGACTAACAGTGGTCAATAAAAAGTAGTAACTCAGATTTGTTTTTCATTCAGTGAAATATCTATATTGGAAAAAAATTTACTTGATACGAAAGAAAGAAAACAGTTTCAGATATTTTCAGAAGTTAGCTCATAGGAATATGTAAATCGTAGAATACGGTGTATCTAAAAGTATATGTATGTGTTTTCAACATTTCAAACATTAATAAGAGAGAATTAGGGATAACATAGAAAGTATATAGTTTACTATAATTATAATTTTCACTAATAAATACCCATACATCACCTAAAGATTCTAGAATTTAAAATTGCATTGGCAACTGCATAGTTTTTCTCTACCTTGAAAATACTTTCAACCATAAAATTTCTTTTAATCAAATGGGACTTAATGTAAGTTTTTCATTTCTATATTTAATATTATTTTTCTTCTGATTTACTTCTTATCTGACTTTAGCAGTTAATTACTAAGTCTGACTTATATAGCTGTATTTTAAGGACTCCAGCTCTAAAATGGTGGATAACAATGACTATTACAAGAACAGTTTTCAGAGTGGCCTAAAGGATGAATGGGAGATAAGGAAGCAAAGATAATTAGTAGCCAAACATTTCCTAAAGTATCTTTGTGAAGAAGAGCAAACAAATGGAAAAATAACTGGAAGAGGCTGTAGAGGCAATGAAAATTGTGTATGTGTATGTGTGTATGTGTGTGTGCACGTGTGTGTGTGTATGTGTGTATAAACATTTTTAATGATGAGAGAAACTAAAGCATGTTTGTATGCTGCTAGAGGTGACTGTGTAAGGACAAAGACTGATATGTGTGGAAAGGAGATAACTCCAGGCCTGGATTCTTGCAAATACAAGAAAAGATAGAAGAGATATGATCTAGAGCTCAAAAGGGCAGAAAGGGGATGCAAATTTGAGAGGACCAGACATGGTTAGTGAAACAGAACCACCAAAGTGGCTATGAAACATGTAGACATATTGCACCAAATCCAAACTAAATGTATCCCCAACTCAACTTCAACTAAACTGCATCCCAAATGTGCCTCATTGTGCCCAAAAGGGTAGAATGGAAAGAAAGTTTATATAGCAACAACAGCAATCTTAACCAATTGTCTTTAAATGTATTCCTTTACAAATTTTTGTCACCATGCATGTGAGAGGCCTGAAGCTTAAGCTTAATTACCTTTGGAATAAATCCACCTTTGCTTGTTTGTTTGTTTCAGTGAGCTGTAGGGTAAGTTATGAACTATGGTTAAGAGGAAGATACTTTTGACAAGATTGAAGAACTATGAAATCATCTCAGAGATTTAAAAAGCAACTTCTCAGGGAAAAGTAATAGGGTTGCCTGGCAATCCTCATTTCAGGTATTTGTCATTACTTTAAAATTAGACCAGTTAGCCAAACTGGCATTTTTTTTTTTTTCAACAAAACTTGATACAGTAGTAGAAAAGGCAGAAAGATGGATTCAGCCTAGGTTAAGTTCAGGTAGGTAATGTAACAAAAGGATAGAGGGCAAATTTTCTGAGTGGCATTTGTGAAAAACTGTTTATAATGACGGATGTTTATCATGAATCTCAGCTTAGTAAAGAAGGAACGATAGATGAATAAAGATAAATTTAGCATATCAGTGATATATCATTTCAATAACTGCTGCAGAAGAGTTCTAAGGAACTGGAATAAATAAACTGGAAGTATTGGAGGTGATGGTCAGTCATTGATATATTTGCAATTAAGATTTCAGATGTGGTACAGGTATTTGTGATGACAGTTTAAGTTGGATCTTAGGAGTGAGTTGCTGAGAAAAAAGCTCTCCTATTTGACCCTTGCTTACTTCTCAGCCTTTTCTTTCATTACACCTTCATTCAAATTAGAATCTCAAGGTATAATGAAAGAAAAGGCTGAGAAGTAAGCAAGGGTCAAATAGGAGAGCTTTTTAAAAGATACAATAAAGGCATCTGG
>NW_006441955.1:18471041-18480159 GCF_000325575.1 Pteropus alecto
AATGTACATGATGACATGGCCCACTAGCTGCAATGGAGACAGAGGGTAGAGGAAGGAAGTGACTACAGTATTTTGGAGAAAGAAGGCAAGAGAACCAGTATGAATTATGAGATGAGAATGCATGTGCTATACAGTTTTCACTCTTAACTTTATATTCAGACATGGTCATCAAAGTTTGAAATCTAGGTAGTACATTAAAGTAGAAATATGAAACCAGAATTTTTTCCCTGTCCAATCGTTAACATTTTATAGGACCCAGCCTAAGAAATAGGAAACACCAGAATGTAATCTCTATGAGGGCTTGTTTGTTTTGCTCACACTCTTTTTCCAGTGCCTGGTATATAATAGACTCTTAATAATACTAATTAAATGAAACTGTTGAATGAATTAAAGTTTACCTTTGGCATCTGATCTCCTCCTTCGGCATTTTCATTCTAAGGTAGCATCATGCTAGGCATGACCCACTTATACCTTTTCTCTGGAATACTCTTCTTTTGAACCTTACTCATCATATCCTACAAAACTTTAAAATCAGGCTTTTGCCCTCCCCATATATTAGCCATATAATTTGGGGCACAGTGATTTGTTTCTTTATGCCTAAATTTGCTTAGAATAATAGCTAACATTCATTGAGCACTAGCACTTAGAACCAGGCACTGTTCTAAGCACTTTAACAAATATTTTAACATTTAATCCTCGCTATCCACCTATGTGAGCAATACTATTGTCATCTACCTATTATAGATGACAAATCTGAATCAAGATCTTACAGTAAGTAATCATCAAAGCTTGAATCCGAACTCAGTCTAGCTTTTGAAACCATGCTTTTAACCACTCTACTCTGCTAACTGCTTCTCCAGTAATAGTACGCACCTCATTGGATAGTTGTGAAGATTCATCGAGAATGATTTATGTAAAAGCACTTTGAAAGTGCCCAACAGAAGTTAGCCTACGTCGTTACTGTTTTATTCTTGTTATTTATATCTTCTTAGGGAGTTATATGTTCATTTAACAAAAGACTCACTATCTCTTACAGGAAATTAGATTATTTCATCTTAAGTCTCACTGGGAAATAGCCACTCCTTGTGTGACGCTTACTTAAATTTACCTCCCTGCAACTTTTCCTCATTGATTCTGAACTGAGGATGAAGATAGGACAAATCCATCCCTTCTCCCTTACAACAGCCCTCAGATATCCAAAGATGGGTGTCTTTGACACCTATATGTTCCATTCTCCAGCCTAAATAGTTTGAATTGTTTTAGCCACTTCTCCTATGGCATGGTTTCCAGATATTCTGAATAAGTTCAAGTTTATTGAAGACATCTGTATTCTTGGACACCTAGAATACTGTAGTCCCTATGTGGGCTAATGGTTGCGTATAGATCAGGATATTGACAGAAAACATTTTGAGACAGCTTTGTCACAGTCTGAATTAAATACCCAGAGACCATTATAAATGCCTTCTTTGCGTAGGTAGATAGTATTTCTTTACTGAATGAATGCACTTATAAAGAAATGAATTAATCAATACTGAACTTACTTGAATTAAATCCCATTTTTGTTCACACTTCTGCTTTGATTTATACTTGTATGCTTGGCTGGAGACATATAGCATGACTTTACATTTTTCCCTATTAAGCTTCATGTTGTTAGAACTATCAAATCTTTGAGTACTTTCAGATCATTTCGGATACTAATTCAGTCTTTTCACATATTGTCTCTCCCTTTTAACATCATATCATCTGTAGATTTTTTCCTTTATGCCATCAATATATTCACCTGAGTATTTAAATGGAATATATTATATTCACATTCATATTAAAATATTCATGAGTTTATGGCCAAAAGTGTTTTAATTAATTATAAATTAATCACATTTTCTCAGTAGTGTATTTTATTAAGTGTTACTAAGAATACCTGTTTATTTTTTTATTCAATAATTTCTAAAATATAAAACTATTTTTCCTAAATGTTACCCAATTAGACAGCAAGTTTGAAACAAAGCTTTAAAATTTTATGAACATTTCAGTGTTATCGACATCTGAAATAAAATTGAGAAACATAAAACTAATGTAAACTGGAAATAGGCTCAGACCCTATGGAGCTACATTTTCATCACCAAAGAAATTAACTGAAGAAGTCAAACTGTCTCAAGCATGTAGCATAGAGCAGTTTAGAGAATGAACAAGTAGGCTTGTCATCAAGAGCTAAACAACTTAGTCATTCAGTTTTGTGTATTAGAAAGAGTTTCAGTTGTGGCTATGAAATTCGTTAATAAAAGATTTCCCAGTTGTGAAGGCTAAAGGGCTAATAATAAGCCCAATATATTATTAAATGAAAGATTCAGAGGAAAATGGGAGACTTCTTAAAATGTAATCATGCTTCCTTTGCAAATTGCATACTCTAAAAGTTATTAAACAAAGGTAGTAAAAGTGAAAAAGAAATTTTAAAAAATACTTTTAAGTAATGACCTCAAAATTTAGAAAAAATGTAATAACTGGAATATCTCAATAAAATATGATAATTATGTCATTTTAATTTGAGTATATAATTTTTTAGAATTTGAATTGGCTATTTTACATTCATTGATTTAAGAAAATACCTTTACAATTAATTATCTGCATTTTGAAACAGATTTCATCCTGTTGCCTTTCAGTTTTGCATAGTTTCTGAGAATAGCAAGTTTTTATTTTTATATCTGCCAGATAATCTCATCAATTTTAAGACATTTAAAACTTAAGTTTCTTAATTTAAAATTTTAAAGTTTCCTAGTTTAATTTTGACAAAATTAGATAGAAGTCAGATGTTATATTTTACATAGTTAACCTTTCTCTTAACATTATTGGAAGAAAAACATGAATAGGTATGTAAATAAATATAATCAAACTCTATCATCAAAATTAGTGGAATGAAAGTAACACATATAGTCAAATCCAAACAGCCGAAAACAAAAATATAGGTTTGCAATATACATAACAGGAGTTATTGGAATTTGTTTTAATCTTGAAAATATATATGTTCTATTTATGTATATACTGATATAACCGTTATCAGAGCTTATTTCAACTAATTGAAGTAAGATCACTTCAGAAAGAACTCTAAAGTGGTTAGGTAAGTGAAATTTGAAGAAAAGACAGTAAGATGTTTTCTAATTTTTTCTGATTATTAAATGTCATGCCTACACACTATAAGAAATTCGGGAACTACAGAAAAAATACGAAAGAAGAAAAATTAATCACAAGCTATCATTTAAATATTTTGCTATCGTTTCTTCTGATTTTTCGCTAACTTTTTTAAGTGAAAACAAATATAAAAATGTTTTTATAAAATATAAAAATGTTAAAATAACATATCAAACACCTACTAACCAAAATGAACAAATATTAACTATTTTCATATTTGAGTTAGATTTTTTTTTAAAGAAATGATACACTGTAGCTCAAGTAGAAGTCATCTATGTTCCCCCTCCTAGTCCTATTTCAATCCCAGGACAATTACTACTTTGAATTTGGTATGCATCTATTCCATGTATCCCTATTTTCACTTTATGTATATATGTATGTATTGATAAATATATAGCAGTTGTTCAAATTTATGTAAATCAATTTGTGCTACATGAATTTTTTATAATTGCATTTTCGATCAATATTTTTTTACAAGATCGATCTATCTTCATATATAAAAATATGTTTAAGTCATTTTTATTTCTGTATACTATACCAATATGTTTTGTTGTAATTTGGTTATCTAGTACTTCTGCTGTTGTTTATTTATATTATAACCAAATCTTTTAAATTATTAATTATTCTGCAATTAAATATTTCTGCAACAAGATTTTCTATGTTTCAGATCATTTCAGTAGGATAGTTGCCTAAAAGCAGATATGAATGTTTTCAAGAGATGCAATACATATTTGAAAATGTTTTCCTAAACGATAACACTAATTTGTGTTCTTTAAAGCAGTTTATATGAGTGCCAGTCTCACAGCACCTTCACCAGCATTGAACACACCAAGCCATCCTTGACTTAATTTATTCATTTTTAATGTAAAAGATTGACTTTGGGAAAAAATTAAGCAGCATGAAAACAAGCAATTTATGTGTTAGGTTGGGTGTAAGCCACTTATTTTTGTTCTAAGATCTACTTTAATATTATCCATTGATCATGAAATGCCATTGCATCATCTTTATGTTGTGGCTTTTGTTTTGTTTTTTTTTTTTTCAGAAAAGTTATGTATTGATGTGCTAAATATGTTTTGTTTCTGCTATTATTAGGAAGCTACTGAATTTTCCTCTGTGGTACATTTTATTTTTAACATCCAGTAATAAAAATATTGACTTATTTTTTAGAAAACCATCATATGCTTTACTTTCTTTATTGGGCATTTGTGACCAACATTCTTCATTTACTTCAAAATATCAATTTTAAGCTGTAACATGATAACATCTTTGGAGCCAGAAAACCAGAGAAACAATCCTAGCTGCAGTTATACAAACTTCATCAAATCATTCTCATTTTTCCTAGGATATAATTATCAGAATCTTCATCTATAAAGCAGGACTATTATTACCTTATTATGGTATTAAATAAATCAAAATGAAAGCTTTTGAAATAAAGTAAAAATATAGGTTAGCATTAATTGTCCTTTCCAAGTAGTTATAGATGCCTAGGGTCCATATTAGAACCCAGTGTTAGAGATATTTTAGAGGCATAATTGTTCAGCTTTATCTGTCTCTTTGTCTGATGCAGTCAAGGGAGCAAGTTATACAGTGCATCAAAAACTACCCAGATCATCAGAGATCATGCAATGTTATGTTCCCACAGTCTGCTCATATACCAAGACTTATACTAGCCAGGGTTATAACCTGAATTTTGTTGTTTCCTAGAACCATTTCATGTTATCTTAAACTCCCAACTTCTGCTCTCTCATTATAACTTTTTATTCTTCTAGTTCTCTCAATCTCTCACGCCTTACTGACCTCATGGAAACCTGAAATCTCTTATTTCCTCTGTTTTTTTTCCCTGATTGTCAGTCTCCATTAGCCAAAAAAAAAAAAAATTTAAAATTATTATCATTAATAGAAGTCTTTTGATTGCCCTTGACTTCCTCCTTAATTCCCCTCAGACAGCTTCAGTATGTACCATAGTCCCCAAGCATATACAAAATTCTTACCCTTTCCTGCTCAACAGATCACCTTGCTCTCTGCTTCATCAAGAATACTTGATATCTTTAACATGCTCTCTCTCAACTTCCAGCCACCCATCCGCACAGTGTCCATCTACATCCACACCTTCCTTTCCATCCTCCCTTGAGTTTCAGTGAATATGAGGTGTCTCACTTCTATTTAAGCCCAGCCCCTCTTGTTCTATCAGTCTCATCTTTTTCATTACTTTTTGGAATTTACTCCATTAATTTTATAGCATTTTATCTGTCTTAATCTGTCCCTCTTTGCTAATATCTATCAGCTTTCTTTTCTATTGACTCTCTCATTTTCTTCCTAGCCCCCTGACTTCTCTCTTCTCTTCTCTTCCAGACTTTACAAAGAATATTCTATTTGTATTGTCCTTGTCTGGCTGCCCTTATTTCTAAGGCATGTATGCCCCCCTCCTTTATAGTCCCATAATAGCATGTATTTGCTCTTTATATGTTTGCTTCAGAAATAAACCATGGATTCTTGAGGGCAGAGACCATGTTATACATTATGACTCCAGTACAGTACCTGGAAATTAGAAGATGTTTCATAAGTACTTACTAAATGAATAGATAACTAAGCTATAAAAGTTCTGTCTATTCATTCTTGTCATTTTTTAAAATATGGTGTCACTGTGTGACAAGGACAGTAATGCTCTCCAAATAGTCCATGAAGTCCTCTTATATTTCTTAGTCTTCTTTGAACTTAGGTCGAGAACCAGTAGTTCTAGACAATAAGATATAAGCAGAAGTGATAAATATCACTCCAGCCTGAGATCTTTAAGAGCAGAAACTAGTTTTCCACAGTGCCTTCTCTGCTTTGGCTCATCAGGAAGCCTTGAGATGGTGGTAACATAAGACTGTGGGTCAGACACTCACTTTCAACATGTAGTGGGGATGGGAAGTAAGTATATTGTGTTAAGCTATTGAGATTTTAGGATTAATTGGTTCCACAGCATAATCTGGTCCATCCTGAAAAATGCTCATTGTTCCAAGTTTATGCATTAATCACCACTTATTATATACCTATAAGGTTGTGTTACACTTACCCAGTATGCAACTCTAAGCTTAGGAAAAACTTAACCACATGACTGACATTTTCCAACTGGCTTGCCAGTTGCTAGCCAGCCCTCTGCCTCAAAGCCTCTGCACATCAGTGTGATTCCTACACTTGATTTATGTTTTCCATCTTTGCCCAGCTTAACATGCAGGCAGAGTGGTTCACTGCCTATTCCCTATAATCAAAGTGATAGTGAGAATATTTTCCTAAGCAGAGAAATCCCCAACAGTTATTCACACATGCCTCTGATTCCACAGCAGATTGTCATGCTCTATCTTCAGATTTTGATCCTTGTTATAAAAGAAACTTTTCCCAGGAATAATCTCACATTCCATTGCAATTGCAGGCAAAAGATATCAGAAACTATCCCCTATCAGAGTTGTCCTGGAAATCTCTGAAGCCCTCCTAATATGTCAAAGATGTATATATAACTGCTATTGATGCATGTTTACTAATATTCTAATTGTAACATTGGTATAATTCCATTTTTTTTCACTAGTATTATATAAAATACATTGTCTTTCCTAATTAGATCTCAAGTTTTATTGAACTATGGTTGTATCTTACTTCAGTGATGATTCTTTCAGTTGGAAGAGACAAAAATATATATATATGACTTCAGATGAAGCTTAATTTCAAGCTAATATCATGTCATCTAATATCAGGACTTATCTTTTAACTCAAACACACTTTCTCAGTTTCTTCATGTCTGAAGCTCCCAGGGCTGTACCTTCTCAGTTTTTGATGCAGCAAGGAAGTGCGAGAGCCTCTTCCAAGATTTCCTATTAAAAGAATTATTTGCTCTGAATGGATTGAACCAATTCCTGTGGCCAGGTGCATACAAAGCACTAATTAGCTTTGGCCTTGGTCATTCCCCTGGAGTAGTAAAAAGGAATCATATTCAAGGGAAACAGGTGGCCCAAGGGTTGGGAAGAGAATAATTTCTGGAGAGAAGTTGAGAAAGGTCATCACAAATCAAGAAATGATGCTGACAGCAATAGCAACCTCTGTCCTTTCATATAGTCTGCCTCCCAGGAGGTAGAATTTAGAGACAGCTTCTAGTTAGGAAATTAAAGTATTTCCTTATACACTATGTGTAACACCTTGATTATATTCTCCCTCTCCTTTCTCTGAACTTCTTTACATTACTCTTTTCTCCCATACACTCCCTTGTGCTTTATTTATTTATATGATTTTGTGTCCCCAATTAGATCATTAGCTACTTCAAGACAGGAACTGGACTTGAATAACTGTGGATCCTGCATTGTGCCTTTTATGTAGTAGGCATCCCCACTATTCAACAAATAATTATTTGTTGAGAAAATGAAGAGATAAGAAATGAATGAGTCTTATTCATACTATTATCACATGGTAACATAATGCTTGTGTTGGGGGTTGAGGGGAGGCGGGTAAAGTGCTAATACACACATATGATTAAAACGTACTGTGTGTCAAGTACCATGGCAAACAATGTGGATATGATGTATAGTGATTAAAAAACAAACATTGTGCTGCTCTTCAAAAGTTAATCCTGTAATGAAGAAATCTGACACCTATTGAATAGACTGTAATCAGTATTACAAAGGAGGATTGCAGGATATTAAGAGAGAGTAATACATTTTAATTTTTATTATTGTTATTATGATTGGTTCCAGATCAATTTTAGGTTGGCTACCTCAAGGACAACGAGTTTTGCTGAAAGTCTGCTAAACTTGGAATTCCTCAGAAGATTAACAGATTCTCAAATAGAAGTTCCAGAACCAAGAAATTACACTTTATATTGTGATGATAAGAAAAGATTAATTTGGTTTTCTTCTCCTCTCTCCTTTATCTCTACCTCTCTCCCAGCCTGAAGTTCTAGATCAAATACAAAATTTAAGAGAGTTGTGGATGGATAATAATGCATTGCAAGTGCTACCTGGGGTATGTAAGTTTTTATTATGCCATGTTGTCTAGCATCTATGTTATATGTTAATTATATTTGATGATAATTTTAAATCTCAGTATTTGTATTTCAAAGTAACACATTTGTTAGGAGCATTGTCACCAAGTGTTTTTCACTAATTTGTTTTTGACTATTTCATCTACCTTTTGTGAGTGTTATAAGTATGTAAAATGTATGAAAGGTTTCTTTTTTTGTTCTCCTAGGAGTATATTTATTATCTCTTTTCACATTTACTATATTTTTAAAGCTGAAAATTTTATATTTTTATATTTTGAAAGAAGAAATGCTATAGATAATATCAAGTATTAGTTTTGCAAAATCAATCTTAATTTTATAGGTAACTAGGTAATGGTTTCTGCTCATATTGTTAGATCTCTTCCACAAGATAAAAATCTCTCAGGTCATTTTTATTAACACCCATTTGAATTTTTTAAAATGGCAGGGATCAGAAAGTGTTACAAACTGAAAGTTGAACTGAAATCAAAATTTTTTCTCAACTAATGGGCAATTCAATATCTCCTTAGTAGTAGGTTTACCAATCATCTCAGTTAGTGTGACTATTTCTGCTTTTTCCATCCAGTGAAAGAATGGCTTCCCATTAAACACTGCCTCTTGACACTCATAACACATGACTCAGATAAGCATACGTACACACACACACAGCAGCAGCTCCCCTTGAGCCTCAACAAGGTGCCCAGTAGTGAGAGCCAACTCCAAACTCCTTGCATTAGGCTAAATAGCCAGGACAACTGGATTTGTAATAATTCTTTAGCCACTGAGATTTAGATGTGTATTCCCAAAGCCAATTTTATTCCTCTTTTGAATTGATATTAAAATTTCTTAAAATGATTGCAAAAGCAACAAGAACAAACTGCTTATTCTCTTTTGAATGAACACGAGGCCACATAAAACAGAAAACCT
>NW_006441955.1:18480211-18501591 GCF_000325575.1 Pteropus alecto
CTCTTCTTTTCAAAAGAATACATTTCTATTATCATCACAGACACAAAACAGAAAAGAATGCATATCTTCTATTTGTTGATTTATTCAAAAACCATTTACAAATACACCTGTATGAACTAGAAACCATGCTAATGTCAGGGTTACAAAGATAATATATTCAATGACCTTGAATATATTTGTTTGAGGAGCTCACACATAACAAGAGAAAAAGATCTGGATTTCACCACACATAATAGAGCCTGATTTGTGCCATATTCAAGGTATGTACAAATCCTGGGGCAACACAGGTAAGACCTTCATCAATTCCCTGTGCAAGATTTAGGAATCAGAATGTATGTCTAGTTGGAAAAGTTTATAGCTGCTTCTTCAATTTATTTATTTATTCCAAAACACATATAGCACTTACCACGGGCTAGGCACTATCTAGGTGTTTTACAAATATTGACTCATTGAATCCTCATAACAACTATGAAATTGAGTTTTTACCATCCCCATGTTTTAGATGAAGGAACCAAAATAGAAAGGATAAGTAACTAAGTAACTGATTCAAGGTCACATAGCCAGTAAATGGTGGAACTATAATTCAAACCATCTCCTGTTGTTCTCTAAAATGCTCCAAAATGCTGTCGCTATAGAGTAAGTACAAAGTACAAATGAGAATTAGGTTCATCTCACTTTTTACAGTCATTACATTCCTAAAATTCAGTCTTGCAAATCAACTCAGACCTCAAATTCCTTAATAATATTATTTAAATGAAAAGATAGCATGAAATCTGTAAAACAGATAATGCTGCTTAATTTGTCTGTTTCAGTGGTAGATTTTTGTCATATAATACCAAATTTAAGCAGATTTCTTACTTTACGTAGCTTTCTGAATGTCAGTGCTGGCAAATAGTTGTTATGCAATCACCTAGAAAAACATGACTTTGAAAGGCTAATCTTCAGCCCATCATGTATCTAAGTTTCACAGAATGATTACTCTTAAATATTTAGTGTCATAAGACACAGGGAATAAAGCAAGTTCATTTTATTACTAGTTCATGTATCACAATATATTAAGTTAATATACTTTTTAAATACTTTTGGAAGCCTGCCTATCATTTTTTCACTCTATTTTTCATAAGTCAGACAAGCAAATAGATAATGATCAAAACTTAGTCTTGTACATAGTTCTGTCTTATGACCATCACTCTAAGATCAACAACCAAAATCTGACTAAACAATATATTGAATCTATATTTATTCTTAAAAAATTCCAATGTTTTATTTTTCTTGTGATGACTTCTACTCTTCATTTGCTCTCCACTGTTCATTTATAGACTCCTCTATGTCCAGAGGGATGATGAAACAATATTCAATATCCTCAAGGACTCCGAAAGATTGAGACTCAAAGGCCTTTATTATTCTGGGCTACTATTGCCTTTTTAAGGTTTTTTAAGTGAGAGTTTAGAAAGATTAAAAAATGAACACCAAAGAGTCACTTTCCTTCCAAAAAAAAAGATATTTAGAAACTTCACACCAGAATATTGAGATGTACTGGAGAGAGCAATGAAGAAATCTTCAAAGAAGGAAGAAATTTCCTCATGATAAAGGAACAAAAAAAGGAAACACACACGCGCGCGCGCGCACACACACACACACACACACACACACACACACAAACACATATATCATTTTTTTTTCTTGTTCACCAGAAAAGAAAAAGAACTAAGGTAACATAATAGTTCCTTGAGGTAGAAAGTTATAGGTAAAGTGACAGTACTTTTCCAAGTGACATATTTCTAGGCATGCAAAGAAACTCAGCAATCTGTCCTGACTCACCCAAAGTACTCAGTTCCTAGCCTAGCAACTAATCAGCTACTCCAAGATCATGTTCACACTCTCTGTCCATGTGGGGAACTGAGGGAGCCGGGCTAAAGATAGGTGCTGAGTTACTTAGGGAGTTAGAGGGCAGGAACTGCCAATATCATCAATAAGCTTTGTAATGTATAATCCAATAAAAGTGAGTTTGATTTTTAGCTCCACCCCAAATTAATGGGGTCACCTTGGAATGTTATTTGTAGTAGATACTGTCATGCATCATTCTCCGGGAATGAAGAATTTACTCTATTTCTCCAACTTTTGGGAATGCTGCTTACAGCTCTGCACCCTGGTCAGGAATTGCCTCAGTTGAAGAGAACCTCCTCGCCCAGGGTCACACCCCTATTCTGAAAGACCTGATCCAAAGAGCAATCGGTGCAGGGGTGTGAAGGCCTGGCCCCTTCACCTCCACTCAGGACGACTGCAGGGCAATGTCAACTTTACCGTTCCTTGAAGAATCAGCTGAGGATTTCCTCAAGACTTGATCACAGCCCAACTTCTCCATCAGCCCAATCTTACTATCTTACTTACCTCTTTCTTTCCACTAGTAGTGATCCTAAGAACACTCATTAACATCACTTTGTCTCTGCTTCCCAGGGAACCCAATGTATGACATTACTTAATCTCTAAGCTTTAATGTGTTAAAGTGCAGATTATGATTTAGTAGGTCTGGAGTGGATCTGAGTTTTGAAATTTCTGACAAATTCCCAAGTGGTGTCAGAGCTGCAAAACATATTTTGAGTAGCAAGAATATAAAATATTACATCAAATAATATATATAAAGTACTCAGCACAGTGCAAAGTACTGTGCTTGTGTAATAAATTTATTTATTATTGGTTTAGTTATACTTTGTCAAATAAGTAGAAATAATATAGTAAAGTGTACACAGGTAGACACAGGCAAACAGATAAACCACTGAGCACTGATATGTGGGGGACATTTATTTGTAAAACAAGCCCTTAAAGAAAAGAAAAATTAAGACTTTCATCTTGTTCTAGGTCCTGTAGTCCATGTCTCAGCCAAGCAATTGTTCACTCCTTGTCCAAGGTGTGACTTGATTCTTCTCCTGTCCTCAGCAATCAGTTACCAATTCAGTCATTCCACTTCTAAATTTTTCTTGAACCTATCCCCTCTTTATTCTCACTTCCACTATATTAATTCAGGTCCCTCTCATCTTTTTGGCTAAACTGCTTCCAGATCTTTTTACAGGGTCTCTCTGACCCCCATCATGAATCTTCTATTCATACTTCCCTGAAGTTATTATTTCAAAGCACAAATCTGATCATGTCATTCTCCATCTTAAAAGCCTTGAACAGCTTTCCTTGCTTATTAGGTAGAGTTAACATCTCCCCACCTAACATGTAAGGCCTTTTAACAGCTGGCTTCTTATAATCCTGACTCCATTATTACATATATTTTGTTGCTTTGAATTTCCCACTCTTCCTCCAATATGCCACGCTTTTTCATACTTCTCTGTTAATGTATGTGCTGTTTCTCTTCCAGGTACAGTTTCTCCTTTTCTTGACAAACAGTGTCTTCCAGGCAATTTACAGCCCTGTGCTCCTATGGCATTTTCTACATGCTTTTTTTTTGCACATATTATAGGGCATTATAATTATTTGACAATTTCCTTCACTACTATGAGCTCCTTAAGGAGAAAAACTTTGTATTGTGACAAGCCTCTCCCCATACTTAGCTGACTTATTCATGATTGTTCTCCCATATATAACACAAGCCCTGATACATAGTAAATCCTCAAAAAGAACTGTTGAATGAACAAATTATTGAATCTGCTTAGTAGAGTTCAAATCACAATTTAAAGCCTTTCTTATGCATTTGAAATTGTAAGAATTAACATGTCAACATATGTTGTTTGGGTGACCATTTATTTATTTGTTTATTTGATTCAGTGGCAACTTTGAGATTATTGCTGTGTTTTCGTTTAACTGCTGTATTGAGATATAATTAACATACCATAAAATTTACCCATGTAAAGTATATTCATTTAAAGTATACAATTCAATGGTTTTTAGACTATTCACATAGTTGTAAAGTCATTACCACAATCTAATTTTAGAACATTTCTTCTACGAGAAACCCTGAAGCCATTAGCAATAACTTCCATGGCCTTTTCCTCTCAGCCTCTCAAGACCCTAATCTATTCTCTATTTCTATAGATTTGCCTATTCTGGACATGTCATATCAATGGAATCATAAAATAGATAGTTTCTTATGACTGGCATCTTTCACTGCATATGTTTTCAAGGTTAATACATTTTGTAGCATGTATCAGTACTTTATTCCTTTTTATTGATAAATGATATTCCAGCATATGAATATACCACATTTTATTTATCCATTCATCAATCGATGGATATTTATTTGGGTTGTACTTTTTTGGCTATTGTGAATAATACTGCTTTGAACATATGTTTTGTATAGACATATGTTTCATTCCTGAGTATATACCTAGAGATTGCTGAGTCATGTGGAAATTCTAGTTTAACATTTTGAGGAACTGACAAACAATTTTCTAAAGTGGCTGCACAAGTTTAAATTTCTACTAGCAATGTATGAGAGTTACAGTTTCTCTACATTCTTGCCAATGCTTATTAATATTGTAGTTGCTTTTAAAATTATTTTTATAGCGTTGCGGTTTTTACAACTTTAAAATGTATTTCAAAAGTTTCTCCACTAACCCTGAGTTTATGCAATGTTATCAAGTCTATAGGGAAGCTAAAGATGTTGGTATATCTGGATATGTCAAAAAACAGAATAGAAACAGTTGACTTGGACATTTCTGGATGTGAAGCCCTTGAGGACCTCTTACTGTCATCCAATATGTTGCAACAGTTGCCTGACTCTATAGGTGAGAATATATTTCGTAATGAATGTTTATATCAAATATACCACTTTCTTACTTGGCAGTATCGTTTGTCTATAGAGGTAGTGAATATACTGGTAGCCTGGTATCAATAAATTAGCAAGTTCATTTTTTAAGATGATAAAATAATATTTTACCAATATCTTGAAATGGTAACTCTAGTAGTCAAATTCAGGAAGTTTCTCCTATTAAAATGATCTAAGTAAACTAATACATTTAAATTTTTTTCAGGTCTTCAAAGTTGTAAAATGTTATAAGGAGTATACACCTTAGAGTTAATCTGATAATCATGCATATCTCTTTTTATTACTGTAGAACACAGTAGTTTCTATCTACATAGTATTGATATATCCTATTTTTAATAGTTATAATACTATAATAATCTAGGAAAACCATAAAGATATATAATAGATGTAAAATATCTTCATAGTTCTCTTATTTTAAAAAGGCACATTGTCTTTTAAATGCTGTTAAAATTCATGGGGGCAGATAATTTGTAATTTATATTAAACATTCAATGAATCTTGTTTAAATTTTTATATGAGTAAAGTTATGACAAAATCTAATTTAAATAATGAGTAAATCTTTTTGTATAGATATCTTGCTATTATTATTTATGAGAGTACTCAGCAAGTAGAGTAATTACCAAATAACATAGTTTTTAACACTTTGAATTAGATGTGTTATATGTTCTGGAACTTATTGAATGCTTCTGAAAATTAAGTCACAACCTAGATAGCCTGATTGATGTGAAGCTTGATGACAAGGCAGTTGCCAAAATTTTTCTTCAATATTCTATTGCTTTCATTTTCAGGCTAGTAGAGAATACTAGTTTTAACAAAACAGCTTAGCTTTTCTTTCTAGATTTGATGACTTTTTGATTTATATAATCACATATTTTATAATAGTGTTTATCATAAGACTAATCTGCCACCAGCTTTAGTAAACATTTCCACATTTCAGGCTCTTTCTTTGAAAATTGCAATTTATCAAGTTTGTATTAGGCCCTCTCATCTATATTTTTATTAAACATTCTAGGTAACTTATGATCAGGTAAGTTTGGGAAATATTATTTTATTTTATTCAATGGAAGGCAAAGAAATATAATGATTAAAAAGAGCATCCTCTGGTCAAGATGACCATCTGGTTAAGGTACCCACCTTACACTCCTACTCAGCCACTATTTCATACCGCTATAAAGACATAATGAGAATAGAAAAGTGACATGTAGTTCATTACTACCTCCTTGGTGCCAAGAACTATACCTGGTATATGATAAGTGCTCCTTAAGTATTTAGTAAATAATTTAGCTGTGCTTAGGAAGAATGAACATCTACCTGAACCCGAGATAGAATGAAAGAAAACACAGCAGTGACCTCCAGCCTGCTGGACTCCAGACAAACAGCAGTGACAGCCTTAGATTTCCTTTCTGCATTCAAACAAACAAACAGGACCTGAAGCATAACAAAGGAACTCAAATTTATAGGGGATTGAGAAAGGGACTCCTTTTCTGTAATGAAAAGAGACTGAAAAAACCTACAACTGATATGGAGTTAGGGCAGGAGGTGAGATCATATACAGATTCACTGCTAAGAATTGTAGCAAGTCACAAGCTGGTTTGAACTGTACTTGTAATATGCACATGTGATGAGAACACCATGTTACTGATAAAAGACCTGGTTCTGAACTCCAGAAATGTGAGAGTCAAGTGGAGGTAACCATAAAACTGCCAGACAGGCAAGGATGAGCACAGGTAATGAGAAAATATTCACCTTCACAAGTGAGCATGCAAACAAGTTTTTTTAATAGCTAATGTTGTTATGACAGGCAAAAATTCAAACAAGTAGAAAAATTTATCCCAATGGAAATTGATGTTATCAAGCAATATAAAAAAAGATTTTAAGTATATGTAAGTCCTCAATTAGATAAAAGGCAGAATAACATTTGTAAAAATAATAAGAATTTATAAAACAAAACTAGGAGCTTTGACTAATAACAGATGGTAATTTAAAAAAAAACAATTTAAAATCCTGGAAATAATAATGTCACATAATAAAATATATAATTGTTTGTTAAAAATACCTTTCTTTAAGAAATTATGAAATTAGCCTGCTGGTCTGAGAAAGCGGTGTGTATAGGTGATAGAAAATCAGATTAGAAAGTTGGCTGGCATAAAACAGACTATAACAGGTAAGTATTATTATATATTTAACACCTCTATTTAGAATCGGAATGGTTTTCAAATAATAATAATAAAAAAACTCTGTTATAGTAGCTTACTTTTCAAGCTATCTCTGAACCCTATTGACTTTTCAGGGAAAATTGTATTTATACATTTGCAGAGTTGCCAGAATCCTGATTTTATGTAGAATAGCTGACTTTCCTCTGAAACTTCTCTTCTTGGTCAAGAATAATATTGAGAATGGGGCACTAGGAACTCTGTTCTAACGCCCTAAATAATTAATTGTTCTGATTAGATGTGAAATATTGTCTTGAATTCTTTATTTGAGCATAGATTATCTTTTGGACTACCAACATTTAAAAAGAATAAAACATTAAAAATGTCATAGTATTAATAAAGAGAAATAGCAATTATAATAAAATCTTTACTTCCTTTACACCTGTTTTAGTTTGTCTGCAGCTGTCAGGTATTGGGATGGAGTGATATACCTAACAACAAGCCGTGCATGTGGAGTTCTTTAGTTTGTTCCTATTCCAGGGGAAAAAGGGGGAGGATCGTTTCCTCTTCTATAGAGAGTTTTAATAATCAGCTTCTTTGGATAGCAGAGAAACTCAATAAAGGAGAGAATAATGTTTTTTACTTCTCCAAATAATTTATCTTATTTATTTAGTGGTTAAGGACACAGGCTATGCAGGCAAGTTACCTGAGTTTAGATTCTGGCTTTTCTACCTTACTAGCTGTGTGACCTTAGAGAAATCCATTTTGGGGAATGAATGAATTAATATATGTAAAATTGCTTAGAATAGTACCTGACACATAGTAAGTATTCAATCAATGCTAGCTATTATAATAATATAATAATCTTTATAATCTTAGATTTAATGGTTGCCCATCTTCTTGGCTTTCAAAATTCTATTACAAATGTGTAAATTCCATATGAATATTAGGTGTATTTAATAACAAATTACATTAATGTTTAATAGATTTGCCTCTAATTATGTATTTATATAGAAGTAGCTAAGATCATAGTAAAATGCCTCCTTTTTCTTTCTCTCCAGTACTTCCTAGTTGGGAGTGTAGGATGACGAGGTGGGGAATTGGGGAAGGATGCAAGGAAAGAGAAGGAATAGAATGAAATGCTTTTGATATCGTAGGATAGATGAAGAGAGTCCAAGCAGATATAATATAGAAATGCAATAAAAGAATTATCTGCCAGAGTAAAATAATGAGGAGCAATGATGGTGAGGCCAGTGGCCTAATTCCACTCCAAGGGCAATCAGATTTCTACAGAAGCTCCAGAATCTGTCCAAAGAGTGCCCCTTGGATGAAATATGTAAGTGACAAAGTAGCCACATCACAAATGAGTGAGATTTCTTTTAATTCACAGACTTGGAACTAAGCATGGAGGCCTAACTTGCTTCAACTTTTAAAGCTGTAGTAACTTCTGTCAATTGTCAGAGACGTTGCCCCATTCTTCAGAAAAATCTGTTACATCAACCTTTTGACTTTAGTCCCTAACCTGCCTGAAGATTTTCCCATTACTACTTCAGATCTGGGGACTGTAATTCTCTTAATTTGGGATCTGGCTGGCTTCGTGGTATTTGTTCAGCTGTTTATAACCCAGCCCAAAACTTCTTGTGACCCAGTCAAGTGATGTCGAGACTGTCAACTATCCCCTAGCATCACTGGTGGGCAGGGGCAGTAGTTCGATCAGAGTTACCAAGTCCTACAAAAGTGAGCTTACAATTCACAGTCTCTTGTTTTCTTTTTGCAATTTATAAACAAGCTCAGGAGTTCTTTTATATTTCCAAGGCTGATAATTTAACATACACACTAGAGAAGCTAAAATGACTCAGTCACCCTTTCACACAGATAAATATGGCAGTGAGTGTTCAAACTTCAGAGATAAATTACCCCAGTGGGGATTGTCCTCTTTTTCAGGTCCTGCTGTTTTCAGCAGTGTGTCTTGGGGGCACAAGCTCATATATTAAGTTCCAAATATTGTAGGTATTTACTCACAGCAGTCTGACAGTGATAACATTTCTCTCTACTACAGTAGAGATTGTGAGTGCTTCTGGAGAATATGGGACTGAGCATATTGAAATTTAAAGGGCAATGACAGCTCTGTTTCAGGTTTTTTTGTGACTTATTTTTTGCCTTTAAGGAATCCTTGAAATAGTTCAGGTGGGTGGGCATGATCTATAACAGTGTTTCTCAAAGCATGTTCATGAAACACTATCTGTACAAGATACTCTGTGGGTACACATATGAATTCCATGATAATTTTGGAGAGTTACATTGCTACATTAGAACATTAAAAGCTCCTAGAAAAACTTTATTTAAAAATGTTTAATTTTTTTTTAGTTTGACATTTCCTAAACACATTCGACCATGGAACCTACTACATTCATCAAAACAAGTTTTCTGCAAAACAAATACTTTATAATGTATATGCATATATCCAATGTAAAACAAAATTAGCCAACTATTAGTGCTTTACCTTTGGATTTTGGCTATTTAAACCATATTGATATCATAGGTTATGCTGTGGCCAGGTAAAGGAAGCTGTTCTTCAATTACTCTGTGGTAATGTTCATTAAAACCCTGGGAGTAGAGCAATAAGTTAGGGGTATGGAGGGCATAAATCAGACAGTGAAAATAAATAGTTGGAACTTTAATTATTGGCCAGTTCTACTTGGTGTATTAAAATTTTTAAGTTTTTGTGCTTACTGTTGATCCAAGTCAAGGATTTATGAGGTCATATGTTGTAATTTTCCAAGTCTGTGAGTATTATCACTGCGTTCCAATACCTTAGTATCTATTTGTAAGTTATTAGGCTTAATTCAAATTTGTTTTCAATTTGTATCATAACAGAAATATTGGTTACTAGTGCTTAGGAGTTAATTAAATATTAAATCAAAGCTGGCTTGAAAAATTTCATCTGGTTCATAATAGAAAAGAGAAATGTGGTAGATTACTGTCACTGAGGTTTCTATGGAGCCCTATGTTTTGTATACTTGTCTGCATTGATGTACTTGAACTCCCATTGACATAAGTAAATATTTTGCAACCAGGTCAAAACTAGACTATACACAAATATCAATTTGTAGGTTTATATAAGCCCATAGCATGCAATTAGCATGACAAACATTCATTACAAGTGATTCCTTTATTTCTTTTATATTGTATTTTTCATCAGAAATCTGTTCTTATGTATTAATAAACCTTCTTCTTTATTATAGGACTGTTGAAAAAACTAACTACTCTGAAAGTAGATGACAATCAACTTACAATACTACCCAATACAATTGGAAAGTAAGTGCCAAAGTTTCATACCAGACTCTCTAAAGCCAAAAACAAAAAGATATGGCTTTTTACTTCAAAACATTTTCTACTAGAGATACCAATAATCTTGTTTATATGTAACCTTATTTTAAACCGTATTTTATTTAGTCATACATTTGTATATATCTTAATTTAGTTTTACATCTGAACATTGCATTGACACCCAACTATATAATATCATGAGAAATACTTAACTATGACTATCAAGCAAAGTGATTATCCAGACTTTCAATTATACTATTACCCGTAATTTTCCAGACATTATTAATTCAATGTTTTGACTGAGTAGAAGCTCTAAATTCACTTGATTATGTCTTATAAAATCAGATTAATTTTTATAAGTCCCTTCAGTATGTATATGTTACCATTACACTATTAGTAATATTTGTATTTATGGAAGTTTAATGTATTTTTAAAAGCTAAAGAGAATAGGTATCTGTTTTAGCTTACATTTTTAAAAGCTTCAAGATGAAAAGCCATGATCGCCTTTTAAGCATAAATTATATTCTACTTATTTGAGATCAATCTATTTCTAACTTTATATTGCCTTTAACAGTTGATTCTCAATTCTTTAAGAAATATATATTATCAGTATTTCACTGAAATGCTTTTGTTTACAATGTATGTGAAGTAAGAAATCTTCTCACTAAGCTGTCTTCCTTCTAAAATTATATAAGGCCATTTTATAGGAATTTTGCTCTACATCTCAGTGTAAAGAATTATATAAATCCATAATTTAACAAATTTAGGTATACTAAATGGGAGGGCCTGACTTTAAAAAAAAAAAAAAGACTTATTGAGTATAATTGACATACAATGAACTGCATATACTTAAAGTTTACAATTCATTGTTTTGATAAAGATATAAAGCCATGAAACCATCACCACAATCAAGATGGTGACAATGTCGTTCAGTCCCAAAGGTTTTCTCATGCCCTTTCCTCGCCCCCTCCCTCACTCCAAGTTGGCAAGTAACCATTGATACGGAAAACCTCACTTTCCAAGAATGGAACAATTTGGCTATATTCAAATTCCAATGTTCAGACTTTGGAAAGTACTAAAAGGCTAAATCACTTTTAATATTTTAACGTCCTCAATATGATGTATGTTTTGTTCTATGATTACTTCCATTTTCTCCAATATAAAGTAGAGATGAATTTACTTTCTTTAAGGATACATAAAAGTGATTGTCTTTAACAGTCTGATGGTTTTTTAAAAAACTCTTCCTACCTAATTTTATTTTTAGGCATTAATCTTTCTTCTTCAGATCAATACTGCATTCAACTTTATTTATCCCTACTAAGGTTATAACTGGTATTTTGCCACTTATTTTCACTTTTTTTTATGCAAACCTATATAAACTAATTACCTCTGTGAAGACAATTAAAGAGGTTTGATAATCTAAAAATAGACAAAGTTACTTTTTCAGTATGAAATGAATTGTGTTAGATTATTTACATATAGTTGTCTTTTCACTTTAATTTTTAGAAACTGATCATTCTTTACCCTTAAAAGTATTAAAAAGATTTATTAAAGATAAAGGGGCCTAATCAATTTAAATGTTGATTATGAGTTTAGAGAGATAAAGGTTAACAATCTTACAATAAAACCTAAATTTTTAAAGTTATTTTTTAGTGCCATTATCATTGTTTGATTACTGTTTCTGGGAAAACAAAAGGGAAATGTTAAAAGCATGGGTTAATTAAAAAAGCAAAACTTTTTATAAAGCAGTAGAAAGTATATGAGAAACCTCTGTACCATCTGCTCGATTTTTCTGTGAACCTGAAACAGCTCTAAAAAATAAAGTCTACTTAAAAAAGAAGAAGCGCGACAGACAAACTGTGGTTATTTAGACTTGGATATTTGGCAGATATATTGTCAAAAATGAACAAAGCGAGATTGACAGTTCAAGGAAAACAACTGATAGTATTTCCTGGCAACAATAAAATTTAAGCTATTAAGCAAATTTAGAATTTTGGAAAATTTGTATCTGCCACTGTGAGTTTGACAGCTTCCCAATAGTTAAAGGCTTTTCTGATAAGATTAGTGTGATATAAATGAATGTGATTTGTTGATACTATATTACAAAATGTGTCAACATTTGGAAAATCTATATAACTCAATGAAGCAAAATTTTCCAAATGACCAATGCATGAATTACAAAATCAGACATGAAGAAAAGACCCATTTAAGTGCTAAATAGACCAGTTGATTTTAATGTATTGGTATAAAGAGTAAGAATATTTCATTGATATAGTTTCAGATTGCACATTGTAATTATCTCCTAAGAAATTGCCACTTTCTGAGTTTGGGTGTATTAGCAAAAAAATAATCACAATTTTCTAAAAAGGCTTTTAAATTCTCCCTTTTTCAACTTCATATCTGTGTGAGGCTAGATTTTTTTTTATATATAATTCAATCAAAGCAATATACTCCGACAGATTGAATACATAGTCAGATATAAAAATCCAGTTACCTTCTATTAAGCCAAACATTGAAGATATTTGAAAAAATAAAAATGATGTCACTCTTGTCACTAAATGTTTTTGTTTTAGAAAATATACTCACTTTGTATAAAAATGTTACTTACATTAACATGTCATTAGATTTTTACTATTATTTAAAAACAAATAATATTTTTTGAATTACTGTTCTGATTTATTATATGGAAGATACCAATAGATATAAACCATGTAAACAAAAGTTCTTTAGGGTTATCAGTGGTTTTTAAGAACATAATGGGGTTTTAAGACCAATAAGTTTGAAGGTTTCTGTTTTATATCACACCATAGTTTGGACAGTAAAATTAGAACAACCATTGTCTAACTTATGTTCTCACTTAAAGACACCACATGCATACAAATATTTTGTATTTGCACATATGGCAAAAAATAGACTAAATTTCTAAAGTTTTATGGTATGCCTTAATAAGTAATCTGTATGAAGTAAAAATAATTATAACAACAATGATTATTATTGTTGTTGTTATATATGTAATGGCTTTTTTTTTCTTAAGTAAGACAGAATTGATCAATCTAAGGTTTAGTTCAAGGCGAGAGTTGAAATTTGATCATCATCTGTTAAATGACACCCCAGATTATATGTAAAAAGTATTTTGTAAATAGTGGTATACAGTAGTCTGTATTGTATTATGAAATGCTCTTCCTAGAACTCTGAGCACCAAAATACTAGAAATATTAAGACCAGCTGCAGTGACCAAAAAGATTCTCATTCTACACATTGACTATTTCAGTATGTTAGACTTGCCTTTGGTAATTTTTAATAATTTGACTATTAAAAAATTGCTGGAAGAATTTATTTTTCAACATTTTTTACAGTTGAAATAGAGTTAGTGACTTTTGTGCCAAACGACTTGTAAAATTATTTTTGTTGTTGAAACAATTTGTGCCTAGAATAAATAGGGAGACTGCTTTAATTTTTTATACTCAGTACTTTTTAAATTTTGTTTTATGTACTGTTATTCTAATCAAAAAAATAAAAATAAAACACACACACAAACAGTTCATTAGATAAAACCCAAATTAGTCTGCACTAATATTCAAGTTTTTCCATAGTCTAGTGTCAATGGGTAGTTCTCAACACGTGGTCCCCCCGATCAGCAGCATCAGCTTCAACAGGGAACTTGTTAGAAGTGCAAATTCTGAGACAACCCCAGATCTATTGCATCAGAAACTCTGCATATTGGGTTAGCAATCTGAATGTTAACAATCCCTTCAGAAGATTCAGATACACACTAAAGTTTGAGAACCATCTCGATTCAGTTTACTTTTATAGTTATCAGCTAAGTATCTTTTCAAATCCTATTCCATTGTGCCAGCATCCGAATTACCTGAGATGCTGGTTTAAAATGAAGCTGCCATAAAAAAGTTAACCACAGTGGTTGGTTGCTTTGACTCTGGAGCCAGACTTTCTGGGCTTAGGACCTGGCTTTTTGATGTGCTTCTAGATAACAATGTCCATAAAATGTAAACCATAATAATAATGCCTATCTCAGGAGAATGTTGTGAGGATTAAACAGGTTAATAAATAGAAAGTGCTCACGCATCAAGTGAACTTTTTTTTTAAGTAAAAATTATTGAATTAGTTAATTTGAATTTCTGGGATTTGAATTCAAGAAATACATTTAGTTGTTTTTATGATTTTAATCCTTCTCCCTTCTGTTTGCTTAGACCACTATAGCTTCCTCCTCTAAATTAAAGGCTCAAGTACACCTACAAACTAGACCAGTATTTCCTAAATTATATTCCATGAAATAGTTGTTACTTGAGATTTTAATAGATATGACATAAAAGTAGGTTTCATGGACAAATAAATTTTGGGAACTCTGTACACAAGGCAGAAAACACTCTAACTTGAGATGTTTTTCCATTTCTTGTATCGGTCTCTTATTTACCTTTGTATCATCATTTAACTTTTATTTTGCCATGTCATTTCAACTAGAATATAGGTTCCTAAAGGATTGGTTTTATGTCTAGAATATGTTGAATCTCGTTCATTGTCCCTAGGCAGTATGGCACGTGAACGTTTGCAAGCCTTGGAACTAGACTGGTGTCAATCCTGGCTTTTCCATTCACTAACTAATTGACTTTAGACATGTCACTTCACATTTGTAAAATAGAAATAATGCTACATCTGAGAGGTTATGAGACTTAGTGTTAGATAGCCTTCAATAAATTAAAACAATCATTGATAGTAATAAGCAAAAAGACACTTATTGATTGTTGCATATGTTCATCTGTGTGAGTAGTAGTACTATAACACGAACAAAACATTCAGTTCTTAAAAAGAAAAATGTTTTATACTTATTTGCAAATTTGATAATAATATATTATCTTAGTCCGCTCAGGCTGCCATAACAAAATGTTGGTTAAGAAATCATCTCATAATGTAACTTGAAGCATGTAGAATCTTTTTATAAAGGTCTTTTGCAATGAGTGAAACTATTTTCTCATAGCTTACAGATATGTCCACTAAGTAATTACTTTTAAACAGTATTTTGCATTTGAGTGATAGATTTATCCTATAATAAAAAGGATCACGAATTTCTTTTTCAATAAAGTTAACTTCCCAAAGAGTCCAAAGAAAGGCAAAGTTTAATAATTACTTTGGAAATAAGAAAAAAATTGGATCAAATGAAAAGTATGTTGTCTTTACGATGATGATAACTCTGCTCAAAATCAGTCAATATAGAGATTTCACAGGTAAAATCTCTAAATGATTGACTAGTCCCAAGAGATACTATTTCCACCACAATTTGACTGAATTCTGCTTAGACTATAGGTTAGGTACAAAAACTGGGTTGTTTTATTTAGTAAACACTATAGAAAAGAATTAGTCTAAATTTTGCTAATTTATTTCCTTTGTTAAGAAGCAGCCCAAGCAACTTACCTAATGTTAATGAGAAAATTAAGGATGTAATAAAAAACTTGATTCCTAGCCTAAGTTAAATGAAGTTGATTTAACAATCTCTGAAAATAAGGATGATGGCAAAGTTACTTAATATTCACTATGTGCCCATACTTAGAGTTTTACATGTATTAACTACTGTACACGTATCTACTCCTTATAATACATGGTTAAGTCTTGATATCACCCCCTTGTGCCGGTGATGAAACTGAGTTGCATAGTAATTAAGTAACCTGATGAGGATATTGCCACTAGTAATTGCTAGAGTACAGACTCCCATCCGAGGTGGCTTGCTGCAGTTTGGCCACTTAACCCCCTGGCTATTCAGATACTTTTAGGCAGTAGCTTGCTTTTTCCAAACAAGTTTTACATCTTGTTTTACATCTAGTTTTACATCCCTTTCAACTAAATCTCTACTAATGCAATTACAATTCTTCACAGTCATTTGAAATTTGTCTAGCTCCCAATGTCTTACTAACAAATGCTGGTAATTTTACATTTTGTCTGCTAGAAGGTTTTATTTACACAAAACAACCATTTTAAAAAGGGAATATCACAAGATAACTTTTACAATTTTCAGAAACAGTTGGCTCAAAGTTTGCTTCCTCTCCCCCGCTCCCCCAGATACTCTCTACCTTTTAACAAGTCATTTTAATGGAGTGCCATATCTATACCAGGGACTTAGCATACATTTAATTCTCATGAAATTCTGTAGATTAAGCATTAATCACCAATTTTATAAATGAGAAAACAGGGATTAATAGTAAAGTTTACTCAACTATTAAGTGGCCACACTAAAATTGGAACTCAAGCCTGTCTGAATATTTTTCACTGAATTTCATTACTTCTGTTAAGAGTTAAAAGTGAACTAAGAAAGTAAAGCCCAAAGCCATTTATTTTTATTAGCATTTATTTTAATAGAAGATATAATGATATCTAATGGTTTCTAATGGTCATAAATAATGTTAGAGTGAAATTATAGATTATCTAGGTAATATATTCAGAGTCCCTATTCCCTATTAGCTAGGCAATAGAGAGTTAATGATACAGTAAGATTTTCCCAACCAAGACTAATTCATGAAGACCAAATTAGAGAAAATGTAGAGAATATTTTGAGAATTAAGTTAATACTGTTTAAATTCAAGCAATATTACCTCCAGTAGTGTCACCTGTACTGATATGTGAAGGCGGAGCCTTACTGACCACAACTCTTGCAACATTTATATACCGTGTGTGTGTGTGTGTGTGTGTGTGTGTGTGTGTGTAAATGTTCCTTTTGAAATATTTGCAAGGGCTTTATTTAAAGCCTTGTAACTCAGCGTGTGGTCTTAGTACCAGCAGCATCCACATCACTTAGGAACTTATTATAAATGCAGGATCTGGGCCTCACCTTAAATCTCAATCTGCATTTTAGCAAGTTCTCTTAGTGATTCATGTGCACACTGAAGTTTGGGAAGCATTTAAAGTACTTTAAAGTACTTTAAATTTCCTTGGCAACTTGTTTTCATTTTTAATGTGAACAATTATAAACTATAGATAAAACTTCAAAAAAACAGTAACTTTCAGTCTATCCTTTCTTGCACAAAGTATAATGAACGTATTTTTTATTTATTGAGATATAATCGACATATAACATTATATTAGTTTCATGTGTACAATAACAGTTCGATATTTGCACATATTGTAAAATGATTACCACAGTAAATCTAGTTAACATCCATAACCGTACGGTTATAATTTTTTTTCTTGTAATGAGAACTGTTAAGATCTACTCTCTTAGCAGCTTTCAAATATTCAGTACAGTATGATGAACTATAGTTACTGTGCTGTACATTACATCAGCATGACTTAATGATTTTATAACTTGAAGTTTGTACCTTTTGATGACTTCCAATCCCCCACCTCTGACATCCACTAATCTGTTCTCTGTATCTATTTGCTCAGGTTGATTTGTTTGTTTCTTTAGATTCCACGTATAAGTGAAATCATACAGTATTTGTCTTCCTCTGTCTGAGTTTTTTCACTTACATGGTCTAGGCCAGTTCTAATCTGAGTAAATGTGATACAACTATATTCATGTATATCCTGTATTCAAATACCTTAGGTGATTTCTAACAAGATCAATAAAGTAAATTGCAATGTTAGATTATGAATTCGAATCTTTCGAATTTCAGAGATTATTGAATAATGTGTGTTTTGCACTCAGTAGCTTTTCTCTGTAACCCAGAGATGTAAAATTTTTTCAGGCTATAAATTATTAATTCAGAATACCAATGGTGCAGTAAAAATGTCTTTTCAATGCAAGAAGTTCTTGCTTTGTGCAGTAGTGGGAGACTTTGAAAACAAATATGCAAGCTGAAACTATGCAGAACAATCTTAATCAATGAGGAAAATTATGATTGTTTTGACAAAAGTCTTTAAAACCTTTTTCAAAACATTAAGTACTTTTAGTGTTGGTTTAAAAATGTATAGGGAAATGGAAAAATAATAAAAAACAATATTTATTTAGTATACTGTCATTGTAAACATTAGGAACATCAAGAATTGCAATGTTTTATTTATTTTGTAAAAAAACCTGTCAAGATTAGCTTGAACAGTGCTTGCCTTCTTTTCATCATGTTGTCATAATTCGGAGTGAAATTTTTTTGTGTCAGTGAATTGTCATACTCCTTTTTAAAATTGGACCACCTTCCAAATTTTTATCCTTTGTGCTTTCAATGTCATGAAACATCTCTGAGAGTTCCTTTAATGTGAAGTTTATTGCCAGCGTCACTTCCTCTGAGACATCATTATTTTCATCACAATCACTTTCTTCATTTATGTCAACAAGTTTGTCTTCACTAAATTCTGCTGGCAGCATGTCTACAGTCTCTCAGATAGTGGCAGGCAAATTTCAACAGCCAGGTATTTCTTCTATGTAGAGTTTACCACTTTTTAAAATACTAGGTAAACTGAAGAAATCACATCTGCGGGTTGAAATGAGCCCTGTTGATAGCCTCTGCTACAGAGGCACAGGCTAAGAGGCAAGATAATACAGGGAGCCATGCTGTCTGCATTTAGGTCCCAGCTTTCCTACTTTGTGTATTCTTGGGCAAGTTACTTAGCTTCTTTAAGCTTCTATTTCCTTATCTGTAAAATGGATTTTAAAAGATTAGTTATTTTTATCTCCAAAATGCTTATTCCTCCTTTCTTGAACCTGCCTTCTATGCCCTTCTACCTACTCATGCCACCTATATGCATTCATTCCAAGGATATACAGTATGTACATCCAACTATAAATGACACATTAAGTTGTATTAAAAACAAAACTTTCTCTCATTTTCAGTGGCTCAAATGACAGGTGAATTTAGAAAGATAAAACAAACTTCTATTTATTTTACCAAATTGAACCACTTATTAAATGGTATTGAATCATTTGGCAAAACTGATAAAATAAATTAATTTACATAAATTATGCAGTCACTAGATAAATAACTTTTATGGTGACTTTGGATATGTGACTTTTTCAAAACTTCTTGGCCATCCGACCTTTTAAAATGTCTGACTAATGTATTTATTTTTCCAGTTTATCTTTATTAGAAGAATTTGACTGTAGCTGTAATGAACTGGAGTCTCTGCCTTCTACTATTGGCTACCTTCATAGTCTTCGAACATTAGCAGTCGATGAGAATTTCCTTCCAGAATTACCCAGAGAAGTGAGGAATAAACTTTTTTCTATTAATTAACTTTTAATGGTTCTGTTTTGGGATTAAATCTTAACAGGTGCAATAGGAGTGTAAATTCATGAGTTAAGTTTGAATATATATAGGAATTGTCTATGTGTGTATTTGTTAATCATTCTCTTTTAAATGACAAGTGATAAGTTCTTGTATTTGACCCAGGAAATGCATTTAACTTCAACATTGCTTGCAAAGAAAAGTAATAAAATATTGTAAATAAATTAATGCTAAGAATAGAATTTTAAATAATTTAATTTATGCATTTTACTTTTAAGAATAGTAATAAATAACATTTGGGATAATTACATTTTCATTTCAGAAGTGAAAGATTTTATAATATAAGTTAATTTTTTAAAGTATTATGTTGATGATAATAATATTATTTTAACTTCAGGATTTACTAATAGGTTCTTTTAATTTCTATCTGTAAATGGGATTGTAATTTATTAATGTCAAGAAAAAATTGTGAAGTATATTTTCTATTTAACATTTTCTACAAAACACTTCCATAATGAAGAAATAATAACCCATATATTATTACTTTTGAGCCAAAAGTTATAAATAAAAATGACAAATGCCATTGTAATTTGAAGTAAAAGTAACTTTGCTAAGGAAATATCAACAAAACTTCATTTGTTGAATATGTATGATCTATTATAAATATAGATGTGTTAGTATATACTTGGATGGGCAAAAACAACATGATTTATGAAAACAATGAAGTTAACAAGTATTCCAGTACTAAAATTATAAAGACCATTCTTCTTCATAATATGCAAAAGAATATGAGATAATATACATTGCCTTGATATCTAAAAATATATATAATACATTTACATATTTTTCAAATGAGATTATAAAAATAAAATACACATATTAAGAGAGAATCTTAAAAGTGATAAGGAAATCTATAAATTAATCAAATTATTTTATCAATTATAAAAATTAATATAAAAAATAGCCTACACAGTGATTCTTACTTTTTTTGTTCTTGTTATACTACCTATAGATTGGAAGCTGTAAGAATGTAACAGTTATGTCTCTACGCTCCAATAAACTGGAATTTCTTCCCGAAGAGATTGGACAGATGCAGAAACTAAGAGTCTTAAATTTGAGTGACAACAGGTAATTCTGCAACATATCAAATCACATATTACTTATTTACCAAAAGTAAATTATTGTTTCTTGTGCATAGATATGAACGTATGCAGACATATATATTTTTTATGTATGCTTTTATGTCTCCAGTAAATTAAATGGGCAATGTGTATATCATCAACAACCAGAATTCTGTTAAAAATATTTCCAGGAAGCTAATACTAAAAAGTAATAAGGTTTATACATTATGGTAAGGACAACCAAATGGTTAGTCATGTTCAGAGCAGGATAAACAAAGAAAGCATGGATCCTCTTCTTATGACAAAGGTGTTATATTGGTGGATGGATAAAAAGAAAAAGTAAAACTGCAGTTCATCTTTGTTTCTACCACAATTGTCCTCAAATAGGAAAAGATAAAAATAAATATTGAATAAAGATAACTGCTAAGAAAATAAAGTGATTACGGGATAGAATGCTTGAACTCCTTGTTTTCAATGTATTTCAGTCAGACTAATAATAATATGAGAAGCTGAGAGACTTTGCAACAAAATTATCAAGATTAGCTTCTATGGAATCATTAAGAATGTTCAGATTCTGAAAGTTTCACTAAGTGTGGAAGTTCTCATTGGTTTAAGAAAAAAAAATAATGTGAATTTCAAAAAACTATTCATTTAGTAGCTCAGTAATATTCTCATGTAAGAGAATAAAGCATTTTATTAAAAGGTTTGAGACTTTATTTTTAAAACCATGGTTAACAAGGAAGCTTCCTAGCTTGGTGCAACAAGAGTAAGTCATGTCTTACCAAACTCATTTCCTGTTTGGACTGGATTACAAAACAGGAAAATGAGAGAAATGTATTGAATG
>NW_006441955.1:18501626-18524603 GCF_000325575.1 Pteropus alecto
AGAGAGATATCGTAGAAAAATAAACTCCCAGTGAATTCAATTATAGTTCCTCAGTGGAGCCATGCTCCATTAATGTAAACGTGGTGGGAAGGTTTTCGTGATGAGCTGTAGAAGTCTCTCCTAAATTCTTCATGTGCTCAACTCTAAATACATTAATAAACTCATTGATGATATAGAAAATATGCTTATCAAATATTTTTAAAATGATCCATAGTTATAACTACTAATGAAGTTATTTATTCAACAAATATAGCATACTTGAGCACCTACCTACTGTGGGACAGACACCTTGCTAGATGCTGGTGTAAAAGATATGAACAATACATTGAGAATCTCATAATATCAGGATTTTAAATACTGCATCAGGCCAGAAATTTAAGCTTAATTTATCTCCTAGTACAGTGACTAAAACATAGGTTAGAGCCAAATAAATTTTTTAAATTAATGAATTAATCAATGAATCTTATCCTGAGATTCAAATCAATATTTAGCCAAAGTTGAGGCCAAAGTTGAACATTACCATCAGATAAAACATTAAATATGAAATGTTATCCAAAAGTCATGATTATTCCAATTTTATATTTAAAATATAATACATTTCTAAAGTTCGGCATTTTTTCAAGAACAATGATTTCTTGGCACTGTCAACTGTAAGATTGTTTCTGTTGTCAATTTAGTACACATTTGTGATACTAAATAAAAGCTACTTTCAACAGTAGCCACTGGAAGAGCAAGGAAAATGAGGGTAATATCCTCCTCCAATAATTTCTTTTCTTTACACTCTAATGTTTATGACTGGATTGATGATGACTTATCATGGATAATGTTGTCTGTGATTCTGGAGAGTGTTCCCCTCCTGTAATTTTGGTATAGCAGAATTAATGTTCTACTTTCAATTCATCTCCACATCATAAGAAAATTCTCCCCATAAGACCTTACTTCATAATTTCTGGCTTAAATGAAATTAAATAACTAAAATTGGAAACAACTTTTATGGATAATTTGGTTTGATGTTATAAATGCTAGTGTAACAAATAATTCTATAAAAAGAGAATTATGATACAATTTAATTTCTGTTATTCTTTATATTCTTATCTATGCTTTATAAATATTTAAAATCTCAGAAAGATTATATTCTTCTTAAAGTTATCTAGCTAATGCATACTTGGTTATTTGTATTGGCTGTCGTATCTTCTCATATTCACTAAATTATTTGAAATGCTTAACTGCTTCTGCATATAAAATTAACTGTTAATCCTTATTAATTATTGTAACGTTTTCCACTTCTATTATCATGACATTTTATTCACCAATTGGCTGATAGACTTTTGACATATTAAAAACTTAAGGAAATTTTATTATCAGTTCTATCTAAAAAAGTTTATCTGTAGTCAAAAGTAAAAATGCAGAAATTAACAATAAATCCATTGGGATATTTTGTTTGTATTACTCATTTTGCTGACTAGCCGTCAGGGTAATCACAATTTATTGGTCATGTACAATTTCAGGATATCAGGTAGTATGTTGAAGGCGGCTTTTGACTATTTGGCCCTTTAAAGGCCAAAGCCAACTCTAAATAGATAACTTTAATTGAATACCTAGACTGATGCCAAATTTCACATATTTCAAAATGCTATTTTTAGAGATTCGCTCTTTGCATATCTACACAATACATGAAGGATGAAGGAACAAAAGAACACACTTTCGAGTGTCAACCTAATGTTGGGAGCTGCAAATTCCTTTAACAGTAAGACAGACATGGCCCTCTGCCCTCATGAAGCCTACAGTTTTCTGGAGATATCAGAGAGTAAAAGAAAATGGAAAAAAAAGAAAGAAAGAAAAAAGAGAAGCCACAAAAATAAATATATAATTAAAAACTGTGATATGTTTATGAAGGAAAATACAAGATGCTTTGAGACTAAGCTGAAAAAAGTAATCTAAATGAGGAGTCAGGAAAAAGCCTCTTTTTTTTAAAAAAAAAAATGACATTTAAGCTAAGAGCTAAAGTATATGTGGGATTTAGTCAGGTGAAGTATGAGAGAAAGAGTATTCCAGGCAGAGAAAGGAGCTTGGCTTATCCTCGTAGCAGGCTGAGAAAATGCCAGTGGTGCTGACCGGACTAAGGAAAAGAATAGCAGAAGCTTCTCAGAGGGGTTTTGTGGGCCGGAACCTGTAAAGTCTGAAAAGCATGTTAACAAGGATTTTGGATTTTATCTTAGATGCAAGCGAAAGCATTTAAAGAGTTGTAAACAGGAGATTTTCACTTTTTAAAGATTGCTCAGGCTACTCAATGGAGAAAGAATTGGAGAGAAGAATGAAACCAATATATTACAGTATTTTAACTAACTCTTCATAAAAATTAAATACATTATCTTTACCCATACTATTAGAATTTTCTTGTTTTTTGCAGATTGAAGAATCTGCCATTCTCTTTTACCAAACTTAAGGAGCTTGCAGCTCTGTGGCTTTCTGACAACCAGGTAACAACTTTTATTACCTGATTTATTTGCTTTATTAAGATGAACTATAATTGAAACTGAATTACTAGCTTATTCCCAATAGATACCGTCGACAATTAGTACAAAATAATTGGAGGAGAGATTTTTGTAAATGTAGCAATTCAAATGTGTATTTTTTTGCCTTAAACAAAACAGCGCTATAATCTTCACCCTCTTTAAATACTTCGATTTAGCTATGACTTCATTCTCAGATATCTAAAATATAAAATGATCATTTTTATAGCTTTTTACCTCTGGGTGGTACATACATGTCTTTACAGAAGTACTTTAATTATATCTCTAAATGTAAAAAATAGGAAATCATTACCACAATCCCTACAAGAGGGAATTAATATCCTCTATGTTCCTTTTTATTCTTATACTCTTAATTATAATCAACTTAATTCTAAAACTATTCCAGAAATTTTCAGGTATCTTTTGTAACTATTACCAGTATTTTCTGTGAAATTGCTTTAATATTATTTCTTTTCTTGTGAAAACAGATTATAATTAAATAAATAATTGAGCGTTAATGAATACTTTTATTAACTGGAAAGTAACAAGAAACAGTTGAAGACATCTGATTTGCCACCAGAAAATGTGATAGACAATTTTCACCTAGCTTATTAGTCTTCTTTTAATCTTTTCTTATAATCCTAAAATTTTGAAACACCTGTCCCAAATGTGAATAGCCAAATGAAAACAAATTATAGGGAATTTAGTTTGTCACCATTATTTCCTGAGCATAAAAGCAGCATTACTAATAAATGAATCCTTCAAATTTCTACATATGGGGCTACTTTTGGTTAAAAAATTAAAACAAACCTCTACAAAGTGTAAATTGTTAAGTGTAAGAATAATGTTTGCGCTCCTACAGTTATTACAGCACTTGCTTCCACCTACTGAGTAAAAAATTAGATTGTCATTCAAATTCAAATCTTATCAATGAACTAAAAGTCATCAATACATCATTATAAATAAAGCATTTCTGGAATCAATGTGAATTATGCTAATGGAACAGTCTATTCAGTGTTCCTTGTGAAAAAATATCCCCTGATATCACGATTTATTATTCTTGTGGGAGAATGAATAGAACAATGACTGCATCATTTAACATTTATTAGAACAGTGATTTATTTAATGAGTTTCTGACTCAGTTTCACGAGACAAGATATCCCAAATCCCCTTCGTGCTTCAATCCTATTAATAAATGTCAAGAAGCCGATTTTTAAAACATTAGATAAAAGGATCGTTTCCAGGATATTTCCATATATAAAGTATATACTATCAGAGTTCTAAAAACCCTTTTAAAATAATATTTCTGAAATCAAATTAATAGAGAATTAAATTTTACCATCTATAGGTAAACATATTGTGATATATCAGAAGCAAGTACAGCTGTTTATTTGTTATGTGGACCCTGTCTTTGGTTACAAAAATAGCTCTTAAAAATAAATGCTTATTCTTTTACCTAGTTAAATTCATAGATGATCTTGCATAGCATGAATTTGATAGCAAATTCTATTTGGCTTTTTAGGGCAACAGCTCATTGAAAATAAATGAGCATATAGAATCATACTGAAAGCTTACTTACTTGAAACAATTTAACACATTATGGTCTCTTCAGGATTAAAACTGACATTGTTCAGTGAAGATAAATAATTTTGTGAAAGAGTATACTAGAGAAAAAGAAAATCTCATTATGAAGATCTTGGAATTTGAAAATATTCCCCAGCAATAGTCTCATTTTATGTTACACTTTATTTCATTACTTTTTCCTTTGCTTTTCTTTTAATTTTTCATTCAGCTTGGTGAGTCCAGACTATTGACCATTATCTTATATAAAAGAAATATTCTTCAAATTTGCTTGTTTATTAATCTAATTTATATGTTCTTTGCTTTTAGTCCAAAGCCCTTATCCCTTTACAAACTGAAGCCCATCCAGAAACAAAGCAAAGAGTATTGACTAACTACATGTTTCCCCAGCAACCTCGCGGCGATGAAGGTAAATTATCAGTAGAAATTTCTCCTATACTTATATGATTATGGACAAAAGAGATTAAATTCGTTCTGCTCTCTGGCCAGGAATACTGGCACATGAACCAAGCTATAAAGGTAATTACATGACATACATAAATCATTTGGAGGTTAACTATAAGTGTGCATCTTATCTTCCACACTATAATATTTTAAATAAGATTCTAAAAATATAACTCTTCCTCTTTATATCTTACATAAAAAGAATATTGACTTTTAGGATCAACTTTTTCTCTTGATGGATCTCAAGAGAATCAAATGTTGTAACCAGCTAATTGAAATGAGCTAAGAACAGTCAGGTCTTAAGAAAGGTTCAATGAACTTGTTTATTTCCTGTGTTCCCTAATTTCGTGAACACAATTTAAACATTTAGTCCAGTGATTCCAGCCCTGAAATTATTTCATTGTATCAACTATAAAAAGATGACTTACAAATGATGACTATTCTTTCTTTTTCAAGTTGTTTCCCTAAACAATGCCAGCAACTATGATAGGAATAGTTTTATAAATTCTAAAGCTTTTTTAATAATTAAAACTTCTATCCTATGATCACATTACTCATAACATGTTTAAAGAAGATTTGTCCTTTACCATTTTGAACTCAGTATAGGCTTCTTTGCCCAAACCAGCACAGACTGTCATGCATATTTTCTAGTCTTACAGTCATAGTAATTCTTGGAAGAGTAAACGCACTTTAATCCACCCATGAATTAAATTCACTCAAGCTGCTTGAATGAGACCAACTTTTAAAAGAAATTATTTGCTTGTATATTTCTTATCTTTAGGGATAATTATAATAAATGTCTTTAGCCTTTTATTTCCAAATGTAAATGAATCATTTTGAGATAGTTTAGGATATTTTTATCTAAATTTTGACTTAGAGAAATAGGAAAAAGGAAGAATGTTTTCATATGTATTTTTCAGACTTTAATAAAATTGATCTTTTGAATTGATGAAAGAAAAGCCACCATGTTTACATATGTACAAGAAAAGTGTTAAGTAAGAATTATGTTTTATTCATCTACCTTTACTTATATTTACATTTTAATATCTCTAGATTATCAAAATATTTCATTTCGAAAGGATGTATGGGGAAAAATGAAAGTGCCTCATATTCATGATTATTTCTGAGATCCAGTTTCACAAATTAAATCCCTAATTTGTTCTGGGGAGTGAGGTAGATCTAGTTAAAGTATAACATTTAGAAATTAGTCTTGTTTTGTTTTGTTTTGGTATCTTTTGGAAGGGAGAGTTGGTATTATAAAGTTTTCTTGAACTTTAAGAAACTCACCCTCTGGTATTTCAGGCAGAAGTATAATAAATGAATTTTCAGAATCTCTTGCAACAAACAAGGAAATATATGATAAAGTTTATCTTTGTGGAAATAAGTTAGCTCAAACAAAATACTTTTATTCATAAAGTTTATAAGCAAGTCTTAAAACTCAGCTATAGTTTTCTCATTAGTAAATTGAGGATGACACCATTGTGTGGTTGTGAAGATTAAAAAGATAATATTTTTAAGTGCTTAGTCCAGCTCTCTCTATTATTACTGTCCTATGAACAGCTCATTCTCTACACTGGAAATCCTCCCAATTCCAATACAAAATTAATGTATACCTAGGAAAGCTGAATTTGAGTTAAGACATTAAAAGACCATGTAATAAATATCAAGAGAATTTTATTCCTTCTTTCCTCTTTTTCCTTCTTTCTTTCTTCCTTGCTCTTTTCATTTCCTTCTTTATTCTTTATTCTCTTTGTTTTTCCTTTTGTTTTTAATTTTTGTATTTGTTTGTAGTACCTATCATCATTTTTTTTGCATGAGATACTAAGCTCAATTAATAACATTTTATGTTAAAAAAGAAAAAAAGCAATAATATTTTGAAATCTAACTGTAGATTTCCAGTCAGATAGTGACAGCTTTAATCCTACACTGTGGGAAGAGCAGAGACAACAACGCATGACTGTTGCCTTTGAATTTGAAGAAAAAAAGGAAGATGACGATAATGCTGGGAAAGTTAAGGTGAACCTTTTAATTTTTGTTCCTTCTTATTATTATTTTTTCTTGTTCAATGTTATTCAAATGGACTTTGGGACAAATTGAGTGACCTCTGCTAGAGGTCAGATACATCTTTAAGTTTCATGATGGTACGTTTCGTTATTGCAGAAGGGTAATTTTGGAAGCATAGGTGTGCTTCAGAATAAGACTAATACCTCAATTCTGACTGAGCATATTTGATATGCCACCACATCTTACAGAATAACATGAAAGAGATTCAAGGTGAGAGAGTAAAAAAAAACCCAAACAGACAAATCCGGGTGATGGGCTTTACCTGGGCATCATTTTACATCTTTGAAACACCGACATGGTTTTCTTTTAATCACTGAACAAGAAAACATGCAGACTGTATGAGGCCAAAATACACATTTATAGAAGATCCAACAGATTAATATACTGCATTTGCATCAAAATCTCTGAAAGATTTTATATTCCTGGGATATTTGAGAAGAATGTATGAGCTTTCTTAAATGTGAGGATGAGTTTTAAAGGAGGTGAGTACCTAATAGCAAGTGATGTTCCTTAGGGAAAATAACTTCAATTTTTTAACACCAAAGCATATTTTAAAAAATCCTTTATTGGAACGAATCTAAGTAACAAGGTTGAATTTTAAAATCTATATTTTTTCATTATTTAAATTTGAAATATCAGAATTGATATAGATTTTATCAATATCAAGTTTCATGTTATCATTATAGCAACATCTTGAATCTCTCATTAATTTTTATGGTATTATTTGTGCACTTTTTCCATCATGGGTACTAACAGCTCTCACTCTTAGTAACTAATTAGCTAAGTGATTCTATATGCATCTATTAATAGATCTAGATTGTGCAATGTATTCTTGTCTGTCCTCTCACTCTCACATTTTCTAAATATTTTTCTAAAAACAACACACTCCAGAACTTTACTAGAATTAGATAGTAAGGTAATAGACCAGGCCTATCTCAGGCCTATATCATTGTGGAGAACCCAAAATGGATTCCCAAATCAAAATGATAATTCTGTTAAAGATTTGGGTTAAAAAAAAAAATGTTTCTGGATGGTTTGTTAGTGCTATCTAATAACCAAAGAGACATTTTTTATTGTGAATTCCTAGAAAAAATAATGCTAAACTAAAAATAAAGACCTTTAGAACATTTCACTTTTGTTTTTTTTTTTAAGAACTTCATAGGTTAAATCCAGAACCTATGGATGATGCATTCTGTACTGGACCTCTGATTAATTTTTTTCTCCATCAAATGTCAAAAACCACGTACTTCTTCCTAAAAATCTGTATCCAAAGTATGCAAGAGGAAAAGAGTGTATTTAACATAGTCTTGCATATGTGTCAATGAAAACATAAAATATAGTAAATTCAAACAATTATTTAGAAGCCCTGTTTGTGTGTTATGTAATCAGGTTTGCTTATAATCAGAGTAGGTTCATTATACTTTAGAGTGCATTTTTCTCTCCGTTTATTTATATTTGGTTTATTTATATATTGGTGAAACCCATGTGTTTCCTTAATCTCAAACTACTTGGCTTTGACTAATTTGAATATTTCCAATGCCATTGGCTATTGGACAAATTAGAACACAAACAAACTTCTAAATAAATCATCATGGAAATATGATGAATGAAATATATTAAAAATATTTAAATTAATAACGTTTCTGGTTCATTACATGTACATTAGATTAGCACCATTTTGCCTTTAATTTGCATAAAATTTAAAAAGGAACCAGTGACCTATGCCATCAACTTCCAAATGAACTAGAGTATAATGCCCTACTTATATTGTATATAGTGTAGTATGAATGCTGCATTGTGTGAAGAAATTGTGACACTTTAGCTTCATATGATATTGGTACTATTTTACTACATAGAGTTAAAACTAATTTTCTGATGGTTGTTTTAAATGCATTACCCAGAATGAAAAAAATATATATTAAGAGTAGAAAAATGATAAAGTGAAAGTATTGCTACAGCGCTCCTCTTTCTCCCAGAAAATGGAGATTCCTTCTCCCACAGGATCACTCCTGCCAAGCCCCCTGGGAAAGGGGCCAGCGTGGGATTACTCTCCAACCTGCCAGACTGTCTGGCGATTGCTGCACACCATGGGCCAGGTGTGATCAGCAGATCCAAGATATGCCTGTCCCCCAGAATGACCCACAGCTGGCATGGGGTTGTATAAGTGGCCTCCAGCAAGAAAGGAGCATGTGCACTCCATTGCCAGTTGCAGCACAATCCACCACTCTTCCCTCTCTAAGTGGCAGACAGGTAGGCCTAGGTGTTTGGGGTAGGAGACCCTCCCATGTAGAGGCACTCTTAGAACAGTGGTTTATGGGCTATGTTCTGCATGATTTGGGGTAAGAAATGCTGATCATATAGAAACCCTCCAATAACCAGTGTTTGTACCAAATTTAACTTTTTTGTTCATTGACCTTGGCAATAGGGTGGGGAGAACTGAGTCAGAGGGGAGGGAATATTGATACGGGGTGCCTAATGGTGGGATATCTGGCATGGTTTTGGAGTTGGGTGCTTCATTTTTGTTTATGTTTTTATTTTTAAGTTTTTTTCTTTAAAGTGTGGGAATACCAATAGTCAAGCAGAATGTTGATGACACTATTGATAAAATCTAAATTGTCCCCACACATACACACATTTTTTTAAAAAAATATCAATTCTGAGAGAGATTAAATAACTAAACTGGATTCTTAAAATAGCATGAGATTTGAATTGAGATATGCTGAGAGTAAACTTTGAGCACAAAGAGCATGACATCTGTTGAAAAGTATCAATTTCTCTTTCATTTGAAGGCACAAATGATGAGAATTCCTGTAAGAGAAGATTGGTTTGGGAGTTGTGGCAAATAGGGCTTTCTTATCCCTGTGAGTTGGGTGTTTAAGAGTTTAATGGGGAAAAAAATTCTTAATGGGATGTGAAAGAATATTGGATTTTTTGTAAACTTTACCATCCTCATGTAATGGACTAGATTCTTATTCTGTCTTATATTTTTTCTGCAATATAAGGCAAGCTGAGAATGCATTTTCCTAACTAAAACTACTACTAGTTTCCTTGGTATGTAAAATGTTCTAATTAATTCCTAGAATAAGATATTTAACAATCAATAATCAAAGCATTAATTATTATTTCTCTTACTGGAATTTACAACCAAATCAAATGAGAATTTAATCATTATATAAGAAATGTGTGAATTCAAGATATCACTTCTAAACACCCTAGCTATTAACATTAATTCTTTCTTCATTGCTAAATTTTTGGGAGTCTCCAACATCTTGCAGCTGCTATTTGCATTTACTGCACTTTATTTAGATCTGAGATATATAGAATGCTGTGAAACATTTCTATTTTCCAAAATTAAAATAAAATAACATTTCAGTAAAGATCTTGCATTTTAATAAAATGTATATGTAAAATGAGCAAATACTTTATGGTGAGTGATATATACAACATTTTGGTAAGAATGTAATTGACATTTTTTTCCCCACCTATGTGTATAATTGATGAATTTACATATATTTTCATCCCATATTAGACTAAGGGAATATTTCTAGCTTATACATTTAGAAATATAAAGAAACTGCTTTTGTATTTGGGCATTACTGAGAGATTAATACATTGTGTTTATGATCATGTTTATTCATTTCTGAAGTACTGTACACATGAGGTGAAAAGTAGGAAGGGAAAACAATCTGTTGAAAAGATAAAATATGCTTTTACAGAGTTTACAAACATAGCAGAATTATAAAATATATAGTTTTGTTTAAAAAGCAATTATAAAATATTGTGTTAGCTTTATGCTTTAAAAAATTAAAATTATCTTGTTAGTTAGCTCAATAAAATTTGCATTTTAGACTTACAGTATTTTTTCCTCAAGATTGTACAAATATGTGCTGCACCTATACCAGAGAACAGCTCTTAACCAAGTAACCTTTGTATAGCGTAAGCTTTGGAGTTAATGACTTGAATTTAAATTTGAATGTTGCTGCCTACTAGTTGTATGACCTTGGGCAAGTAATGTAAGCTGTCTGAGCCCCTGGGGTTTTTTTTCCATAAAATGGAAACAGATGCTATAATGGGTTGTGAAATTTAAATGATATTTAATTATAATTGATTGTAAATTATGAATTAATGTTATTAATCATTATTATTTATATTTAAATATGTTATAAATAATAAGTATTATTTATTACATAAATAACTAATAATAAGTTAAATATCCCTATAAAACATTTTGCACAGTATCCGGCACATGACAAATACTGATTAAATGGTAGTCATTGCTGCATACCATCTAAAAAAAATTTCAGGACAGTTGTAGGTATTGTGGTTAGGCATATATATAGTCAAATCTAAATTGCCATGGAACCCAGATTTTAAAATACATAAGTAGAATATGATATTAGAAATAGTATCTAATCTTTGCATAGGACTTATACATTTTCATAGGACTATCATATTTATTATCTTATTCTAGCTCTAGATTAACCCAAGCATGTGGGAGAGATGTTAGCATTCTCATTTTCTATGAGTAGAAATTGGTAAGTAGTCGGGGTAAACCTGTGGCTTAAATTTAGGTCTTATGAGTTCAAGTCCAGTAAATTCTGCTGATAGATTAGTAAATGGGAAGCAAATGGCTTATTGTCTTGGTGGAACGAATCTAAATTTTATGAGACCTGAAGCTTCCACAGTTTGCAAAGGGGTCTCTTTAAAGAAAATAATATAAAATAACCATGTAAGTACATAAGTAAGGCCCCTCACAAGGCTTTGAAAAGAACCCGTGCAAGCCCTAAACTTAAGCTTTATTAGCTTCCTGGTAAATTCACTTCTGTTTAAAAATTTTCACAGAGATAAAATACCCAAACATATTCTGGTGATGTGACCAAAATAACACATTATTTATTATAAAATAATCAGAAAATATTGGTACCATGTTAAAAAATAGTCATCTAACTGCATCAGATGGGATATAGCATCTACAAAAAATAGATTACATTATTCAATGAAGTATTTAATTCAATTAAGGAAGAACATGTCACATTTTTTTACTTTGATTCAATTTAGAAGTATAATTTTAGCACTGAGGATATTTTAAGGTATGTAGAACCTTAATTGAATCCCTTACTTGAAAATTATTTTTCATTCATATACCACTGGTTATTAAAAATTAAAATGTTTTTAATTGTTGTAATAGTCATACCATTCTATAATTTACATTTTTTTTAATGTAGTGCTTGGCTTTTAACCCTTTAATATCAAGTATTTTTAAACAAGTTCACATCTCAATGGACTTTGTCTAGCATGGATATCATTCTTTTTATGTTTATTTAGGAATCCATTATAAATCAAGTACCCTGAGATATATTTGTATTATAAGCTAATAATTTACACTTCCTTTGGTAAAGTCTAACTTTTTCTTGAGTTATATTTTTGTAGACTTATTCCTGTATATTATTAATTTTGTCCTTATTTATTTAGAAATATAAAAGATTAAATTACATTTAAACAATACTTATACCAGCAAAATTATTTGGTTTTTTATCAGCTTTCCAAAAATTTATTGGAAAAATAATTTTATATTTTTAGTACTGAAAGGAATATTAGAAATCATCCAGGGAAATTCAATTCCAGTATTTGATAAGGAAAAGAAGCCACAAGAAAGACAAAATACTATGATAACAAAGTTGGTGGATTTGCTAAAACTTCAGATGAGCAAAAGTGTTTGAATTCATATTTGTAGTCCTCAGATCTATACCACCATCATAGTTTCTTACATGTCATGCATTGCATGAGTGGTGGAGTGGGTGTGCACCTTTCCCTCTTCCTTTTTTTCCTCTCTCATTCCCACTCTTCTTCCACCTTCTCCTCCCCAACTCACACACACACACACTTTCCACAGACACATACTCACCACAATCACATAAACCATTCCATTTGGAAAGTTGGTTCTACTCAGATGCAAAAAGGCATGATTTTTGGAACAAGCCTGGCCAAATAAATCTGCCCCTTATTTTTCTGCCCACTCCCCTTTAATAAGCATTAAACAATTTGCATTCTATTTCATTTAAGTATATTATAAGTACTCTGATGGTGAGATATTCTATATGGAATGTCTCATATTTTCTCTCTCTAAATTAAATGAGAAAATAATTATATTCCCTAAAGTCATATTTGATATACCAAAAATGAACTCAAGAATGGAAGTAAATATCTGGATAAATATAAGCCAAACTTTACATGCTTTCCTAGAATATCTTAGAAAATGTTCTCAATTTTTTATTTGTTTATTGTATGACATTACCTATAAAGCATGTTACTTTATTAGAGTAAAAACAAATATAAAAGCCACCTTGATGCACATTGTCTTAAATATTAACAAGAATTAACTACCCTATTTTTTGATGTGACATGCTAGTTAACGTAGACCTGATGCATATTTGGGTAGCAGATATTGTCACCTCCCCATTTTTTTAATACATGATAACTCGCTCCACTTGTAAATCTTTGAGGTCTCCTCTATCACCTGCATTGTTACTCAAAAGATATTTTTAACATCTTTGAAATAATTAAATAATAAATTTATAAATAATTAAGATATGGAAGGGAACAGCCTCTAAAGTATAAAAGCAGCTGATAGTAACGATTAAATTTTTCGGAGATTCCCAGTCACTTACATGTTCGATGTACTGCTATTGCAACCATTTGGGAGTAGTTCTCAAAGATAGGATATAATCCAAAAATTGTTTTTAATCTGGAAGGGTGGGCAGAGGGAGATGAAGTCCCACGAGGCAGAATGAGAGAGGAACACTATGTGTTCTACTCTACAGAACAGTTTCTCAGCCCGCTCAACACTCACTATACTGCATTTGGTTATACTACTACACATAAAATGGAGTAGTTTTGTGAACATGCTTGCTGAAGGTATTTTTATGTTAAATTTCTTTTTATAAACTTCTAGGTTGAAATAAACCTAAAACGATATCCAACTCCTTACCCAGAGGATTTAAAGAATATGGTAAAATCTGTTCAAAATCTGGTGGGTAAGCCAAGCCATGGAGTACGTGTTGAGAATTCAAATCCAACTGCTAACACGGAGCAAACTGTGAAAGAAAAATATGAACACAAGTGGCCTGTAGCCCCAAAGGAGATTACAGTGGAGGTATTTCAAGGTTATTGGTAATTGCCAGTGTGGTTTGGATTTTTTGGAATTACTAAATGATATGGTTTTTTTTTTAACTGAATAGATCTTACTTGAAAAGTATATTATATTTCCTAAAATATAAATGAATCTATCTACTCTTTCAAACTATGAGAGTTGCATTTCATAAACCACAGATAAATGATACCCTCCTGGCCTAAAATCATTAATACAGTTCCAAAAGTTTCAATACACAGAAGGAATAATTTGCTCACCAGCTTAGCCTGGCCAGTAAGTGCATTATATCATTTTCATGATATCCTTTTGGCTACCCCAAACTTTTGTTGTATAGGTACTTAGAAAAGACTAAATGAATATTTTTTTATTTAGCAAATCTCAGTAAAATTTCTGATCAGATTTAGAGCCAATTTTTTTTAAATGTTTTCATGTTGGGTTATAGCCATCATAGGAAACACTACTATAAACAACAAAAAAAGAGAGATGACTTTAAAATTTAGCTTTTTGGACACTAGTTGTGTGACTCTTAATTCTGATATTTTAGAATGAATTAGACATTCATTTTTATAACTTTGATCTGAAAAGAATTCAACTACATTTATGTCACCTCTGTACTATCTCATCAACTTTTCAGATAATTTGGTTACACCTTTTTATCTTCATTAGAAACATAATTGGTATGAATATATCTAGAAGTTACTATACCTGCTTCTCCAAAATACAGATTTGTAAAACTCCTTTACTAATCTGCATTTCAGAGTATCGATTTGTTGTGCTGATTAAACACGAACTGTATATTTAGCACTGTGCTAAACACTGTGAGAGAGAAAATATATAAAATGTGTGCATAGTCCCAAAATGATTTAGAGCCCAGCTAGGTAAACCTAACAAAGATGAAATAATTAGAGGATAGGTTATATAAAATATGATCATATGACTGGTTGTGTGATGGACAATATAATACTCTAAGAAACTGGAGATAAGCAATCATTGCCAATCAGTTAAAAAGTTATGTGAATCAGTTTAAGGTTGAATTGCTTATTAATAATAAGGTAATTATTTTAAAGTCAAAAAGAGAGGAAGGCATCCCAGGCAAAAGGAAAATCTTGAGTAAAAATAAGCATGGTGTACACATCTGCCAGCGGAAATACCAGCCTGCCCTGGAAGAGAGGCATACAGCTAGATATCTAAGGAAGGAAATTTAGTAAATATTCATTTTTAATGCTTTGTTTCTTTTGTTTATGAAATGAATATGACTTACTTTTACCTTTCCAAAATACTACAGATATACTATAGTAGATCGAAAACCTTTCTTTTATTTCTCAGCTACTGCAACAATATAAAAAGGCTTAAACCAACACTGAGCAGGTACACACTGAAAACATATACACTTTATATTTAAATCTCATGTAACCACAATTTAACATCAAAATAACTATGAGGTCATGATAATCCATAAACTGAGTAATTTTGCTACAAATAAGGAATCCTAAAATTACTTAATACAGGGATGGGATAGGTATGGCTTTGGGCATGAATGTCATAATAACCCTAGTAGAAGAAATATATCTTAAAGTTGTCCCACAAGCACTTCAACTTTAGCAAATCCAAAATTAAATTTAATGTTTCTTTCTCTAACTTGCTTCTGCTCCTGTATTCCTGATCTTGATCTTAGCTGGCACCATTATCTGCTAGTTCACTCAAGCTAGAAATTTGGGAGGTATCCTGATTCTTCTTTTCTTTCTCTTGACTCCTTGCCCCTTCCAAACAATCACCAAAGGCTATACATTTTTATCTAAGTGTATCTCTTCTATCTTCTAAAGCCTTCAATTGGGTCTTGTATTATTGTAAAAACTGTCAACATCTTGGCTCACCTTGTCCCCATCTCCTTCCTTGCTTTGCTAGCCATCTTTCTTAAATACAAATCTAATTTGCCCTCCTTAAAAACATTGCAGTGGCTTCTTATTGCCTGCCTAAGCCTCCTAATTAGCTAGAATAGCCAAACTAAATAGGGCTAAGATTGAAGCTCACCCTTCAGTTTTATATTTATTTCTGTGATTCACCCTACCTTTTCTTAGTTTTCTTCTTCTACTGAAATTTTCCTGGTAATTGCAATATATTTTCTAAAATTGAGATTCTGGATTTTCTTTCCCAACTTTTAGCTCTCCAAGAACAAGGAGAAACTGTTTCTTTCTCTATCATCTTCTCTTCTCAAATTACTACACCCAAACTAAGGAGTCACACTCTGTATTTTCAACTTCCAAATATAATAAATACAGATAACCAAGTGTCTACCTGATCAGTGTATTTTAAGCATTTTTGTCACATGTTTTACCCTTGTTTGTCATTTTTGAGTCATTATTTAGTTCACACTGTCAAGATTATTGAACAGGGTTTCATACACTGCATAATATATTTATCCATCTGGTTAAATATGGAAAACAAAGAAAAAACAAAGAATAGAAATAGACCCAGAAGCAGAAAACAGGAGAAAAAAAAAAGTAGATTACAAATGCAGCAGAGAAACAGGGAAAAGATAAATCAACATGTATTGATAACTTTCTATTTGCCAACCCTATGCCAAGAGTTTTAACATGTTACTCTAAACAGAGAATACAGCTGGTCTTGCCATACGAACAAGGAGGATAGGGAGATATGAAGATTCCCCTCTGCTCCCATTTTCCATTATACATGCTTTGTGGGGTTTGGTTTTGCTTTTTTATCCAGTGTCTTAGTCCATTCAGACTACTACAATAGAATGCCATAAACTGGCTGGCTTGCAAACAGAACATATTTATTTCTCAGTACTGAGGAAGTCCAAGATCAAGACATGAGCAGTCAGTGTCCTGTTATAGCCCGGTTCATAGATGGCTGTCTTCTCTCTGTGACCTCACATGGTAGAAGGGGCTAGGGAGCAATCTGGGGCCCCTTTTATAAGGATACCAATCTTATTCATGAGGGTCCTGCCCTTACGACCTAATCACCTGCCAAAACCCCACCTCCAAATATTATCACATAGGTTTTAACATATTCTGAGGGGACACAAACATTCAGTCTAGAGCACCAGCTCTTTATATGGCTAGAACGTCCTCATTTTTTAAGTTTCAGCCTAAAGATGACCTCAGAAAGGCCTTCCTTGATCACCTTGATCAGTAAAAGCATTCTTCACCCCGTTTCTTTGCATTAAATTTAATTTTAAAAAAAAAAAGACATTTATGATTGTTTTGTTTATTAACTTCAGGCTGTGAGTTTCATGAGGGCAAAGGCCGTGTCTGTTTTGCCCACCATTGTCCTCTCAGTGCCTAACACAGTGCCTACTATAGAGTAGGGGCACAATAAAAGTCTGTTGAATAAGTGAATGACTGATATGATCTAATGTTGTAACTTTGGTAACATGTCTATCTCTCCATCCAATTAGAAGTTCACTGAAGGCAAAGACAATGTCTCTGAGTTTTTGTTGAATTAATAATTGAGTGTTGGCTGCCATACCTGTCCTCATTTTATCACCCATTTGTCAAATAAAATTTATTTTAACGCTGTCTACCATATGGGCAATAAAATGAAATTTTTTTAACTCTGATGATATAATGCATTATATTATGCATATTAATACATTAATATTATGAGTCAAGATAAAATATTATGATGGAGAATATTGTTGATTAAGGAAGGCAAAGAAAGAGAAGATAAGGATGGAAGGAGAATGGTACAGTAAATAAAGTTGTAACATAAAATAAGGAGACTGCAGGTTCCTGAATTCCTGGTATACAAATGCCTTTAGTGTCTTAATAATTTTGATGCAAGGACCCTAGACCAAAAGAAGTACCTAACAGTTCCATTTATTAAGTAATCAACTCCAAACAACTTAGTAAATATTTATGTCTTACTTAGTGGTCATTTGAAAAATAATACATATAAATTAAAAAAGAAAATAATATGTTTATTTCATTCTTAAATAACTAAAACTACTTGATGAAATATGTGCACCTATTAGAAAATGCCTACCTTTTCAAACCTTGGAATCATGTCAGATACTACCACTGTAATTTCTGTCTCACATTGATTTTCAAGTTGCACTTGATTTTTGATCATAGCAATTACCAAAAACCGAGCTTTGCAAAGATTGCCATCAAAAGGATGTGCAATCTAATGTTGAAACTGAGAGCTACCTGGAGGTAGCAGTTCATGTAGTATCTGACTGATGTCAGGTATTGCTTTTTTTTCTTTCAAATATTTAAAATAGCCTATGTATCCCTGTGATTTAACGACAGCACCATGAATGTCTCAGAACACAGTTTGAGAACAAGAAGGTCTTTGAAGTCTAGCAGACATTAATTCAAATCTCGACTCTAACTAACTTGTTACCAATTGTACAACCTTGACAAGTCACTGAAACCTTTCTGAGCCTTGGTTTCTTTAAGAATACAGAAAATAATCACACTGAGTTTCTCAGAGATGAAATCAAATGAAAACAAGTGTTTACATATAGCCTCAAGCACAGCTCTTGGCACAGAAGAGAGCTACAGTAAATGAAAATCCCCACCACCTTCCACAAGAGAATGATATGCTGATCCTGCTCTGTCCTCTTTTAATCCTTCTGTGGATCACTATCCTGCATAACAGAAAACTTTCATTGGATGTCCTGTTCATGTTCATAAAGATTCTGCACTCTTCCTTCTGTTAGGTGACTGAGCCCAGTTTTTTCTATATAGGAACCACATCTTTCTCTTAATAATAGAAAATAGTCAGTTACCCTTAAAATATCATTGAATGTTTTTTTTTATTACTAGACTTATACTCTCAAAAGCTCAGATGTTCTTTTTTTCCTTTGACTTCTGCCTTAGGCTCCTTTTCACTACACCAATAGCAGCCAAGATGGTAAAAGGGCAATTAAGTTACCCTTACCTTCTCTTTCTCCTCTACTTCTGCCTTCTCATCAGAGGAAATATGGTTCAATGTGGTTACAATGGGATTCTCACGAAATTTGACTTCCCACCAATAACTTCCACTGTCTTAGAAGTGGTCCCAAAAGCTTCATCCACTTTTCCAACATGAATTTAATTCCTTCAGCCCCCATAAAAGAAGTTATAGAGAAAAAGTCAAGGATTAAATTTCTTTGTTGGACAATTAACTTCATCTGTTCTGTGAAGTGCACTTGAGAAGTAAGCTTTTCTTACGATAGGCAATATAGCATACACAGTATCACATAGAAGACCTTCAAGTAGGACAGATCACAGTTCGAAACCTGTCTCTACCATTTATTAAGTTTGTGATTTGGATTTATGACATAACCTTTCTGAGCCTCTATTTCCTTATCTGTAAAGCAAAGATGATTAAATAAATAACTTTAAAATAATAAATAACAATAAAAAATAACATTATTGTTTACATAACTAACATGGATAATACAGAGTGTTTAGCATAGTAGCACAGTAGCAGACATGTAATAGTTTCTCCATGACTGATGCCCATTATCATCTTCATCATAATCGTTGTTATCATTATTTTTCTCATAAAGATAAGAAGGTCTAACTGGATCATTGCAAACCCATTATTCTTGCTTCAGTAGTATTATTCTCCTAGGTGGAAGGCCACAGAACTCGAGAAGAGATGCAAGTTCATGATTAGCTGATATCATACTCTCTTCTGAGTTGCTGGGGCCCTTTTCAACTCAAGATAGAAATTCTTGAGTAGGGCCAGAAACTTGAATCTGAGTCAGACAATAGCTACCATGAAGAGCTCCAGTCACAGTTTTGGGATACAAATATAAAAGTTTGATCTAAACATACAAAATAATTTGAGTACTAAATGTCTAAGGCATGAAGGAAAAAAAAAAAACAAAAAACAGTAAAACCCCTTAATAATATTTATATTTCTGTATTATATAACTATTTGGTTTGTTATTTTGACTAAAACAAAATACCTGTATTTCTATATTAAGTGTCATAAGAATATATTTAAAATTATTTCAACAAGTTAAATTTATAGAAAATTAGTCCTAGACAGAAATTTGCACTAATTCCTTATTGTCTGTTACTTTCATTTTATTGATGAGTTGAATAAAAGCTAGAGAGGGACAATGACTTACCCAAGGTAACCTGATTGATAAATGGTAAAGAAAGACTAAAAAAGAAATATGCCACCTTGTCACTAAATTTTTTAAAGTATGAACATATTTTATGCCTTTCGTGGTTCCATTTATCAAACTTGCATCTGCTTCTACTTATAAATTTCTCCAAAGATGTGTAAAGACTTTCATTCTCTACCCTGTCAACTTAGAACTTTATCATGTTTCTTATGCTCAACCTTTGAAATTTCAAAATCCACAAAAACAAATTTCCTTCATCATCTCCAGAATTTCCATCAACTCCACCCTTTTTCCTGGCACTCTTCAACTCTGATACTACATTTTAAGTTTCTAATGTTCTCACAGCTGAGCTCATCAGGAAGGGCAGCACAATATAAGGGAAGATCTCTAGAAGAGAGCCTAATAGAATCGTGCCTCCATGCTGGATCTTTGTCTAATTATCTAGGTGAACTTGGGCCTCACTGATTTTCAGAATCCACCTTCAGGAAATGAAAGGGATTAGATGATCTTTAAGTCTTCTTCCCCTTGAGTATTATTTAAAAACAAAATAAAAAAAGTACCAGATATACTCAGGTTTTTCAGAGGCAAATATTCCCATATAAACCTAACCAAAACAATCCAAAAGATAAAACTTAAACCAAAAATTAAAGAAAATGGGTGTTTCTCTGCAATACCCAAATTCTTTAGCCTATCACTACGAGGGCCTTAACATTTATAAAAAGAGCTTCTATCTGATCATTACCAACCAATGAGTTATAAGGCAGGACCCATTTTATTCTTTTATATTTTTGTCCTCAAATATATTCTTTCTCTGATTTAACAAAATATTTCTAAATGTGTTACATTTATGTTCCAAACTAACAAGTTTTAATGAATGAAAAAACTGAAAATTCTTCTTTGAATTCAAATTAAGCTAAATGTTAAGGGGATAAAAAAGACATAAAGGTAATTATAGCACATAAATTTGCATCAGTACTTACTCATGGGCACAGATGAACTATGTTTATACCTAGAAAAAAATTGGTATTTTTACCTGATTACCAGGGGATAATTTGAATTATAAAAGTTTTAAATGTATGTGGGTTTTTTTTACATATTTATTTGTTATTACAATGTTATATTCTTGGACCAATGTTGCTCATTGCATTCAATGAATGAAATTAGAATGAAGATTTAGCAGGCTAGATTGATCGTGAGAAAACTAGAAACCTTAGGAAGAATGTTTCATAGAATGAATATGTGTATATATTACATATATATGGTTGTATCATATTACTCACATATGGCTTGTCTTAATTCAGTCCTGTGTTATTATGAGTTATATCTCATATCCCCAACTAGATTATAAACTCCCAAAAGGCATGGGTGACATTTTGTCTTTCTTTGGAACTTCTACAGTTCTTTGCACAGCGTCAGGCATATAAACAGCATTAAAAAAAAAAAGTCTGATACATAAATGGACACATTTGAATTAGGAAAAAAATTAGGGCTTACTTCAGAGATATGTATGATTCACTTATCCCAGTGTCTCACAGTGATTTAAATTTTTGAGCCCCATATTTAAATCTGAGCCAAATACAGACATTGTCTTCTTGGTTAACCATTGTTTCAATGTTTACTTTCCTTGTCCTATATTATTATATCTCTCAGGATTCTTTTGTTCATCCAGCTAATGAAATGAGGATTGGGGAGCTTCACCCTTCATTAGCTGAGACCCCCCTGTACCCACCCAAACTTGTTCTGCTAGGGAAGGACAAAAAAGGTAACATTGTGAACCTGATGTGGAAAATATGCCACAAATGCATGTGCATGACAAATCACCCATTGTAAATTCTGAGACACCATAGTCTATAGAAATATTTTATAAATAGTATTTCTAATATTAATCAATATGCTGTTTTTCTGTGTTTGTAATTGTCAATGTTCAAGAGCATTATAATGTTTTCCCCTTTACATTTCAGAATCAACTGATGAGTCTGAAGTTGACAAAACTCACTGTCTGAATAACAGTGTTTCCTCAGGCACCTACTCAGACTACTCGCCTTCCCAGGCTTCCTCAGGATCCTCCAACACTCGGGTTAAAGTGGGGTCCTTGCAGACAACAGCTAAAGATGCAGTACATAATTCTTTGTGGGGTAACAGGTGTGTTTAGAATTCCCTCTTTTCTGTTCCCAAATGCTAATTGTTAGCAACTTTTTAAAATGAAGTTATCTTAATTTTGGAATTGTATTCAGCACATGAGTGGCATAGAAGACAGAAGGGGCAGGTAAGCAAATGTAGTCTCCTGGAATTTCCAAGAGCCCATGAATCTATTTTACAAAGCAAGCATTTGATTAAGGGAGAGATGGTAGAAGATAAACAGGTTTAGTCAGTACAAAAAAAATTTTTTAAGCAAAATCTGTGTTTTCCCAATGCTTATTATATGTATGTGGGCATTTCACCATTCAAAATGATGTTATGGATAAAAGTAAGATGCACATACTGCCCTTATATGCCTAATTCAATGTAAATATTTAATAAATTTTCCATTTATATCATCATCATCATCATTTTATCACCACCTGGAAAAATTAGGATGTAAGTAAAAGTATTTAATTTTTCCAAAATGGATCCTACTCTATATTATTTTCATTTTATTTGATGAAAAACCAAAACCCACAGGTTACAATAAAGTGACTCAGTGAGGTAGTATTTGCCCAGTTCTGATTCCCTTGTTTTGTAACTTTTTTTGCTATGTTTTGTAATACAAATAGCAAATGTCATCTAATATAGGTAGACAATGACTTCCAGTCATATTTTACTGATGAAATCATTACTGTTGGCAATAAATTCTTTGGTAATTAATGAATACATCTATTAACTGATGCCCATGATAAAAATCTTAAGTCTTTCAATTTATAAATTTGTTATTTGTGTTATAAGCTGAGCTTAATTTAGGTACTTTTGGAAGATACCTTCTAAATATAATTTTCTTTGCATTAGCGAAAGCACTTAAAAGTCTTTCACTGATAAAAATATATATATATAATTTAATATTATTAGCATATAAATGATTTAGAATAAATTTAGAAAAATGAGCATCTTTTAGAAATACTGTGGCCACTGGTATAAACATGCCACTGACCAAAAGTCATAAT
>NW_006441955.1:18525643-18536546 GCF_000325575.1 Pteropus alecto
TTACATTCTAGAGAAAGATATGTGAGTATATTCCCTATACAATGAATTTAATGTCTTCAATACTAGGCCTTCAAATGAATTTTATTTGAAGACAGTTTGGGTTCATTAGGTATACCAATATTTATAAGAAAGATACTCTGAACCAATAGTTTAGAAATGTACTGAATCAGAAATTCCAGCAATGGGGACCAAGAGGCAGGTGATTCTAATCATTAGACAGGTTTCAGGACCATTAATGAAGACCTATATCTTTTATTTATTTATTTACTTACTTACTTATTTATTTATTCATTCATTCATTCAACAAATATATTTTTAATACCCACTCTGTGCCAAGCACCATGCTGGGCCTGAAGATAAAAAATATCTCTACTCTCATAAGTTTATATTCTAGCAGAGGACACAAGACAATACATAATAAATATAATAGGTAAGTAAATTATATAATATGGTAGAAGGTGATGATTACTAGGAAGACATAAAAGTTAGAGCAAGGTAAAGAGTGAATTTTGGGAACATGAAATAATAATGCTATCTTAATCTTAAGTAAGGTGTGGGTGAATGATTCATTAAACAAAGGATAGTGGCATTCTTGGCCTCTTGCTCTCTCTCTGTCAAAGACCAAGCTCTTCCTCATTTTCATGTATCTTCTCCCCATTGTCTTCACAGGATCACACAATCCTTCCCACAACCTCTTGATTCAAAGCCATTACTTAGCCAGCGGGAGGCTGTTCCCCCAGGGAATCTACCACAGCGTCCTGACCGGCTGCCAATGAGTGACGCTTTCACTGACAACTGGACCGATGGCTCACATTATGATAACACAGGGTTTGTTGCAGAGGAAACAACAGGCGAGAATGCCAACAGTAATCCTCTCCTAAGTTCGAAATCTAGAAACCCAGCTTCTCATGGACGCAGGCCTTTGATTAGACAGGATAGGATTGTTGGTGTTCCTCTGGAACTTGAGCAGTCTACACACAGACACACGCCAGAAACAGAAGTGCCTCCTTCCAATCCTTGGCAGAATTGGACGAGAACCCCTAGTCCTTTTGAAGACAGGACCGCTTTCCCTTCTAAATTAGAGACAACCCCAACCACCAGCCCATTGCCTGAAAGGAAAGAACATATGAAAGAATCTGTTGAAATACCTAGTCCTTTTTCTCCAGGAGTACCGTGGGAGTATCACGATTCCAATCCCAACAGGAGTCTTAGTAATGTCTTTTCTCAAATCCACTGCCGCCCAGAATCTTCTAAAGGTGTTATTTCCATTAGCAAAAGCACAGAGAGGCTTTCCCCACTAATGAAAGATATCAAGTCCAACAAATTCAAAAAGTCACAGAGTATTGATGAAATTGACATTGGTACATACAAGGTTTATAATATACCATTAGAAAACTATGCTTCTGGAAGTGATCACTTAGGAAGCCATGAACGACCAGATAAAATGTTGGGACCGGAGCATGGCATGTCCAGTATGTCTCGAAGCCAGTCGGTCCCAATGCTGGATGATGAGATGCTCACTTATGGGAGTAGTAAAGGGCCACAGCAACAGAAAGCTTCCATGACAAAAAAAGTCTATCAGTTTGACCAAAGCTTCAATCCCCAAGGAGCAGTGGAAGTTAAAGCTGAAAAGAGGATACCGCCCCCTTTTCAACACAATTCCGAGTATGTGCAACAGCCCAGCAAAAATATCACCAAGGATTTGATCAGTCCTAGAGCTTACAGAGGATACCCACCAATGGAGCAAATGTTTTCGTTTTCTCAGCCATCTGTTAATGAGGATGCTGTGGTGAATGCCCAGTTTGCCAGCCAAGGTGCCAGATCAGGCTTCTTGAGAAGAGCTGACTCCCTGGCTAGCTCCACAGAAATGGCCATGTTTAGAAGGGTCAGTGAACCTCATGAGCTGCCTCCGAGTGATAGGTACGGCAGACCTCCATACAGGGGAGGTCTGGATCGCCAAAGCAGCGTTTCAGTGACTGAGTCCCAGTTCCTGAAAAGGAATGGCAGGTATGAAGATGAACACCCTTCATATCAAGAAGTGAAAGCTCAGGCGGGAAGTTTTCCAGTTAAAAACCTTACCCAGAGGAGGCCATTGTCTGCAAGAAGCTACAGTACAGAGAGTTTCGGTGCCTCCCAAACCAGGCCAGTTTCAGCTAGGCCTACTATGGCAGCTCTTTTGGAAAAAATACCATCTGACTATAACTTGGGTAACTATGGTGACAAGCCATCAGATAACAGTGATATAAAGACGAGGCCTACTCCTGTGAAGGGAGAGGAGAGCTGTGGTAAAATGCCTGCAGACTGGAGACAACAGCTGCTTAGACATATAGAAGCTAGAAGGTTAGACAGGGTATGTTTGGCGTTTCTCTGTAAGAATATCCCTCCTGCCTTTAGTTTTACTTTATTGGCATTTCTAAGTACATGTAGTGAAGCATGAACTACATGAATGAATAGATGATCAGCATTTTATTTATCTTTATATGGTGGGGAATTTGATCACAATAGTTTTTCATGGATATTGTTTAATGCTTTTTGAAAGTCCATAACCTGGAGGTAAATTATTTATCAAATCTAGCCTAAATGTTGTCAGTAAGAAAGAATTCCACTCTATTATATGGGATGGTGCTTCAATTGCTTTCTGGCCATTAAGGCAAAATGCCTCTCTTAGGACACTAAACTGTTCTCTAGTGACCTAAAGAGTATGATTTTCATTGGATCTATAAAAAAGTGAGTATTTTGCCCCTTTCTGCATGGAGTCGCTTTTATTAAAGTGGGGCCTAATTTGTTTATAAAATTTGCATACAGTTACTGCTATGGGACCACTAAGGTTATTACTTCAAATGAGCAATAATCTTCCCAGCAAGAAACAGAAAAATAAAATAAGCAGAGATTGAATGCCCTCCTACACATTATTTTATTTAATAAAATTCCTGCCATTTAGAATGTTAGTCTTTATATAGAAAGAGATGTTTAAATTCAAGTCATACGACTAACAAAAATAGATGTCTTTATGAAGACAACTGTAGAAATTAGTGTGTATGTTGCAGCAAAAAAGGGAAATTAATCCCAATTCAGATAAAAATTGAGTCACCATAAAGCATGGAATGCGCAAAATTAAGGAGTAAAAAATTTGTATAAAGCCTAGAATTATTTTTTGCTGCCTATTTATTTCTGAGAGAAATCTGCTCTTTCATTTTCTAGAACTATGGTCAATGACCATCGTTACTGAGTATACTTTGTTGCTTTGATATAGAGGGCTCTGTGTGCTCTGCATGGACCTTAAAATCTTAAAGCTCCTTTTTTGTGAAAATAGATCCTTTTGTTCTCATTTTCTAGGTTTACATGCACAGTGTAAATTGGAAATCTGGGTAATAATATACTATTAGAATGTTTCATGCAATAGTTTTATTATTTTATTTGATGTTTTGCTAAAAACACAGGTTACTGCATTTATATTTCCTTGAACGGTGTGTTTTCAGGTATAATCTTTTTAAATAATTATATTGTTTGTAGGTCGTGTCTACATGACAAGAAAACAATTATTTTTACAGAAAGAGTGAACTAATAAGTGTGGGTGTGGGTTTTAGTTTCTCATTGTGGAAATTGGTTCTGCCTTGCAAAATATTTCATCAGAATGTCTGTTTCAAATAGGTGTGCTCAGTCCCATTGAAGGGAGACTCATCAAAGCCTCATGACTGGCTGTCAGTGGGAGACACCTGGTCGGTTGTCACCATGCCTTACCTCAAGTTATACCCTCCATGTAGACAGATAACTTGGAGGGCGAAAATATTTGGGGCCAAATAATACAGTACAGTTTGGGAACTCTGGCCTCGTGTAGACACGACCATACGTAACAGGGTAAGATGAACTAGTCAAGAAAGGTTATAAGAAGCTTTTTGGAGCATATGTTCAATGACTAGTAATTTGAGGCAAAAGAGGAGTGAGTGAAAACAAAGCATAAAAAAAAGACAAAATTCTGAACTTTTGGTACCATCATTGATTTACTGGCTTCTCAGATAAATGGTTCCTCTTCTTTGATCAGAGCTACTGAAAAATAGGTAACTATTCTAGTTGGAGCAGAAATTTGGAGGGAAAAAGATAAGACTGGGAGACAGGGATTTAGATCACCACAATCTGGAGGCCCTGACTGTCCCGGGTCCAGATAACTAAAAGTAATTCATGTATTTTCCATTGCTGTGACAATACCTCCCTTTTTAATTAGTCTCCATGTATCCCCAGTTTATTTATAATTTTCTTAGTCTGTCTTTCATTTTTACAGAGCAATTTCACTGTATATTAAGTAGCTTCTCATTTAATTCTAAGAAATGAAATTACCTTAAAGTATTGCTTCAAGCCATTGGATCCTGGAAGCTCTTCTCTGGTTTTCTCCAAGTAATATTTCTTTTCCCCTCTCAATTGAGTTACTGAGCAGTTCAGGCTGTATCTTTACTTAAAACTTGCCAGCTACTCAACAAGATGAATTCAGGGTTCTGAAGACGTTATGTAAAACTAGTTTTGACATAGCTGTACTACTTAACATTCTGTCTGAAGTCGGACTGCACCAGAGACATGGTGTGCTTCCCTCCCAGTGAAATTTAGTTGAGCGATTTGAACACTGGAATTCAAATCATTGCACTAGAAACTACAAGATCTCTGTCCAGTCCTCATGAAAGAACTACCTAAGGGCCTGAACATTGGATAAGCTTAACGGCCCAATGTAATGTTGGTTAAAGATTTCATATGATACTTGGAGAGGCAGCTCCAAGTACTACCCTCAATAAAAGATGCTTGTTTTCTCCTTTAGTTTAACCTTCCGGCTCAGTGCCCCACTGTGACTGAGAGAACTTAAAACATGAAACCATGTGTCTGAGACTGCTACTCTTCTACAGGAGCTGAGAAAGCACTAGACTGGCAGAATTTTAAACTTTAAGCAATCATTCAAGGCTAAATTGAAATGTTCAGTGTCCTTCCCAATTTTGGTATAATGATGATGAAAAATCTCTAGATGAAATATTCAGGGATCCATAAAAAAATAGGATTGGTAGATAAGCACACCATCAGGAGTATAATCATCTTTGAGATGAGTTCAATGAAACTTTGATGCTACAAATCATTACCTTGCATATAATGCCCTCACAATAAAATAGCTGCCTGATGTTATGTTCAATAATATTGAATTTTTAAAAAGTGTACTAAGTTAACTTCTGTAGATTTTTTTTTTTTTCAAAAATAAGAGAATTACTTACAAGGCCAAATGCTGTCACTTATTACATTTCCATGATAAATAGAAGTGGAGATTATACTGACGGAAACTATTTGATGACCAGGCATCCAAAATTTTTAAATTTTTAATGAAGTCTGTAAAAAGAATTAACTATCAGATACTTGGAATGATTTTGGATGCACTTATTGAAGGGTAACCACAATGAAAATATCTTGTTTTCCATAGATATTTAGGTATATTAGATAAATAGCATTAATAGTTCAAATTATAATTCCTTTAGTTTCATTATAAATATCTCCAGTTTAAAATGTAAATTTTAAGAAACAAAAAATTTTAGAATATTTAGATCCACATACAACTTATTTGACTATTTTAAGTAAATTAACAGTAAATTCAATCAGCCATTGGTCAAATTCAGTGAGTTTTTTGATCAGCTCTTTTCCTGCAATTAAGCCTGTAGACTGGGAAATAAAGGAGACTGATTTTGGCTTTAACATTGCCCTGCGTTAGTTGTAAGCCAGAATTATGAAGCTAGTATTTGTCTTTTGTATGTGATGATCTCACAGTGTAAAAGAGACCATGAGATTTTCAGCTGACAAGATTTGATTAAGACTTTACTGTTTGAATTTTTCAAATTAATAGATTACTGCAGATGAACAACATTTATCCAAAGTCATTACTATCATGATATATAAGAGATAGCTTTTATGTCTTTGAGTTAGCAGCAGATGTAAAATGGAATGTATCTTTGCTTTTTGTCTTTTCTGTAGTTTTGGATGGTACTCATTACGTGCATAACTAACACTGTTTACTGTATGCTTCTGTCTGATCAAGTGCATGTTTTAAGAAGAAAGTTACTGTTTGCTCGCTTAAAGTTAAATGTTATAAATTTAAACATGTTCATGTAATATTCAGTTTGTTGAGCATGTGTTCACACCCTGTCACATGATTATTTCCTCTACTCAGAATGCTGCTTACAAACACAATACAGTTAACCTTGGCATGCTGCCCTATGGAGGTATTTCAGCAATGCATGCAGGCAGAAGCATGACTTTAAACTTGCAGACTAAGTCTAAATTTGATCTACAAGAACTACCTCTTCAGAAAGTAAGTATGGATTGCCCTACATGTGTCAGCATACCAAAGCCAATTAATGTTGTTTGTTCACTTAATGTGTTTAGGCTATACATACGACCCTGCTTATAGACTCTTATGAGTCCAAAAAGCACAAGACAAATAATGTAGAGCCTGAACTCTTAGCTGCTAAATGAATATTTGTAGCTAGACTGATTATCAGATTCCTGCTTAACAGCTTTGCTTTTTGGATTGAGCAGATACATGGCTTTTTGTGTTGCTGTAAATCTCATTTTTCTTATTATTCATTTTCTTTTTCTTTTATTCTTTATTTTTTTCATATATATATACATATATGTATATTTTTTTTTGAGATAGCCCTATCTTCTCTTTCTGATGCAGTCTAAGAGCTGAGCTAGAAATCATTATTGAATTTCAGTTGATTCTATTGGAAAAAAAAAAAAGAGTCCTAAATTAGAATGGAAATTAAGTAGTCAACACTTCTAAATGCTTTTTCAGCCCATTTTTCTTCACAGGAAATATTACATGGAAGTAAAACATGAAAAACAAGTTTGTAACTTAGCTAGTAAATTGTTACTCATCTAGGCTAATGGAAAAGTAGCAAGTTCACAGAGTTTTAAAAGAAAATGTAGGCTCATTTGAAAGGGAATGCACTGTAAGAGGAAACAGTTCCATTGTCAAAGGAATGTTTCTGCTTATTTTATTCAGGCAAAATTGAGAATGAACATTTTACCTGTTTAAATTGATTAATGCCTTCTGTCTTAGTTACATTTTGATGGAGACTAATGAGTCATTTTCACACAATATATCATTATGACTATATTGTTAGTATAGTCATTAACCTAGTAATCTTTTATGAAAAAAGCAATGCAAAGTGGGGATAATAAAATGAAAGTAGCCTCCAAACACTTCTTTCCTAATAAAATTAATGAACTTGTGGAACAAACTCCCATCCCAGAGAGATGAGGGTCAAATACCTCAAATTCATGTTTTATTGTTAAATTAGTCTTAATAACAATCCCTAACTCTGGATTGTTTGGTTCCTACTGTGAGTAGAGTAATGAAATCAAAGGGACATTTATATTCACAGCTTCATCATCACTCTGGAAAAAAAATTAAAAAAAAACTAAGTTAACATTCGAATATTGTTTTTCCTGTCCTCAGTCTCCTGTTCCAAGACAGTGGTATATGGGTAACTTTCTCTCCAGGGAGTAAAACAAGGTCCTGTTTTGTGATATTTGTCAATGTCAGTGATATAAATACACCCCCCTACAGCCAATTTCAAAGTACTAATTTAACATCACTGAACTCAGAATTGGGACTTGAGTACAGAGGGCTCTCGTGAGCTAATACAAGTAGGATCCAGTACACAACTATTAATTAGCAAGACCCTTTTTGCTGGAGCCCCAACTTTAATGGATCCTGTTCATGTTTTCTCAGGTGCCCAGGGCTCTCTCATCCTCTGCCCTAACAAAATCAGTTTTCAAAAAGGCCTTGAAACTTATTTGAAGTGAGGAATAGATGACATATCACAATTTTAATAGGCACCTTTTCTGGAAGGCTTGACACTTAATTAATAGAAAGAAATCAAACCCTCAAACTAAAATGATGAAATTCAAAATTCAGTGAGAATAGAGAGATCTTGGTATGAAGGAAGCTATTGCTTGAACCCATTGAAACTATACTATATGAATAGCTCCTCATTTGGCTAATTTGTAGCCCTATTTACTCACCAATCTATACAGTATACTACAGATATATTCAGTGTCTGAAAAATGGTAATACACTTTGAAGCACTCTTTCTTAATGTCTAAATTATCTGCAGATATAACTTAGGCACCTCTATATTGCTAAATTAATTTTCTGATGTTGTTTAGGGTACCCTAGAGAGTAGATTTATTAACTATTACTATAGCTCTAAGATGATTTATAACAGAAATATGGCAGAGACTCTTCAGCCTTTCTCAATTGGGCATTGAGATGACCTAAAGGGATTCTCTTTGGAAGCTACATTAAATTGCAAACCAAGAATGATATAAGTATTGAAAGACTCCATCAGAAAATGAATTATCATCAACATTTTATTATCCATACAAGGAGAAAGAGAAAAGGGCAGGGGATGGGAAAGAAACACAGGCAGGGCAACTATTCCATTACCACCAAAACATTTTATGACCCCAAATTATCAATTTAAGGCCTATAAACTTAAAGCATTTAAGCATCTGGGACAACCTTCCTAAATTGCAAAAATCTTACCATGTGTGGGCACTGGGTGATGTTGACTCAATTTTGAGACTTCTCTAGGTTCTGTTTCCTTCTGTGGATTCCAGTCTAAGTCTCTGCTCCTTCACCTTTGTGTTCACCTTTGTGCTGCAGAGCTTCTTTAAATGAAAAATTTTTTTGGTTTTTCTGTGAAGCTTTCACATCACCCTCTCCTAAGATGCAGCCTCTCTGATTCTCCCTTCTTGGATCCACTGACCATTGCTAACTGATTCCATGCTTGAGACTCAGTTTTCCTGAACCCTTCTCTGCAGGAAAGGAAATGGACAAATATTATTTTCCTTTGATTTACAAATGCATAAAAACCTATTACAACACTTTCGTCTTGCTAGTTAAGATAATAAAAATTAATATTATCTATTTACAATTTTTTTTGCAGCCCCTAAATGTTTGTTAGCCATGAAAATTCCACTAAAATACAGAATAAGGTTAATTTACAAGCAAACATTTTCAGTAAATAAAATTGACAAAACTGTGCATTCTCCTATGGAAATCCTGGAGCTGTCTTTTTATTCATAAAATTCCTGAATGATAATACTGGCCATCCTTAGTTAGTTGTTATGGCAAATGACTCTAGGGTATCCTAGAAAGAATGAATGAAGAATCCTGAGGAATGTAAATTAGCATCTTCATGTATTACAAGTTAAGCACAGGAAACAGTTGCTGCATATGTTTGTGCAGTGGTTCCCTCTTCAGGGGATATCCAGGGACTGAAATCCAGACTCTTCCCACACTCTCTGCTTGCCAAGTCTTACTTCTTCCAATTAGAAGAAAGGAGTACTTTTTCGTATTTTCTCTGTCATAATGAGACTGTGTTTTTCTAATTTATGCACTCAGAAAGGTGGCCTGTTTGTGATTCTTACCATCCCCCTTCTCTACCTTGGTAATTGACAGAAAGGCACTATTTGTGTAAGCTGGGGTCTTTCCTCAGCACATTATTTCATTTTTGGTTTCTCTATCTCTCTCTCTCTCTCTCTCTCTCTCTCTTCTCTTTTTTTTTAGTTTACTAAACATATCTAGATATTTTTTTCTCTCAACTTTCTTTTAAACAAAATTGTAGTAAACTAATTGTATAACTTTGTGACTTAAGATTGAAGCACTGTGTACTTGATAAAGTCTCTATACAGTGAATACTTATGTGAACAGAAAGGGAAGACTCTCTCAGATTTTGCTATGTTTCTAATATTTCTAATGTTTTCATATTTTTTACATGCCAGGTTGCATATTGAACATTTTTCATAGATTATAAGCTACATATGGGCTTTCTTTACTATAAACAGTAAATTTCATTGTTAATGTAATTTTATGGAACTTCTTAAGACGTTAAAAGAATGCAAATAAGCAACAAAATTAGTTTAATTAATTTAATTTCTGTAATATTTTAATTTATTGATGCTTATTCTAATTTTCAAAAAAATAGTACTTATGATCAGCCATTTAAGACATAAATTAGTTATTAAATTATAAAGTTATTTACATTTTCTATTTATTTATTCATTCATTCATTTATTCATTTATCATTTATTTACTGCCTTTCCAAAAAGCATTTAAGGCAACTTTTTATGATGTTATTAATGGTTCCATGTGCTTCTTCGGATGTGTTCTGTTGTAATTAAATCTAGCTATTGTCTTGAAATTTTATGTTGTCAGAGAGAAATATAATACAATTGACCTTTGAATAGCACAGGTTTGATGTGCACAGATCCACATATATGTGGTTTTTTTCAATAAATACTATCAATATATTTTCTCTTCCTCATGGTTTTCTTAATAATATTTTATTTACTCTAGCTTACTTTATTGTATGAATACAGTATATAATACATATACAAAATATGTATTAATCAACTGCTTGTATTATTGATAAAGCTTCCAGTCAAAGTAGTTTATTAATAGCTAAGTTTGGGGGGAGTCAAAAGTTATATGTGGAAAGTTTTGAGGGAGTCAAAAGTTATATGTGGTACCCCTAAGACCCACATTGTTCAAAGGTCAACTGTATTGTAAAATGTCAGTTTAAACAACCATTTTTATTATCCAGATTAATGGTAGAATAGATATTTTGATAGAAGAATAAAGACTGGAATTTATTGAGAATCTACTATCAACTTGGTACCATGAAGTACTTTAAATAACATTTTTTCACAAAACCCTCATGAAAGCCCTCAAAGAAAGTATTTATCTACATTGTATAGATGAGAAATCTGAATCTCATGTGTCACAGAAAGGAACTCAAATGTATTTTTACTATTTTACTATTACAACCCCTGCAGCTAGCATAGTAGCAGGTAGAATTTGAATCTGACT
>NW_006441955.1:18536594-18537461 GCF_000325575.1 Pteropus alecto
CTCAAATGTTTATAAAATGTAACATTTTCCTAGAACATAACTCATAATAATTGATAAGGCTCTTTTATACACATTTTTATCTCACATCATCTTCACAATCTAGAAAAGTGGATATCAGGAGATGAAAAAAAGAATAACACAAGTAAAATATATTAATTTATCCAGAACATATCATGACCCAAATCATTCTTTATGTGCTAGAGACATATGCCTTCTTAGTTAGCTGAACTTAATAAATGCTAGTAGTTACCTTGCACTCTTTAAGATCCATTTGCATCTCCTGAGCATTCAGTATCACCAAGAAATATGCTTGGTAGCAGTGAAAGGCCAAAGGTTGTGAACCCAAGAAAATCATAAATTAATCATTCATGCTACTGCAGCCCCGGAGACAAACAGGACTAGGGAAGAAATCACTGGCCTTTTCTAACTTCCCATCTGCAGGTGTCCAGTTGCCAAAATAAATAGTGTGGTCTCTTCTGCACTGTAGAAATTGATATTATTTTGCATGTTTTTTTTTAAATTCTACCACCATAATATTATATCATAGCACCAACTGCTTATTGGCTTATCGAAACAGACACTAATATAAATTATAATTTCAGAGAAAGAGAATTGAAAATTATGAAAATATATGTATTAATAATCTTTTCATAGAATTTTACCTGGAAGAAGATGACCTCACTATCTGTTGATACTCATTCCACCATTTTTTGAATTAGATAAATTTAGATAGCAATGTTTGTACCAATACTATTGTATCAATACTATTTTAAAATTTCTAATGTTCTTTCTTATTAAATCTACGCAGATGACTCAGGATCAAATAGTACCAATATTTTATATACATTTATTTATCCTAGTTCTAAA
>NW_006441955.1:18537650-18572132 GCF_000325575.1 Pteropus alecto
AAGCACAATTTATATGGCATCTTGGGGTAACTATGCCTATAGTCTCTATTAATTTTGCTGCATTTATTATTGGCTACTAACCCTGAAAAAGATTCTCTTAATTTTCTAATTATAAAAAACACTTTTAGGCTATAAACCATATACATTTTCATGGACAGTGGCTAAAATTACCAAAATAATAATGTTAGGACTCATACAGATGCATTTTCACAATTAGAATGAAATGCTGTTTTAAAAATCATCTGGACATGACATAAACACTTTCAGATTGAACCTCATGAAATCATAATCATTTATATCCAAGATTGGCATATATTTGCCTTTATATACTTACTTTTTAAAAATATATATATTCAAAAAAGAATATTATAACAATAATTTCACTGGAAATACTTTGGGGAAAATTATTTTTAATACGGTTTTTGAATCTGCCCTTTGTGAACTATGTGCCAATTACTAAGCAAAATAGATCCTTAAGGGCTATATCCTAAGACCTTTGCAAAGTGCTTAATTCTAGTCCCATGCTCATATAATTTCTCCAACAAAATGCAATAAGTGAATTTCCAAAGCTTTAGCGCACCCATGAATTAGTAGACAAGAGCAAAGCCACTGGATTAGCTAAGCTCATTTACTCTTATATATGAATCCTATACATATACATATACTTACATATAGACTCACATATGGACACATTCATGCACATATTCATGTACATGCTCATACATACACAGATATAGAGAGACACACACAGAGACGCATATTCATGCACATTTATGTCAGCAAAATTAGAAATTACTTCTTCCAATAGGTACCTGTGATCATTCACAGTAGTAAAAATCATAAATGTCAAATCTACAAATGTCCACAGCAGTCTTTGGAACCAGCATCTATTCAGCAAAATTTTTACTAGCATTGCTTAATTTCTTAATGAATAAAATTTCTGATTCTTTACTACATCACACTGACCATTTTCTCTATTATTTTGAAATATTAAAGATCTACGGAATTTAGAAGCTGAGAGAATGGTGCACGGTGATGATCTCTCCAAGTCTTTTATATTTAATTAGTTATGTATAGTGAAGAAAAGACTCATTCTTAATCTTTAAAAGTATCTAAATAAAATATCTAGGATGTGGCATTAAAAATAATTAAATGAATAACTGAATCTCAATTTGGTGTTTTCTCTGAAATAATAAACTTCAACAGTGTTAAGTTCATTACTTTTTTTTTTTTTTTTGCATTTTCAGGTGCTCCTTTTAACCTTTTATAGAATTTTAACAACTGAGCAACTGCATTTATATACAGTAGCACTTTATAAAAAGTATAGTTTTTTTGTAAATAGCTATACTCCTTTTGGGAAAGAATGTGAACCTACCACATAATTCTCTTTTGGGTTCCCCTATCCCAAACATTAATAAACTGTTTTCATGGTCTTTCTATTTCTGCAAACTTAAGTCACCCCCAGGTGTCTCACATAAGAAAAACAAAAAGCCCAGAACATTCTTTAAATCAATTAAGGAAGTTACTTCCATGAAGTTTCTTTAATTTTGCTGTTTTATAAGTTTTTTGTTTCATGTGTCTGCATGTTTATGTTTCTTTTGGCCATTATATAGAGAAATTGGTGTGGTTGCTAATCCTAATTTTAAAAAGAAAGAGATTAATTTATAAACTAATGAAAAGCTTACATCGTCATGATATTAGGATTTTAACTAAAGGGTTTTAGCCTTGTTTTACACCAGAAAGAATTTTGCAATTCTCAGTTGTGCTCTGTGACTAGGAGTCATGTCTGGCCAGCTGCACGAAGTTTAGTGGAAGAAATAGAGATGGAGATGAGGATTATGTGGAAGAAAAAAAGGGATACCCATGCCGAATTCTGGCCACTTCTCAAAAATCTGTGTTGCACAGACCTAGCCTGATGAACACATTTATTATCCCACTTCACTGACTTAGGAACCAAGCCAGAAAAGACATGGATATTAAAAGTTAAAAACAAAACAAAACAAAAAACACTGTTCAGTAATGCCTACTCTACATAATTATATTTTAACTGCTTAATTTTAATAATTCGATTTGTCATATTTTAATATCTAGAAAAATTGTGTGTAGGCATATGCAAACATTAATCTGGAAAAAGGTAAAGACTAGAAATTAATGATTAAAGACAGATAGATGGGTGTTGAATAATTATCTAGTTATTTTCAAGTAATATGTACTTTAAATGTGCCATGTACATATGATTTTCAAAGAAATACAAGTAAATTCATTCTTAGCTCACCCAAGAACTTCAATATCTATTTTTCTCTTTTTTCACACTTTCTGATAGGCTCATGAAAGAAGAATTCACATGGTCAAAGTATAAAAAAAAAAAATTGACTTATCTCTTTACTTCTCACAATACCTATTAGACCTTAAGAAAGCTTCATCTAGTGTCGTAATAAATTCTATTTTTAAATAGTTTCAAGCAATGCTTTTTTAAAATGCAGGTAGTCAGAATACCGATAGAATTAGTTACGTAATTGTTTTCTAAAGAAGAACAACTAGAATGATTCCATATAATCAGATGAAACCTGGCAAACAGCCCATCTCTGTCATTTATAGAGAATGGCCCAGTTCTTCTATTCTGGGTTGGAAGACTATACCTCACACAGAGTAGAGTTGTACATACACTCTCGAACCTGGCTTTATTTATCTACAGTGATCTTTCAAAATATGTGCAAAAAAATGGAATAGGAAATACTAAACAAAATATCTCACCTACATAAAAATCCCCCAGGAAATCAAGTAATACTTGTGTATCCTGCAGGTTAAGGGAGGGAAAAGACTTTGCGAAAAGTTAATCTTCCACAAGAAAAATATCCCACTACTATACCACTCCATAGTATGTGACTACTTGCTATTACTCAAGTCAGACTATTGGAGGAACACCAAAAGATCTACCATTAATAATAATAAATATAAGGGTATTATTATTTACCAAAAATAGCAGTAAATCAGTAAAAAATAAAATTAAAAGAGTTTAAACTCTAATGCATAAATGACCTATATATACAAATTTAGAATCAAGACAGTCATGATTTATTTACACTGTGATTCTAATAGTACAATATTTTTTGTGTTTTAATTTTTTCCTCAAAGCTATTTATAGATGCTGTCATAGTTCCATGAATCTTATACTATACTAGTGTTAACACTATTTTGGATTTGTACAAGACATATGCTCCCAGAATCAGTACAGCCTTATAAAATTTGTTTGGAATATTGTATATTATATGGTTTCAACTTATATTCTAAATGGTAAGATCATGCTAAAGAAACAAATTAAGCAAGTTTAAAATGTTGTTTTTAACAATTGGTTAATTTTATTCTGATTATTTTTATTCGGGTACTGTAAATAATCTAAACTTTTCTTTAAAATTCAGTAAATAACTCTAAGATTATTATTTTAATTGAATTTCTCACGGATTCCAAAAAGCTATCAATTTTGAATTTTTACCAAGCAAATAGTGTAAAATAATACTTCTAGTTCAGGATATATGTTTTTCTGCAATTAAACAAAATTAATTTTACCATAATCATTAGGGACTCTTTTCAGAAAACTCTGATAAATTTCTATCACATCACTAAAGAATGCCATACCATTTTTGCAATAGACCCCGTCCCAGCAAAGCAACATTTTAGACAATGGACAAGAAGATGTATCTCCTAGTGGCCAATGGAATCCTTATCCTCTTGGGAGGCGGGATGTACCTCCGGACACCATTACTAAAAAGGTAACCAATTTTAAATTAATGACATAAACCATGAACCTTGCACATCCATTGTAATATGTAATCCATATCTTATGTCTTAACAGCATTTCTAACTTTGTGATAAATTTAGGCTAACTATTATCCCACATAAGAAGTCTGGTTAACTGTAGGTGCATTGAAAAGAATGAAAAACGAATATTGCCAAATGTTCAGAGCTGGTAATAAATTTGTATAAACAAGATTCTGCAACCTTTCTGCACCTCTTCCTAGTGCCTGATACCCATCTTTGAAGTACAAGTCTAGGAAGGTGTGTAATGTATACTTCTAACATTCTTGGCCTCAGCATTATGGTGTACCCCATTTGCATGAAATGAAATTTGACTGTACAAAGATTGTTTCATGATTTCTAAAGTCGTGGCCATTTATTCATCCAATCATTCATTCAGTAAACACGTAGTGAGCAAGCAGTACTACTGTTTTGAGCACTTGCTAGATTCTGGGGAACAAAAATGAAAATATATGGTTTCTTACCTCTAAGACCTTTCAGTCTAGTGAGATAGACTAAGTGAGAAGTAGGTAATTATGATGCTACATGTTAAGTCACCAGAAGAAGAGTAAAAAGACTCTGGGAGAAAATAATTGTGACATATATGAGGAATAAGAATATATTTTTATTTATTATTATTCTGAAAAATATATCTTAGAATACATTTTTAAAAACTCATACAAATCAATAAGAAAAGACATATAACACAATACAAAAAATACAGTGAGAATCAGAAGAGTAAATAGAAATTTTAAAACAATATTTTAATCAAGGAAATGCAAAAAAGATGCTATTTTATATCTACTAAATTTGGAAAAATTAAGAAGTCTGAAAAATGTAAGTTGTTTGCAAGTACAAGAGCAATGGAAACTTCAGTACTTTTAGTGGGAACAATTTTACCACTTTGATAATTATCTTATAAAGCTAAACGTGCACACAACCTATATTCCTATAATTCCCTTAAGATATTATTCTAGAAAAATTCCTATACATGCTATTCAAGATACATGTAATTTTACAATATTAGAAAAGTAGAAAAACTCAATATCTATCACCAGGGAAGTACATACGTAAATTCTGTTATTCACACAAAGGAATATTTTACATCAATGACAATTAGTTAATTATAATTCTGATAATGTGTATAAACTTTAGAAACATAATTTGAGTGAAAAGCAAGTTTCAGAATGTATACATCAAAAATACCATATGTATAAATTTCAAAAAACAAGAAAAACTAAAAATATACTATCTAGGCACAAGTACATGAATGAGGAAACTACTTTTATAGGAAAAGTTAACATAAAATTTAGGATTATGGTTATCTCTAAAGGAGAGGGTGGGAGTGGGATGAGGGAGGAAGCTCGTATTATTGGTACTGTACTATTTCTTAAGTTAATGAGTGCTCATTTTCTAATCATGCTTTATAACTTACATATACACTACATAATTACATACTTCCTTTGTAACCTAGGTGATGATTTTCCCCTTGATGATGATTTTGGTGTTTTAAAAAAAATACATATATATAATATCAAATTATTAACCCCAAATAATTGTTTTTCCCTCCCTACTCTTTTATTCATACTGTTGGCTTTATCCTAAAATTGGTTCCTCTTGTTACAGACTAAATAGAGATGGAAACCTAGAAAACTCAAGAAAGAAGTTTCCTTTTGAAATAAAAGGGAGAATTATGATGGAATCTATTTAAAGGGTCTCTAAGGAAGACAGAAAGAATATTTAAAATGGCAGATACCTGATTATATTTAAAGGCTGACGATAAGAAGCCATTGGTGAAGAGGAAGTTGAAAATCTCAAACAGGAAAGGAGAGAAATCTACTTATGAGGAAAATTGAGAGGATGAAAGTGATTGCAGGAAATCGAGTACTTATTAGAGCCTAGGGCAGATTGCCTGACCAAAGGAGGGAACCACATGCACTTACATAGTTGCAAAGGGCTACTAAAAGTTTCCCATAAAGGAAAAGCCTTATTCATTTATGATCTAAATGGAACAGGTGTTTACATTATCCATCAATACATACATTTTATATGTAATCTATTTTCAGAGTTCATAGTATTATGTTTAGTCCTATCATCAATACAAATATTGATGATCATTTGCTTGCTTCTCTATGTGGTTTAAAAACCCCATGCAATCCTATATTGATTAAACATTTGTGGGCTAGTTAATCTTATTAAAGGCTAAAATATTTGTTTACTCTATTGAATAACTTTATTAACCTTTCATACTTCTTGTCAAATGTGAAATAACATAATACGTCTTTAAAATCGTATCATGTCTTTCATGTGTAAACTCATTAGTACTTTCTACTATCATAAGCATTTTCTGACTACTTCACGTTATAGCACTTTTGCCTAAAATCTGAGATTTTAGAACTTATAAATAGGTATGTTTACCTATTACCTTAGAGAATAGAGAGAATAATGAATGTTTTAAATATTCAAATTTAGTGTTTTTATTATTATTATTTATTAGTTAAATATATGAAGTTAATATTCAGTGAGAATTAACCTAAGGAAGTAAAAAATGATAATGGGATTATTTGCCTGGGCTGTAGGATTTATCAAGATAAGTGTGAAAATTATACTACTATTTATCGGGTTAATATTTTATTCTATGATGAATGTATATTAAAGTCATTGTTACTTTTACAGTTGTCATGAAGTGAGTAGTCATCAGTCTCAACAGGATAAGAGTGGAAAACTAGAAACTGAACTACAAATAGAATGGAGAATCGAAGGAAAATAAGTGATGAAGAAATCTTAGCCAGCACCCCATTCAGTCTATTTCTCAAAGTCTTTGCAGATTTTTTCAATCGTATCTCTGTACCTAGAGATACTACTGTGATATTACTACTCTGTAGTAATTACTATAACTACTAGATATTACTACTAGTACTGTAATACTACTGTGATCAGAAATTACTGTAACTCTGCAGGGATTCAGTGGGAAATCCCTTTAAGAAAGGCTTTGATTGAACTTGTAGCTCTCTGTTCTGGTTATCATAGCTTTTCAGTTGAACTGGTATTAGTAATACAGCTATGACTAGCAGTACTCCAAGCACTATAGGGGAAAAAATGTGGATACCCTCCAAGCTGTGGATCCAGAGATTTGAACACATAAAATAATAAGACAAGAAGTGTTTATCAGAAAGAGTTTTGTTTCTGTATCTGTGACAGGTCTAGGTACCAGAGTGGCTAATCCATGGCAAAATGTTGAGGGTGTTAAATCCTACTTTGTTTTTTAATGAAATGGAAACAATTTTTATTTGTAATAGTGTAATAGTAGGTGGTAGTTTTAAATTTTTCTCTTTCTATGTCAGTCTCCAAATTTTCAAATTCTGATTTCTATTAATTCAAAAAGTCTTGGAATCACTGATAGAACACGTTGATAGCTACGTAAGTAAATCTTCCCCCCCCAAATTCTAGGCAGTACTACCTGAGTACTTCAGAATTGCAATTACAAACTTGCAATGGCTGAAAACAACAGTGCTTTCAGAATGAGTATTTGTATTCAAGTCTTAAAATATCTTTTGAAAATCTTAAGTCATTTTGTTATTATGCCACAGTCACTGTGGCAAAAATCTATTATGTACCATGTATTTAACTATACTGTATGCCAGGCATTGTGCTAAACACTCTGATATATTTCTTCAGCCAATCCTCACAACCATCATATGAAGTAATCAGTATTGTTTTTATCCCCTTTATGAAAGAAAAGACTGAGTTTAGGCTTTCTCAGTTAGAGACTTGCCAAGATCACATGAGACTAAATATTTTAGATTACTGTCCTATATGTAACAGAAAATTGTATGAAGGGTAAAATATAAATAAAAATAAAGTGTAAAATATTGTGTGTAAAATATAAATGAAAACAATTTTCATTTTAAAGTCAGACATTATATTCTGATTTGGTAGAATTCTCCATAGGAATGAAAAGACTGTTTTTCCCTAATTCTGAAATCACAAACCCTCTTAAAAATATTGAGAATCTTAAATAGGTTAAATATCTCTGAGGAGATTTAAAATTGAAGGATAATATTGTAAGGATATGTTAAAATGTTGGAGCAGAAAATCATTGCAGCAAAAAGGCTAAAGTGACTGATTAAAACAAATGAAGCTTAAAACATTTTCCTTCTGGAAAAAGTAACTAAGATACTTTAAAATCCTAGCTATATCAAATCTGAAAATTCTTTAATGTATAGATTCTAGACATTAGAGGGTCTCCTTTAGCATTGACTCTTTAGCATGACTCTTCCTTCTCCAAGTGTCTGTTATTCTAGGTTAAGTGGACAATGACTTGATCATCATAAAGATGATCATCAAGGGTCAACATCAAGATGGACACAGTTGAAGAGAAAGTATTAAAAATGCAGCTATTTAGTCTCAGCTCACAAACTTGCCCCTTAGGCTGAATTTGCCAATGATGTTCTCACATCTACAATGCCAGCTCAGCCATGAAGGGTTTCAGGGTGGCCAGTTGCTCGTCACTCTGAGGCATGCCCAGGAACTCATTAAGAGAAACTAAATGAAATTTAAAAGAAATTGTATGTGTTTTTTGGTCATTTTCATGTTCTTTTTATCCTTTCTTTCACAGGCCCCCAAATTAGAAATTTTCCTTTTTCAGACCATATGAAGTTTTTTTTTTTTTTTTTTTTAATTTTTAAGTTTCTGGGAAGGAATAATTATTCCTTATTTTAATTTTGGCATTTGTCATATTTCTTAGTATAATGCATTTTACCATTTCTTTTTATTCATATTTGGAAAGGTAAGGCGTAAAATATCAAGTCTTAAAATACCTTTTGAAAATCTTAAATCATTTTGTTATTGACTGTATGACCAGTCCATCATTTGTGCTTTAAAACAACTGAATTGAATTACTACTGGAATTGATCTTTCACTTGGTAGCAAAAGTCAAACTATTGTGGAACTTTTCAAAGTGTAATAATAAACTAATGTCATTTTTAAATGAGAAGTAGATATTTAAAAGTATGACATAAGGAAAATCAACTTATACATTTAGTAATTTCAATATGAGCATTATATTATTATGCTATAAAAATCATATCTGAAATATATAATCATTATGTTTTAGTCATAGAAAAGTAATTTGTTTTGCAAGTAAAAACAAATATTTCTATTAGCACTGTATGTGGTACTGGAATAAAAATAAGTATATGATTCTTCGCTTTTAATTTAACTGAGACCAGACAGTAGTGCTGTTGGAATCCCTTACTTCAAAGGCACAAGGGAGGATGGATGTAGCTCACTTACATAGAAATAGAGGAAAGTCTGGAATGGATAAGAAAGAGAAATAAAGATTTAAATATTAAAAAACTTCAGGATGGCAGAATATAGAGTAAATCTTGAGGCTATAATTGAGCAAGTCAAGATATAAAAGATGCAGATATGAAAATCAACTGGGTAAACTTAACATGTAAGAGAAAAGAGACAGGGAAATAAAAATGTTTCTTATCTCCATCAACATCAGTCAAGAATATCTGTTCTAGTTTAAAGTAAAATTTAATTTTAAAAAATGATTCCAAAACTTTAGTGATTGTCAGTGTCGTAACTAAACTCTCCTTTTGTACAGAAGGAAATAAGTCAGGTAGTAAGTTTTGCCTGAGGCTTTCCCTCCTAAAGCAATATACGTTATTAACAGTGAAATTAACCCCCAATAAGCGTTATTAATCCCCGGGAGTAATGCCTTGACTTCACCAGTCCATAAGCAAATAAGAACGATCTTCTCTACCACTGTGAGTAATGCCAAGCACAAGCCTGACTCCCTCTTTTCTAATTCTCTTCCCAAGCCACATTTTTCTCCTCTGACAGGAGCAAATTTCACACTGGTTAGAGTAAATTTTTTTTTTGGTAGACTGGGCCATCGCTGAAAAGCAAAAACAGATTAGAATACTTTATTTAGAGTCATTTAGAACTCCATTTTTCTAAACATTAGGAGAAAAGATCTTTCTGAGTTGGCTGGTTGAGATTCTCCTTGCTTCCCTTATCTTCTTCCTGTCACTCCCACTCATGTTGGTTTCACTTAGCACTTTGTATTGAGAAACACAAAGACTGCACCAATATTCGGAGTAGTGGCATATTCTCCCGAGGCCGCTGAGCTTCAAGAAAAAATAGTGCCAAAGTATCTTCTGTCAGTGAACTGTCCCCCACAAAATGAGAAATGAATCAATGAAATGACAGATTGATGAAATCATACCATTATAGACTTTTAAATTATATTTAAAAAAAAAAGAAAAGAAAAGAAACTTTTAGGACAATCTGTTGCTCCCAGAGAGACATTTCTCACACAAATATATGCAGTTTTTCTCTTGACCAAAAGCCAGTTTTTTCAGGGGACATAAGTTTAAAAAGGAGAGTGGAATAGTTGGAAAATCGTAAATGTGCTCAAATAAAAAAGAACTTCCATCCTTAGGAGGACTTTGAAAATAACTCTCTGAATTTCCAATAATGTAACTCCACTTTCTTTGGAGTTTTGGTTTCCAGAGATAATCTGGAACTGATTATTTGTGTGAACAGTAAGTACCCACTTCTTAATTCCACCCTTAGTTTGAAAAGGGGAGTTTCAAGCAACAGTTCCAATCACATGAGGAGGTAAACACACCCAGGGTCACAAATATCCCTCCAGGTTAAGAAGGTTTAAGAGTAGGAGAGGTAGCTAGGTGAAAATTATCTTATGTGACTTTGTGGTTAAGAATCAATTATTGATGACATTATTAAGCATCTACCAAACACCCACTGGAGGCTCTTTTAAATTGCTGCTTCTTATATTTAGGGATTGTATTAATATATCCTCTAATTTCCCCTGCCTAACAATTACATGCCTCTGTCTCTATACTAGACTAGCCTCAACATGATGATTATGGCATAAATAACAGTTATTGTTTTATAACAGAATAAAAATGCACTATTTGAGGTTGTACAAGTTAAAATATCTAGAACAATCCAAAGAACAATTATAGGAACTACAAGCTAAGGGCTCAAATCTAGTCTTGAGAATATCAAGTTATATTCCTTTTATGTTACAAGTATCGGAACTGTTATTCAGATGAATTAAACGTACTCTTTTGAAACATAACTTATTCACTGATAATTGTTACCTTTTCCAGTAAATCAATTCAATTATTTTCTTTTGCTATACTAGAGGAATAGAAATTAATATATCAAATTAGATTCAGTGCCCCCCATAATTACCAATTGTTAATATAAGAGAGAGAAGGCTGGATATATATAAAGACTTGCCCGTTAAACAAAAATTAATTGCCAATGCAAGAGTACATGGCCTGTAGGAAGTCAAAAATTTTATGAAAATGGGACCCTTCAGAGGCAGTTCTATGCACTTAGCAATAGTAGCTGAATCAGGAAGAAAGGCTTGAGGAAGTCAATGAAATAATTTCCTCTGTTTAATGATCTGTTTCAAATATTTATTTTGTTAATCTGAACAACTAGGGTGATGAATTTTAATTAGTAAATTTTAGTATTAGGTAATTCATAGATATTTTTAAAACTTACTCTATTTTGTTATTATTTGTTCTCAAAAATAATGCAGATAAGAGGTTGTAGAAATGTAAATGAGAAAATTCTTCTCTAACTTAAAGCTAAAGTGATAGCTGGATAAAATATTGTTTAGTTTTACAGTCTTTTTTTTTTAATGTTTTACTCAACACGATATTAATTCTTTAACTCACAAAGCTCATCCCTTTATCTCTTAATACCAGTGGAACAATACAATTGTGGAACAATACAATTGATGTCCAGTCATGGACACCACTGTCATAAAATCAGTAGAATGTTCTCATCCAGACTGACTCTAAATTATTTCCTTAATAAAAGTGCAAACCTAAAGACTGTCTATCAAATGGCTATTCAGTCAGCGGTAGAAAAAAAAAATCTTTCCATGGACTAGAGCAATAGAAAGAGTGGCAGGTTAAAACTGCTTAATCCATCAATTCTTGACATAGGTGTTCCTTAAAACAAATGACTATTCTACTTCAGAAAATTGAGATAACTCAATAACATTTATACAATCTTCATTTTGGAAGACATCTAAAAGCATAAAAAAATGCAGAATTAGTTCAATGTAAGAAAAGTGTTCATGAACAAGTATGTGATTTGAAGACCTAAATGACATGACAACTGCCAGATGATCAAGGTTTGTTGCCAAATAGAGGATGCCAAGTGGTAAGATCCCATTTCTTGCCACTTGATTTTTATCTGACCTATTCCACTACTTATAGTTTTTAGAAATCTTATGGGTAAAAGAAATTATCATCAAGTTTTTATTGTTATTAACATCTTCCTTTCAATTTCATTTCAGGAATGTATATGTCAACATCATCACAAAACAGACTGTAGGTTGAAAGGTGTAAACTTAGCTCAAATTCCATCATTTTTGCTATTAGGGATCTTCCACTGCTTTTTTTTTTTTTTCATTTTGGTTAATAATTTCCAATTTCATAGCTCTATTTTATAAATCAACATTTAATCATAGAAGAATGTGCTTATAGAGATTCAATAAGCCAGAAATGACTCCCTGCACATATCAGCCAGCTGCCATCTTAAAGCATATGCACTGAAGGGAAAAGCCCTATTGCCTCACCTTTTTATTTGTCATTTGAGACACTAGAGTACATCATCAGTATTTGACTTTAAAAAATTTAAGATCAGTAAATATTTTGAATGTCCCCCTCCCAAATACTGCACTGTGCCAGCGAAATGCAATGTCACCAAATCCCCGGAGCAGGAGAAAGAACATCTTCCTACCCCTCTTCCAAGCTTCAGAGTTCCCTTCCATGTGTTTGTGCAAGTTTGACTTTAATGCCCAAATAGGAGAACATAGAGTTTTGGCATCAAAATTGTTCCAGCTGAATACAAATAAAGCAAAACAAAAAAAAGTAATAAAGCTTAATAGGTTGGTTGTCATAATCATAAAACAATATTTGCAATATGTATCAGGCACTGTACTAAGGTGCTTAGTATAGACACTCTCTCATCATCTTCATTGCAACCCTATAGGACAAAGAGGCATAGAAGTGAAGAACACAGGATTGGAGCCCACTGTGTCTGGTTCTACAGCCTGTAGTCTAACCACTACACATACCACTAATATGTTCTATCCCACCCACCCCACCAAAAAAAAAAAAAAAATCAGAAAACATTACAGCATCACCCTGTTGTAGTAGTAAATAACCCTCAATACCAGGAATATATCTGATAATAGATTTAGCTAGTACTTTTAGCCACAACTTAGTATTGTTTCTTCTGTTTTACTAGTCAGAAGAGAGAAAGAAACCCTGGCACTCGTCATAGATTTAAAAAGAATTTTTGAGCCCTCTTCAACTTGTTCTCGGTGACCTACACAAATCAAATATTTTAGATATTCCTAAATGTGCTTATTTCCCAAGCCTTCATTTTCTTTACTCTGACAAATTTACAAGTTCTTTATTTATCTTTATGAATCTCAGAAGGAATACAATCAAGAGCTCTAAGCATGACTGAAACCTACCTGCGATCCTTCTATCATATTGAATTTAGTTCCTTTTGTTCATTTTGTTCTTTAATAAATTAGCTCATCAAACTTCTACAGTATATCATCTAAGATTCCTACTATACTCTTCTGTTTGATAGTCTCCATTGACAGGACAAATAACCTAAGTCCTGTCACCAAAACCACTCGCGAAACTAATAAAACTTCACTGAATATGGAGGCAAGCCCTGCAAAATAATAATTACATTAATACATAAAAACTAAACTATGCACTAAGCTGCACAAAAAAATTTTATCTCAATGTTTTTCTTACTTCTTAAGCAGGCATGCAGGAGATACTGAGTCTTAACTTTGTCTTTAATTGACCCTTGAGCTTGTTATATACTCTGCTGTTCAGTTTCCTCATCTTGGAGGGATAGACAATGATGCAGCCATTGTAGAGAGGTTCTGAAAATTAAGATTATGACATAAAACATTTATCACAGCTCCTGTCATATGAATGTTTAATTAATGGTAGCTATTATAATATTTATTATTTTGCATAAAATGTGTTAATTATGGACAAGATAAATATTCATTTAGCTCTGTTCCTAACAGCAGGTTGTTAACAAGACCAAGGTCGTGAGTTAGCATCCCTTTTGAATTACTTATACATGAACACAGGCTATCCTCTTCACCTGAACAGTTGCCTTGAAAACATATACAATGATGAGGATGGAAGTATCTAGGGGAAAAAATGAAGGTGAATCATAGCAACCTAAAATATTAGCTATATTAGTGAAGAGTAGGTAAGATCTCTACTTATGGCAAATTCTTTTTTTTTTTTTAATTAGTATATGCTGGCTCCCTCCATAAAAAGGCCACATCTCAAAATCTGAAATAACTGCATAATTTACTGCTTGCTAACAAATAACTTCTAAGGCACAATCTCTCTGAATAAGACAGAGTTTAGGGGAAGCATGGAGTTCAAACATTGGTGGATTTTCAGAAGTTGGAATATTTAGGCATTCATTATCTTTGAACTAGGGAAGCATGGCTACTTAAGTGAGACTATTGCTGATTGGTTAACTTTCAGGAGCATTTTCTAAAGCAAGTTGTCATTGATTAATAACAACAGATTTAAAAACAATTCTAATTGATGGTTATTTATTGGTATGGCCAAAGGACAATCAGACCTTTACTCAGCTGATAAGAACCTTTTATTCTCATTGCCATTATTGAGTACTTACTATGAGTACATACCAGCAGAATGCTCAATGTATTCCAGTATCTTTTTTAATCTTCATAATATTCTACAAAGTACTTATTATCTACAGTTTTCATATGATAAGCAAAAGACTTAGGTAACTTTCATTAGATTACATAAGTAAAAAGTGACAGCAAAGAATAAAACCCAGATTCATCTGACTCCAAAGACTGTGTTATCTGTACTGCCTCGATTAAATTTTAAATTAACTCCTGGCATTTCTATAATGCTTCATTTCTATAATTTTGTCACTTCAAGAATGTCATACAAATAGAATTACACAGTATCATACAAGTAACCTTTTTCAATGGGCTTATTTTACTCAGCATACTTCTCTGGAGATTCATTCAGATTATTGTGTGTATCAATAGGTACTTCCTTTTTATTGCTGATTTGTATTCTAAGATTTGGATGTATCACAGTTTTTTTTTTAACCACTCACCCACGGAAGGAAATCTAGATTTCCAGTTTGGGGCTGTTAAGAAGAAACTTGCTCTAAACATTCACAGATGGGGTTTTGTGTGGACTTAAGTCTCTAAATCTCTGGGATAAATGCCCAGTAATGTAATTGCTGGATCACATGGTACTTGCATATTTAGTTTTTGTTTTTTTTTTAAGGAACTGCCAAATATTTTACAGAGTGGCTCTACTATTTTACATTTCCGGCAGCAGCCTATGAGAGATCCAGTTTCTCATCTTTTTCAGCATTTGTTGTCACTATGTTTTATTTTAGCCATTCTGACACTTGCATAGTGATATCTTACAGGATTTTAATTTAAATTTCTGTAATAGCTAATGATGTTAAACATCTTTTCAGGTGCTTATTTGCAGCCACTTGTATATTCTCTTTAGTGAAATATCTCTTTTTGTCTTTTGACCATTATTCTAAATGAATGTTTAGTTTCTTACTGTAGAGTTTTGAGAATTCTTTATATATTCTAGATACCATGCTTTGTCAAGTATGTGGCTTGCCAATATTTTCTTGAACTCTGTAGCTTTTTTTTCATTCTATTAACATTTTACATTTAAATCTATAATCTATTTTGAGTTAATTTTTATATAAGCTATGAGACATAGGTCAAGTTCATTTATTTTGCCTATCGACATCCTATTGTGCCAGCACCGTTTGTTGAAAAGCTATCTTCTATCCATTGAATTGCTTTTGCACCTTTGCCAAAAATCATTTGGGCATAACTTTGTGGGTCTATTTATGGATTCTCGGATCTGTTTCATTTATCTATCTGTCTGTCCCTCTGCCAGTACCACACAATCATGATTACTGTAACTATAAGAATCTTGAAATCAGATAAGCTAATTCTTCCTACTTTATTCTTCTTTTTCAAAATCATGTTAGCTATTCTAGTTTCATTGTCTTTCAATATAAATTTTAGAATAATATTATATGTGTGTATATATAAACTATTTCTGGGATTTTGATAGGAAAGTGGGGCACTGCCTTATTTTGGCCAGATAGGGGTAGAGTGTAATTTTTCCATTTAGGCTCCAGTGACACTTGAGGCAAAGTTCCTGATTATTGCTAAGTAGGGACTGATATCCTAACTTCCCAGATGGACTCCACTGATATCTCAGTGGGGATAGCCTCATCATCAGTGGATAAGGGAGAGGATTCTGACTCTCTACTAGATCTTCTCTAACTACCCTGTTGGGAAAGTAGGAGGGTGCCTCATTATTGCTAGATGGGAGTGTAAGTCCATGCTCCATGTGTTCTCTACTGACACTGTTGGAGAGAGAGAGAGGCTTACTACTGGCCTATTGGAATTAATGCAGGGACATCTTACTTGGCCTTCTCTGATACCACAGCAGCAGGAGTGCTGGTGTGCCTCATTACATCCTTATGAGGATAGACATCTTGGCAGTCTACTTGGCCTTTGCTGACATGATTGGGGTAGGACTACAGTTTTTGCCAAGGTGTTGGCCATAATAGGGAAGTCTTTGTCTAAGTTTTCTAGCTTGCTAGGCTGCTCCTTTTTCTTGATCCTTTGGCTAATAGAGTAGGCTTTTCTTGACTCATCTTTTGGCATTTTCAGGTTACCTGCTTTTTCAGTCTGGGATATATGTCACAAAAATAAAACCCAATGAATTCACCACCATGTTGCTACTTGGTTCCCAGGCCCCTAGCTGATCTGCTTTCTTCTGTCTACTTTCCAGGGTTTTCTTAATTTGCTTATATATAATGTCCAGAGTTTTTGTTTATATATAATTTGTTTATATATAATCTAACTGGAAGAAGAAGTCCTACTACCTCAATTTTTAAAACTTAACTTTCATATTAAAAAGCAAGTAAATAAATAAAAGAGGCACTGTACAATACATGGCGTGGATAGAAAGTGATAGGAATGTTCTGTTGTCATTGTTTTACAAAATTGGTGAAACTGACTTGTTTTAATGAGTGCTGCTGATTCCTTGAAATCAATTACTGAGTTATTGCTTCTAGATGATTCTGTGTTGTTGAAAATGCTCCCAAATATTTTTAGAACTCTGTATATTCTCAGCGGCATAAATTGTCATCTTTTGAGGCAATGTTTAATTTTTGGAAGCAATCCCAAGTGGTTCAAGAGCCAAAGTAGTAAAACAGATGACTAAATTAGGTAATATACTACTCTTTTCTAAGAGAATAGTGTGAACCAAAGTATTGTTGTAGTCAGAAAGTCATTCCTTTTATATGATACAAAACCTCCCAAACACTTTAAATTTCCACATAACAATCTTAATTAGCTATGGGATAAATTTTGCCAAAAGGTATCAAATCAACATTTCTTTTTTGTGGTGTTGATATAAATGTTTTCTTCGGTCCTATGGATATTGGAGTTTTTTCCTGTAAACTTTGACAGGATGTTTTTGAGTCAACTTGAAAACACCATATTCCATCACTATTCTCCTCGAATACATGTTATTTTGTCCAACCTCCTCTTGAAAGTTCAAAACAAATGTCAAATCTCAATTTCTTTTTACCATTCAAAAGGTGTAGCACAGGCTTTACAGAAACCTTCATGTTCAAATTTCCCTTCAGTATGAGTCAGTGTTCTCATAGCTAACCCTCTGCTTGAAAAAATCCAGTCTCTGACGTTTTCTACATTTTCATCAGTCTTTTGCACTTCATCATGAACATCCTTATTACCTTTCTTAAGACTTTGTGCCAGTCAGAAAAACTCCCTCATTGCCGTCCTTTCACGCCATAATTGTTTCTTTAAATGTCTTGTGTCATTTATGTTTGCTTAACTTCACACAAAATTTAGTGTTAATTCTTTGCTTTCTACAGCTGTCATTCACCATTCATTGCAGCCAATAGCTCAAATACAGAGTGAAAGAACTGCTGCTGATGCAAACAGAATCGTTTTACAGCATGTTCCTTCCAAGGCCCACTTTGTGTTTTGCCAAGCCATATAAGAACATGAGCTTCATCACTTCAAAATTACAGAGATATTACTAAATACACAGAACGTCAGCCTATTTGCTTAACCATAAAGCTCTAAATGACAGACATAGGATCTAAAATAGATAATAGACCTAATTCAATAAATAGGAATGTCTCTTTGGCAAATTTAACAGTTGCTAAAGATGTTTAATAGATTCTACCTCAACAACCTGATTCTTTTGTTTCTTTTCATGCCTCCTTTTTTATTCACAGTTGAACTGTTGTGGGGTGAGGATCTTATAAAGAAGGAAGGAGGTCGCAGTATAATTTTGTGTTTAATAGCATGACCTTTGATAGTCAGACAGCCTTCGTTCAAATCCTGGTTCTGCCAGTTTACCAAGTGGCAAGTGACTTGGGGAAGTTATTTAACCTCTCCAAGCTTTAGTTTTCTCCTAAGTAAAATTGGATAATAATAATTTCTAATGCTGTTATAAGGATTAAAAGAGATTATACATATAAGGAAAGTTTCAGTACCTCATGTTTGGATGGTAGCTGCTATTCATTAAATGCCAGTTACTATGCCAGTCATTAAAGATGGCAAATAAGATATAGTGATTGCCTTCAAGTTCTAAACCAAAGCATAATTCTCAGTTCAAATTGATCCATCAAAAATAAAAAAAAAAAAAAAAAAACAGAAAAAGAAATCCAAAGGCTATTACAGTTCTAGAATATATAGAATTAGTTTTTCACCCTCAGATAGACCATTACCAGAATATTCTAATCAGTGAAGTGGTGTTAAGCCATCGTTGTTGATTTTCTCATGTAGACTGTGCATCATGGCACTAGCTGTGTTCTGGATCCCTTTACATTTTCTAGGAGTAAAAATTCTTTACTTGACTTGACTATGTGGTCACTTTCAATTAAACTGCCAGTCTTCCTCTTTCCCACTGACTCAAGCACTTACCGAAGACCTACGAATATTATGCCAATGAAAGTGAGAAGGGGGTATAAATGTAAAATCAATTGACTGCTCAGTGGCCAGCCAGCCTTAGTCAGCCTATATCTCCAGCTCCTCTAACTCCAGAGAAGCGTTTTCTCTAACTAAGAATGCCAATGAGTTCATTCAGAGTATAACAATTCAAAATGTGATCCTGAGTTTATCATGGCTTTCCTCTCCTCCCAAACAAGAGAACATGCAATTTCATGGAGGTAGCAGAAAAGTCAATTTGCAATAAGGAAAAATTTGACTAGAAGGGTGTTCAATCTTCTGGAATGGCTGAGAAGGGAATAGATACAGAAACACACATTTGCCCTTTATGAGGTAATCTTAGTTATGTTTATTATGATGCTATAGTTTTGTGACCACTGGTTAATATTTGGGACACCGTTGGATTGCTGATTGTTTTCACTTGTGCTGGTATGGCCCGAATCTCTTTTTTTGCATCTTTTTCTTCCATTTCTCATGACTGAAATATAAAATATTCAAATGTTTTTGAATATTTAAAAAAAAAACACTGTACATGATACCAAGACAGCCAATGGAATACCTGAAACTATAATCAAATGGTTATTTACTTTATCCTACATATGGCCAAATAATAATTTTGAATATTTTCTTCACTGAAATTACCTCTTGTTTGAAATCAAGCAATATGCCTTCCTTCTTCTCAATTTTCCTGATGTCTCTCTTCTGTTGCTCTACTTAACAACTTTTTTAAAATTTAAAATTAATCTCTTCCTTGAATACTTACTTAATAATTATTCCTTTATTTCTCCAACCTGACTTTTTTATAGTAATCAAAATCTTAATTAGTCAGGAAAATTCATAGGCTTTCCTAGCTAATGAATTCTAAGGTGAAATTCAAATTACCTACCTTTTGAATTCCAAATTACCTACCTTTTGAATTCAAATTACCTACCTTTTGAATTCCAAATTACCTACCTTTAAAAGATCAACAAGAAAAAAAAGAATTCAGGAAGTAAATCCTCAGATGCTTCCATTAGTAACAGATAAAGTGCAAAGCATAGCATTAACGCATGTGTTTTAAAAGTATTAATAATAAGCATTCATTTCCCATGTTAGACTTCCATGTTAAACCATACTTAATTTTAAAAGGTATATTCTAGATTACCAGTTCACAAGCAGAACTGCTTGCTTGGTAGAAAAGATATCAGGTGGGATGACTCAAGGAACTGATGTTAGAAAGAAGGCGAGAAAATAGGAATGAGCAAAGGAGCAGGGGTTTGCACCTTATCAGTTAAAGATGAGAGACTGCAGTGAGCATGCCCTTTCTCCTCCAACATCTGTCTTTAAGAATTAAGAAATGACCGTTAGCGCTTATTTAAAAAGGAGGTACTGATGAATCTCTGGAAGTTCATCACAGGATGATTTGCAAACAGAACTCTCTTTGAAGACCTTTCCAGCTCTAAGGCCTCCATAGGTTATTGATACTCACAGGAATTTACCACATGATTAATTTTTAATGTAATATAAAGATCCCAAAAACCATACTCTTGATTTTAAATTGCAAAAAAATAATAAATATTGATAATACTCATCTGAACAATATTACTGTGTGCTTGTGGCATAAAGGAAACTATGCAATTTAATTCTTTTGCATCAGACTGAAGAACCAGGCTCTCTCACACATTACATACATTACATCTCTCTTCCTGGTATTTTTCAAAATGAAATGCCAGATAGAACTCCACTTTATTTTTAAGTTGTGACTTCTTTTTCTTCTTGAGATTTTTGAGACTGAATTTTGTTCCCTTAAAATAGGAGTTAAAATAATCTTTGGCAAACTACCAGATGACTACGAATGAATTCAATGCAACCTTGCTTTGATATTAACATTTTTACAAACCACAGTAGGCAGATCCATGCTGTTTTTTCATTATCTTTTCCAACCGTGGCTGAAAGCCCAAATGATGCCACTTTACCAGAGAGGTATTCTGTACGTGTTTTCTACTTTAATCACATCCTTTCAACACCACGGATCTCTATCTGACAGATTATTTTCTCCACAGGCAGGCAGCCATATCCAGACCTTGATGGGGTCCCAAAGCCTTCAGCATCGTAGCCGGGAACAGCAGCCATATGAGGGAAATATTAACAAAGTGACCATTCAGCAGTTTCAGTCACCGTTGCCTATTCAGATCCCCTCTTCACAGGCCACCCGGGGACCTCAGCCTGGACGGTGCTTAATTCAAACTAAAGGGCAAAGGAGTATGGATGGATATCCAGAGCAGGTGAGAAGAGTTTTTTCAATTGATGAATTTCAGGAAATGCCCAGGGAAATGCAATCAATCCACGGTTTGTCTTCCCTTATTAGTGTAGTCTGGGACACATTAATGCTGTCCTCATGTTGAATGGAGTGGAGTACTTTGTAGGGATTTTATCATTATCTGCAGTGGTTAAGGACAACAGCATATAGGAATTACTGGTTGGTAAAATGCCCATTTTACATAAGGAAAAATTGATGGATCAGAAAGTTTTTCTGGCTTATCCTATACCCTCTCCTACCCATTTCCAACTCCAATTTAGCTCTACAGCACAGCTTTGGGATGTTACAAAATGCTTCAGTGGATTAGATGTAGTTACCAAAGCCTTTGGTGAAATCGACAGTGCAAAATGTAAACTGTGTATTCCTTTCTATTTGTGGAACATTTTTTAAAAGTCCTATCTTCTGATTGTTGAATAGTATAGAGATAGAGTTTTGCTATGAAGAAAATGATAAAGAACAGGTAGAAGTGAAATGCTTTTTTTGAAATGCTTCAAAAGCTACTGATATATACTTTGTAGCGAAGATAATTGCTTCTCTTCTGACCTATCTAAAATTAGGATTTGCTTTTTCATTGCAGAATCTGTTTTTCTGCTTTAGGACCGGAAAACTGAATAGGATCTCAGCTATTGAGTTTTATTAAGCTTAGAAAGTAAGGCATTAAGATCTTAATACTCATAAAATTAATTTCTCTTATTTCATTCCTCAGATAATTAGCCAACTCTGCCCACTTACTTTACTGACTCCTTGCTATGGTTTATAAAGGTTCACTTTATTATTACTTACTCAAAGCTTCACATATCACCCCACCTTATTTTCTGAACATATCAGGCAAGATTATCTTTATTTTATAGTTTTTTTCCTTTCTACTGTGAAAAGCCATTTATTAATTGTATCCCAGCTGCCCTAGACATCTCCACTATTTCTTAATACCCTTCTTGAAGCCGAAATTATGTATTAATCATTCTTAGAATTATAGATATTTTTAAAGGTAATTTTATTTTTCCATCCTACCTTGATCTAGGCCAAGTATTGAATTTAAGGTAAAATAAATCGGACAGATGCCATTAATGAGGTAATATGGAGGTTTTTAATTTTCTAGAGATTCTAAAAAGTTAATGAAATTTTAAATTATAGTTTGCCAAAGGCATTTTAGAAGGTTAAAAATTGTTCATATCCCCTCCCCCACAAATATTATAATCTCAATTTAGTTCTCTGGCTTAGTTATTCTTAATAACAGCTACATTTTGTTTTGTTTTGTTTTTTCTCTGACAATCAATGCATATAAAAATTCACTGATATCAAGGCCTTCTGTTTTTACCTATCTTGAATAGTAAGTTTAGTATTAGCATACACTTAATCTGAACCCTCTAAATTTAAAGGTCTTTTTTATGTTATTGCTCCAAAAACATATAAATTATATAGTTTGACTGATGAGAAGATTACAGAGTTTTAAAATTTACACGCTTAATGATTTAAAATATCATGATTCTTTCAAAGACTGTATTTAGAGTCCCTTACAAGTGTTTTGATTCATGGCTCTAAAAACATCAGGTGCCTTTCAAGCTGAGAAATGAAAACTTAAACATTCAATCGTTGTGTTAAGGAAGGGACGTAAGTATAAAAACAGTCCCAAGCTCAGAAGAACCCTGCACTTGTTTAGTGCTCTGCTGTTGCCAAAAAAATCATTGAACAAAAAGCCTCATTTTCACTTTGCACCAGGCCCCATTATAGCTAGTCCTGCTTATAGATACTTTTTAATTTAATCCTCACAATAATCTTATTTCTCTTTTACAAATGAAGAAACCAAGTTACAGAGAAAGTAAATAACTTGTGAAAGATATAATTGGTCAAGCTGAAATTTTAAACCAGATTTGACTGACCCAGATTCCAAGTTCTGTGTCCAATCTTACTATTAAATTCGCAACACAATCTCAGACACTTGCCTACTGTGGCCTCAGTGTCCCCTTCTATTAACGATATTAATTAAACCTACTTCAGCTATAATTCAGAATTATAGAACTGCCTTATGACTTAAACTTACATGAATACTTCCAATCCTTTGAAAAGCAAAAAGTACTAAACAAATGGAGAGTTTTATTATTAACAAAACCATACCTCTGTATCCTTAATATGACCTAAAGAACTAATGCATTTCTAATCTGACTAAAATAAGTTCCGTATCGCAATGAAAATATGTAATAAATGCTGCCACTAATGACATTGAATAAATTAAAATAAATGTCATTTTTTACTTAGCCAGAGTACTTAACTTTGTTTAGCCATTATGAAACACTTAGTAGACTTTGATGTTACTGCCCAATGTTGAAACCATGTCAGCTTTCACACTACCCATCACAGTAAAACAGGCAAGTATAAATAAATAATTCATTAATTAGAAAATAATAAAATGGCAAAATACCCAAGAACTGTAATTTAATGTACTTATTTTTACATGTTTATTTTTCATAGACATTATCAAGCCTGTTTTCAACTCTAGGATTAAATGAAATAAAATATATGGCCCAGAGGGTATTATGCTAAGCAAAGTAAGTCAGAGAAAGACAAATACCATATGGTTTCACTTATATGTGGTCTCCAATACAACAAATGACAAAAATGGACTTATAGAAACAGAGATCAAACTGATGGTTGCAAGAGGGGTGGGGCTTGGGGACAGGTGGAAAAGGTAAAGGGAATATAGTCATTAATATTTTGATAAGTTTGCATGGTGACAGATGATTACTAGACTTAGTATGGTGATCACATTGTAAAGTACATGTAAAATCATCTGTTTTATTGAACACCTGAAACTAATATAATATTGTATACCACTATTCTTAAATTTGAAAAATATTTTAAATAAAAATAAATAAAGAAATTATATATAGAAGTGATTTTTAAACCATAAAGTGCTACCCAGATTCAAGGTACTAATTTCTACAGACTAGAAATCTGACTTTTAATATTGAATGTTCTTTTTAACAAATTATCTATAACACAAAACCATGTACATGTTACTTGAAGTTTATTATCAGAGAATTTTACTTAGAAAAGGGATTTTAATGTATAAACCATTTTGATTATTGACAAACATAATAGAGGATAAGAATCAGAGTTGTATTAAGTAGTAAACTGAAGAAAGCCAGAAAATGAAGGCTTGACTCTTGTTCTGCATGAAAAAAACTCTTAGCTATCATATCCATCCTATCAGTGCTTCCCTTTGATTCTCAGTCCGAGAGAAGAAACTTAAAGATCCTATTCACCTGACACTCCCCTTCACAATATGATAATATTTTATATCCGTTGTTCTCAACCTCACCTGTACATTAGAATTTGTTCAAGAGATTGAAAAAACAGTGATGCCTTGGCCTAATCCCCAAGAAGCTGATTTCTGGATATAAACTCAGTAGTGGGGATTTTTGAAACTCCCTTGGTGATTCTATTGTATAGGCAAGGCAAGAAACAATATTTATAATATTCTGTAGTTCAACAATGTGTCAGCTGAATAATATATTGTTATCACTATTTAAAGTATATATAAATTGTGCATAACCTGTTGAATACTTTTAAAAGAAACTAAGAATAACTTGGTGTTTCTCTTTTTCAAATGTATAATCCAAAGCAAAGTGTATTTATATATATGGAACATATAGATACCAAAGCAGAAATAGGAAGGAAAAACATCAGCATGATTATTTACCCTTTAGGTATTACTAGGCTTAATCTAACCAATAATGCTGTGATGGGGAAAGCTATTTCTATTTTATTGGCTAGAAAACTAAGATTCAGGGGTCTTAACTGTCCTGCCTGTGGTTACACGACAATCTGGAAACTAAACTGGAATTATAACCCAGTTTCATAAGTCTACCACATTACACACTGCAGCCTGTGACACCATAGCCAACACAGAGGTCAAGAGTAAGCCCACGCCGAAAGAATAAAAGAGTTGAAAAATATACGCATGAGTCCATGTCTGCCACAGACATGAGTTCATACCCACTAGTTGGCCTAACATATCAGGATGGCAAGAACTGCATAGCTGTCTTCTGACAGTTAATTTGAATACACTTTCAAACTAAAGTTGGTGCCTGAAAGAGAATTTATAAGATTACATTAGAAATACATTAGAATCAGCCTCTATGAGTTATACAAAGTGATTCACATCCATCATAATAAGGAGGGGGATAGGGTGGGGGAATAAACCTTTTCCCTTGTTCTTGCTACTAGGTTTTAGAGCATTGAGAGACCAAATTAGATCACTACCTCTAGAGATTATAGATGGTGACATCATAGGGCTGCACTGCTACATAACAATCCATTTTGTCCTGAGCCTCTCTAAGATAGACCCAATATTTATTAGAGCGAGATTAACATAGATCAGAAGCATCAAATGAAGTCAAATGATGAGAACAAACTCAGAGAAGCAAATACACCATTGACTACCAGGCTGTTGCTTATACTTGCAGCTAGAAACTTCATTCATCACTATCAATTATCTTAATAGATAAGTGAAATGCTGATTCTTATTAAATAAACTATTCATTTACCTCTAGATCTGACCTTTTGTTAGAACACTGTATTTCTTCTTTGCTAATTCTCTTTAGTTTCAGACTGTTTCTTAGCTGTGAGGTATTCTTTCCTCTTACATTTTATGCCCCCTTTGGGCCTTACCAGGCAGATGGAAGTCCTCATATATGAGATGAATATTCTTGCTGACACGCTTTATAAGTCACAGCACAAGTTATTAGCCATACCATAGCATACCCAAGGGTAATTTAGCTTCAGATAGAATTTATGGTTGTTTGCCACATTTATAAAACCACAGTGTTATCTTTATTATTACTACTATTAAAAAATATATTGAGGCATTTCTTCATATACTTGGCACAATATGAAATGTATTTCCCTTAGAATTTTAGTGCCTTCTAGATTGACAATATTATAAAATAGATATAGTCACTATCTTGAAAGAGAAGGACTGGAAAATATTCGCAACAATTTACTTTGTAAATAAAATCAGTTGCATATGTTTCCTTTCAGGTTTTATAATGGCCTGGGGAAAGCCAGAGTGATATACCTTCTATATATCACATTGTGGAATATAAATTTTCACATTAGAAAGATATAACCCAAATTTTAAATAGAAATTCACAAATATATAGGAAAACACAAAAGTAAAATGTTTAAATTATATTAGTTCCTTTCTTCCCATTTTCTAATTGACCACTAATAACAAAAAAGGACTGTAAGGTAAACTGGTGTACTGAATAAAGCTAAAATATTCCTTTGAGCTACATCAAGCTATTTTATGTTCACAGACTGTGAACCATATAAATACAAAACTATTGTAAACTGTACTTTCTATCACCCCATGATAATTAGTTTTAACAAATCTGACTCAATTAAAGGAAAATTTGCAATTAAATATGTCTTTAAAATAAACATATGGAAGAGTACTTATTGTTATTGCAGTTACCCAGAATTTAAAAACTATTAATTAATGACTCTAACATAAAAATCACATTAGTAGATAGTTTTGCCTTTGTGTTGCCAGTGAACTATGTAATAGTTAAACATTATATTTACTATTATGAAATATGACAGTGAATTAGGAACAGTACTATTAAATGGCCAAGCCTAATTGATCCAGTTCCCAGGGACTGACAGTATATGCTGGTTAAATCAGGATTAGGACTTAAGTTTGTCTTCCATTATCTGAGAGGTAGGGATTAAAGGTACTTTGAAAATAAAAATATAGAGAGCATTTTGGTCATTTAAATTTTCCCAGAAGGGGAAAACGTGAAGCTACTTAAGAAAGCAAGCATTTTTAATCATCTTTATGAACTTTTTCAGTATATATTTATATAAATGCAAAATATATACTAATGTATTTCTTTGGATTTTTTTCCTTAACTCAATATTAATCTTTTGCCTGCTAATCTGGTAGCACTTGGTTCACCTAGTTCCAGTACTTGTTCTGTACTTAAAAATTATAAAAATGTTTCTTCTTTATTCTACATCTGGAATCTTAAGTCTTTCAATCATCTGAGGTCAACCTATCCCACTTTACATGGAAAACTAGCATTTTCACTACAGCTCACACACATATTCCAGCTCAGGATCATCAAGAATTCCTAGGTTTGTTACAGTTTCTCTAATTCACTCTTGGCACTTATTTCCCTTCTATGGAATTCTTGATCTACGATCTTTGTATCAACTCTTACAATAGCTATCATCTTTACCCCAAAGTGGACCAACACCTAATGCCATCATTTTGTGTTTAACAGACTTTCGTTGATGATTGGGGGTTTGAGGAGGTAATGTGGTAGAGAATACAAACATATTAGCCCTCCAGTCCTAAATATGTTTTGACTGTTCCCTGTCACAAATAATTTCTTCATATTCTTGACTTCTTTCTTTTTTCACAGTGTTCTCTTCTTTCTTCCAAGAACTCTAACTGCCTATCCAGAAGCTGCTGCTAAATCCAAAAGTCTTTTTACTATTTAATTCTTCCTATGTTTCACCCTCACTCAAGCTATGCTCAAAAGTTCTCCCCTTTCTTAAACTAAAAGCCCTGCTATTGCTAACCAATAGAATTCTCTATCTACCAAGGTGATGGCTTGTACTACTCTCCTAGGAAGTGGTAGCAACTTATTTAAGTAGCCATATTTTCCCTCCCTCTACATTTGCAAATTTTCTTTACTTTTTTATACAGTCCTTTCAAATTAGTTGGAATATATGTGCATTTTAAGTGAATAATTAAAAAAATTAACAACCTTTTTATTGTTAGAAGGCTTTTCATTTTTAAAAACTGTCAAAATCCTGCACACAGTAGTAAATAAATACTAATATCTGCTTACCCAGGTAATTTCACGCTAGTTTCAATCATAACTGATGCCTATAGAAATACTAACTATTTTGTCAGAGCTTATACTGTCTTTTGTGTACCAATGTAACTTAGGCTAACCCTGAGGACTTAAGTGAAATGTGAAGTTTTTCTACTGGGATGTAGTTATTTGAAGATATTTAGTTTTGATATGTATTTAATTAACTTTTTATATCTTTTATACATAGTTTTGTGTGAGAATAGAAAAGAATCCTGGCCTTGGATTTAGTATCAGTGGTGGAATTAGTGGACAAGGAAATCCATTTAAACCTTCTGACAAGGTAAGAAGTGAATTTCTTATTGACAATTTTCATTAGAAAAACACTGTCTTCTACTGCAGCAAAAAAAAAAAAAAAAAAAAAAAGGAAGAAAGAAAAAGAAAACAAAAGAAAAGAAACAATTTCAAATGTTTTTACTATTTTAATAAGCTAGCTGACTATGAAGTCAATTAGAAAATTTTTTAGTACTGGGAAAAAGAATTTACTACAGTGCTTGATAAATCCTAAGAGTAAGAAAAAATAAATTTAAACATTCTCTTTGAAAGAAAAATTGTTTTTTCTTTTCTCCTTTTGTTTTGTTCACAATTATGTATATTTGTAAAGAAAGCTATTCAGGCAGTTTCTTATAAGCTGTTTCCAAAAGTTTGCATGTAAATCACTTATTGGGGAGAATATTTTCTCACAGTAACAGAATGATTAATGATTCAATGCCAAGGTCAGCTGACTGGTATCTCTGTAATTCATCATGTTTGTAAAATATTTCACTAATGGAATTGTAGAACTAAAAGACCACAGAAAATAAATATTCTATAAGAAAATCAGAGTTAGCCATGACAAAAGAATGAGGTGCTCCTCTTATGCTTCCCCCTAATTGTCACACCGTGCATAAAGGTTCAATACTTTCCCCAACTCTAAACTCAACCATTGCCTGAACATCCAGCATGCTGCCCATGCTTACATCTGGGTTGTCTAATCCATTGTGGACCACCTGACTTTTTTATTTTAAAAAATTACCCTGAGCTACATAACATGCCCTGCTATCACCACCAATGTTTAACACTCTCGGTTTGGAATCAGCTAGTAATTATAACTTATGATAATTGAAACTCTCTACTTTGACCTCATCACATTTAATCATATTAAGTGACATCATAAAACTTTAGGATGATGAAGAGAAACAGAAATTAGATATGAAGAAAACCTCCACGGGCTCTCAATCTACCTTTAAGTCACAACCTGGTACAGATCTTTGCAACTCACCATTAAAAAAATAACCACACAGCGATTTCTGACCATAAGACCTGCTTCTGAAAAAAGTTCAATGTTCCTACCCTGGAGATTTCTGTAGCATGAAAGAGAACCCTTAATCCCTTATTTTCCTGCACTTTTTCTCAATCTTCTTGTTTCCTACCATTTTTTATTCCCTTCTTCCTACCCAGAAAGGAGAGAAAGAAGGGAGAAAGAGGTCAGACCAGAAGGAGGGATCATTTACACTATATACATTAGGATGGAAGGGACTAGAAAGAAATCCTCAGTGGCTATAGATGGGAGTTCCTTTGGTCAACTGGCTGGAGCAACTATTCATATAGAAGGAATGTATGTGTAATTAGGGGAATGACAGTTAGAAATGTCTGTACATATGCATTTCTATTTTGAAGTGATGTTGAGGATAACCATTGATTTAGTAGAATTAAAAGATTCATGGTTTAGTAGGACCAAGTGTTAACTGGGTTTTGACAAGTTATTAATATATCTTAAAACAAAAAGTTTATAAGTTCAAAATTATCAGAAACATATGTTGGTAAGTTTTAAATCCTCAAGTCATTATTTTCTTCATCTTGGACTCTCTTTTTTATCTCTGGTTTTACATCTCTTTCACTAGTTTTTTCCACTAAAAAGTTAATAACCTTATCATTATTAAGATAGTTGAAATTCAAAAGATGTTTTTTCTCTTCTTTCTCAGCAGCATATAAATCTTTTCACTATATTTTTGGAAGGGTAATAAATATTTTTAAATTAAGGATGAACAGATTGCTAAATAGTCAAGCGTCTTAATGCTATTGCTTTTCTACTGTTATTTTCAGCTGAAGGAGATAGTAGATGTGAGGCTTTCAAATAGTTGCCAGTAATTCTTCCACTACGATGAATATGAACACTTTATAACTCTTAATTTAATTTCTCATTTGTAACAATTCAATAACTCTAGTGAGACTGAACCATTTCTATAATCTTATAATTCACTCATTTGGTTAAATGCAACAGATATAGAACTTGAATTGTATAATGTGTCCATTGAAAGATTTCCCCCTCAAAAGCACTTTTCTCTGCCTGATTACTCTTTAAAACACTTTGCAATCTGAAAAGCGAATCTCTATTATTACAAAATTGATGAAGTACTTCAAAAGTTCTAAATGTACAGAAGACTCTCAAGACTGCTCTTAATTTATTGACCACTTTTGGTGTCATGCCAAACATATAGGGGTTCTTAGTTAACAGTGTTCAGAGGATCTAAAGAGTTTAATTCACTCATAAGGAAAGAGATTATTTTTCTGAGAATTTAGTTACATTTTTTTAGCCCCAGTACCTCTTCTTGTAGTGGTTGCATAAAATCGAGAATGAAGCCCAGTAGCTAAACCAACCCTAAAATACCAAACTGTAAGAAAATGAACTTTAAAAACACTCCTCCCTTCAATGTTGAAAAACTGTTTTTTCCTGAGTTGGCTAACTTAGAGCTGAGGGTGAAGAGAAGCAAATTAAACATATGTTTAAACAGAACAGATATTACCTGAGTTGGAGGTGGATGCTTTGTAAGAAGTTCTAGTTATTAAACTTTAATATAGTACAGACTCCCTTCCAATAAAAAAGTCATGGATTAGAAATATTCTCAGAAGCACACTATATTATTTTATTTACTGTTCATGAATGTTTTAATGTTTTGTAATGCCACTCAAAATTCTAAGTATCCAAGATATCTGAATGTCTTAGAGGCTTTGAGGACCTTCTGTCCTTAAGTAGCCAATAGATTTGTTTCATTCTCTTCCTTTTGACTGATAGGATCTACTGTTTCAGCTAAACACCAATGATCAATGTGAGATAGCATCCAAAGTGATTACCTAGTATACAGCCAGTTAAGGAAAGCATGAAGTAGTTATCCCAAAAGGCTGAGAGTATGGGCCTCGAGCAAAAGTGAGCTGTGTTATTCAGTCTGGTAGAAGTTCTAATTTAAATTCTATGATAATGTGAGATTATCACAGAAAACCCCATGGGGCAGCCCAAAAGTTAATTGAGACTTTAGGGAGAATTCAAAGTTAAGTCATATATGAGCACTGTTTTGTGCCAGACTTTGAGAGCTTAGAACAGCATCTGGTCTTGCAAACTTAAGTCTTTTTAAAGACCCCACGGTAGTCCTGATCAGTTATTATCTCCTTGGGTTAAATGGATGGAGCACAGTTAGTCCTGTGGTTCATATCATTACCAGAACAGTGCTTAGTAGTTGAGCAACTCAATCCACTCATTGCAAGTTCATTATTTGGATTCACTGTAATGTAAAAATCGCTTTTACATACTTGGAAAGAGAAAACTGTACAAAACTGGTTAAAAAATGGCCCTATATAATACTTGCCTTTGCCTTCCTAGTGAAGTGGATGGAAGCTATGATGTGGTTTATTATTATAGAGAAACGTTGTCAACATGGCAGGGTGCTGAAGAGGCATGAAAGATTTTGATCCAACAAATCTGATGATAATAACAAAAATGACAAAAATAATAGCCTTTTATTAAGTTCCTACAATGTGCTAGTTACTATTTTAGGCTCTTCATATACATGAAGCTATTTGATCTTCATAACTAACTTGTTGGTTTAGTATTATTATTCCCCATTTTTCTATGGCCCAGAGGGGTTAATTAACTTGCCCAAGGTCATGTAGCTGATCTGTGGCAGATAAGATTGGAGCCCAAATTGATCTGACTCCAAATCCTTTTCTCTTAATAAGCACTGTAATGCATGTTTCTATCTGCAAAGTCCACTTAGCCAAAGAGCCACATGACAAATTTATACCCTGTAGAGTTGAGACTAGTATGATATTCTAATATTGAAAGTATTACAGAGCCCTCTAATTAGTCAGAGTCTAGATATTTGTTTCAACAAGTCCTTAGAAGTCAGCATGTATTCTCTATTGAACCTAGATAATTAGAAGTATACTGTACACAGTGGATTGCTAAGCAATTATAAAACTTTTGGACTAAGATATCATTAGTGGTGATTCTGCCACTGGAAAAAAATCACAATAATCTTTGCTTATATTTAAATTTTCATAAAATAATAGTTCATGATTGCAAAATGCAAATAATTTACCAATACAATTTCCACTGGATGTTGTTAGAAAGAAGAGACTGACTAACTGGATGAGTGATACTGTTATGTAGTAAATTCATAAAACAACCTAAGACTGCAAATGAATGAATTTTTAATGATGTATTCACATAGTTCTTCATTCAGGGACTGATACCTTCCTTGCTTCATTTGAGGAAATAGTACTAAATTCTTAGAGTATAAGATATGAAAGAAAACTTATAGCCTCTTTCTCTATATGCTCTAAAGATATAGTACTGAACAGTCCCATGAACAATTATTTAGTCATAGGATCATAATTTGCTTACAATACAAGTAAAATTCCAAGCCTAGGATGAATTTTAGAGGCATGGAAAATGTAAAAGATAGTTGCCAATAAAGTCAAAATAAATGTACTGGAATTTCAGAATAAATTACTATATCTTCTTCTACATAACTTCCAAAAGATTGACTCCGGATGCCAAAACAGCCTGCAAAGGACTTAAGCCCCTGTTCTTTACACCCCACCTTTCACCCCTAGAAAAAAAATGGGATCTTTTTTCTGTGTGAAGATGCATCAAATAAAAGTACTTCATCAAATAAAAGTACTTTATGATTAATATTAAGAAGAGAAGAAGGGTTAGACATTCAGAATGAAAGCATTTATTTGATACCTTTATTGAGGATTACAATGCCCAAAGGCATGCTTGGCAGTGACTTATTTGAAAACGCACAAGAATAATTTTCCAGGTTTGCTCAGCCTCATGACGTTGGGTGACTCATAAATAAAAGGTTGGAAAAGATATGTTCTTCACTTATGAAAAAGATACATTCCATATGTCCATTTCTTATCATTATTCCTCCGTAGATATAAAAATCAAGAATAGCAAACACATTTAACTAGAACTTCATACAGCATATGATTTATATTTGCAACATAAATATTAAACTACCTAAAACACATTTCCTTCATTTTGTATAACTACTAGATAAATGTTATTTATTTTATTTTTTCCTAAGTTTATTTTATAATTTATATATCTGTCCCATTCTTAATTCTGTTTCAAGTGATTGTGTAATGCAAAATAATTTGGAAAGTCTATGCACTATGTGTAAGTAACATTCAGGAGCAAGGAATATGTATAATATTGTTTATACATTGCATTTTGGACTAAATTTAAGATAGGATTGAAACAGATGTTTTTGTATATAAATTGAATTTTTAAAAATAAATACAGGGCATAAGTTATTTTACAACATGATTGATTATTTTAGCTGCATCTTAGTCACACTTCAATTCAAGGTTCAGAATGCCATTCGATTGAGGACAGTAAAAGTGAGATTTTTAAAAACTAAAAAAGGTATTTTTGCCTATTCTGTTCTTTGTCTTATATTTTGAGAAAAAAAAAATTCTGAATCTATTTAGAAACATTGATAGAATGTAGTCTTCATAATCTTTTGTTAGTAGGATTCCTACAGGTATGATCACTTATATGAAGCTTTTTAAAAAGGCATGGCAGTGTGCTTTAGCCAAATGGATAATGTTGATGTCCACTAAACCCACATCTTTGCTTAGTTTCTCCATTGCTCTATCTTGCCTCCCTCATTCCCCTATAGATTTCTCCTGAGAGCCATTTTTCAATTAACCACTTGCATAAAAATACCCATTTTAGGCTCTTCATTTTGGGAAACTGACTTTAGACATACAAATTACAAAAATTAAAGCTCTGTGGTACCTTCTTACCTGGTACATTCCATACTTTGCTTGTTAGTTATTCTTTGGAAGCCTGAGTCAGGAGATAAAATGCACTCTCCCCTCCCTTAACATAGAACAACTTTGGGGCAGAATGGGAGAAAAGTGGATAATACTGTTATTAAATATGTATTATTGAGATATATCTTAAATATTATATGGGTGAATAAAAAATGTTAAATGTCATTGCTACAAGCAGAAACTATTCTGCTTGTAGCTATTCCTTTTTATTTATTTTTGTTTTGTTTTAGTTCTATTAATTTGTCTTCAGAATATTTCCAATA
>NW_006441955.1:18572152-18591435 GCF_000325575.1 Pteropus alecto
CAAGAAACTAGAACTACTAAGTGGTCTCTGGAATACCACTTAAAATATGTGGTAGTAACTTTGTAAATAAAACATGAAAGATTTTATACACTTCCAAAAGATCAATTTGGCTCTCAGTAATTAACTTTCTCTCATTGGTGGACCTGTCAGTTCTTATTAGTTATTATATAAGGTATTATTTATGAACTATAAGTGCTTTCATATTTTGAGAAATGTCTGACATATTCCCAATGAATAGCAACAAACTTTAAAATAAAGTCTCTAAATCTTTTCCCACATCATTTTCTGTCTGCTTATCTTACTTATTTTGTTCCATGCTAAAAGGCTAAAATGATGCAGCAAACAGAACACATAAAATATAACTTGAGTGGAAGCCTGATCACACCGGCTGCTATGGAGCATGATGGTACCACAGTTTTTTCACCTTGAGGAGAGAAACAGCCTTTTATACCCCAGTATCCATCATTCATTGGCTGCAAGCAAGCCACCCCCCCAGGTGGGAAGGTGTAACCTTACAAGCATTTCCCACTAAGAAGGCTCCAGGCTGAGGGTAATTTTCAAGAGAAATGTCAAAGTGAGCTGTCAGCAGCACCTGCAGGATGAGAACCCCAATATGATAAAGGGATTCTGGGCAGGTCACAAAAAGTATCTATAATAGTATTATGAAAATAATACATTGTTTTCATCTTTCAAACTAAAAGTACTTTAGTACCAGAGATTCTGATCTGCTTCCATCTATGAGAAGTACTGCCCTAGAGCCTGGGTGCTTTCTGCCATAGCATCAGACTGAGAGGGATTGCAAAGCAGCTGATGCTTCAGTATGGACCCTGAAATTGGCTATGTCAGATTTTTGCAGTGAGACCCATTTATATCTGCTTTAAAATCCTTTAAATTTTTCTAACTAATATTTTTTCTTTTTTAAAAGAGATACTATTGTATTTTACAGAGTCCTGGTCTCTCTGAGAGATAGTAATCTCTAATTGAACCAAATCCTTGTTCTTTGATAGGTAAAGGAAGTGGTTTAAAAAACTAGACAGTCAGAAGAGGAGTGAAGTTTGGAGTAAACACCCTTAGATGAAAAAAAAAAAAAAATCAGGTAATAACAGATAAGATCAGAGGAATCTAAGACAAGTAAAAAAAAGAAACCAAAACACTGTCATTGTGTCATTTTTCTCTTTTGAGTGTGTGAAAAATTCATGAGAACTCAGAGTTGATTCTTAAATTCTGTAAACTCAAACTTAAACCCTCCCTAATACCATTTGAATGAGTTGGAGGGTAGCTACAAACAGAAGAGAATAGATTCCCAGGAAGGAACTGAACATCAAATTCACCTGAAGTTCCTAGAGCTATGCTGTAAAGTTACACTAGCAGATTAAAATTTAGAGTGATTTATTGTTTTAAAAATGTACATATACATATATACACACACATATATGTATATATATATAATGTTCAGTGGCAACAATATATATATTTAAAGAAAAATCCAGAGTTAAATCAAGCAAGCAGTAAATAAATAATAACAGTTTATATAAGGCACAAAATTATAAATATGTTTTTCTTTAAATGCTTGTCATCTTTACAATGTAATTAGTATAGCTCTACATGGTCTTAGTAACTTTCTTAAGTATAATTGAATAGAAAAGTACTTCCTATATTCGAAATCTAGTAGATCTAACTCCATCATCACACATAAACTACATTTCCATAACAAGGCACTATCATTTAACTCCTGATGACATTTATTAACAGAAAATAGAAAGCAACTTCTTTCAATGTTGGACTAAACTACAAAGTGACTAAAGGGAGTCATACCTTAGATTTTTTTTTTTGTATTTTATTTATTGAGGTGTACTGAGGCTTCTTTATTGAAAGAGAAAAAACATGTGTTCCTTCTATATTTACTTGACAAGAATGGCTCTACCTTGCCTCTAAACAACTAAAGTAATGGGATACCTAGACTTGAGAAGATTTGCTTATCCCTGTACCACAAGAAAGGTCCTATGATATGCTTGGTTTTGAATGACTTGCACACACCAGCGGGGTGGTTTCAGTTCTCTGAAGGTGGCGGACTCTGAGGCACTTTAGTGAGTGGTCAATGAGACAGGGAATCAAGAGCCCCTTTCACTTACGAACCTTCTGCTGAGTGTGTACTGCTTCCCCTTCATTCACTAGCCACATGGCAGTCTCAGTGTTTTTATTTTGGGTGACATAATCATTATCCTTTCAAGACATGATATATTAGTCTCAGATGTATACAACTGCAAAATCCTTTCCCTTCAACATTCCTTTTCAAAAATTGCACAAGTAATGAAAACATTGTCACTATAAAAATTCAAATAATATAGAGACAAGGAATCAAAAAAAATTCTCTTTCTTCACTCTACCATGCACTGCTCACCTACAGCCTTGGCTTAACAGCCACTTGTCAATCAGTGAATCAGGATTCACAACCATAGTGTCTTCTGGGTATTTGCCACTGGCCTTTTTGACTTCCTGATTTCACTGCCACCTCAAAAAATACTTCTAGCATGGTCTGACTCTACAATGATGTGTTATCGATTAAATAAAACCATATAAAATCTAAAATAATCATAGTTTGACTGAATATAACTTATGACAGAACAATTTTTCACTTCAAATCTTATTGTAGCATAAGTGACCAAAAAAAGGTTTGATTGAATTCTTCACTTTCAATTCATTATTTTAAAATGATGCAGATAGTGTCAAAAAAAGTATACAGTTGAAAAAGCTTTGAGGAAGCCTGCAGGGATGATAATCAGAAAGCTGATTGCTGATACTATTTTAGAAACGACTAGGAAGGAGAATCCACAGCACCTACAATTACCTACTCCTGCTTTCAGTAGTTTCTACTATTTTGTGCTATGTATAAAGCTGAAAAAGAAAGCCATTAGAAGCTCTGACAGAATCAGCAAACTGTATAAAACTCGGCCTTCCAAATATTCACCACCAATTGAGGCCTCATATTAAATATGGGCTTTAAAGAATATTTCTTTTGTTTTTTCCAAAGAGACAAGAAATCTGGAAAGACAGTATTCGAAGAAGTATGATCATTTACTTTTAAAAGAAAATAATGAAAGTCAAATAAAATAAAATTCATTTTCAAACTCAAGAATTTCACCAAGAAATATACAAGAAGCAAGGTTATTTTCAGTCGCATCCCAGAGATGTTTAATTGTTAGATCATAATTGGAATACTGGAGCTATCAATAAAAGGAAAACTATAATTATAAAGTAACCACAGCCAAACATAATTTTAATTTTTACATTCAAATTTCCCTAAAGAGAACAGCCCAGAATGGTCAGCATCAAACTATAAAAAAATATTCTAGTAGTCCACTTGTCATTTCTAGCAGGAATCTCAGATAAAAGAGAATAAACTGCTTACTTTTTAAATGCTTTTTGCAAGTCAAAAGAGCAGTATCTTGAAAAAGATACTTTTTTTTGACTTACTAAAGAAACTTTTACAATGACCTAAAAGTATGATGTAAATCTAAAGAGCAAACAATGTGTTATTTCTTCTGTTAGAATCATCTTTATTATATTGCCATTGTATTTGTAATCACATAGTCATTTTTATGGGTTTAATTAGTCTCCTTGTTGCTCCAATATATTATTAATAAATAATTTACAAATGCAGCCAAGTGATTTCTATTTTATATTTATTTAAAAATTTTGTGAAAATTTAAAATTCCTAATTTAAACATCTGTTTATAAGATTTTTGTAAAATTTTTAGAGGACTTTGGTCAATTCTAGAATTTTTATTTGTATTTCTGTCTTTTGAGGCTTAAGTATTCTAGGTTTATAAAACAATTTTCCTTTGTGTTCATCTTTTATGTATTTCATATTTCATCATTTTGTCAGGTGAAGTTTAGTCATACATCAAAGCACCATATTCAGTTTCTAAAGCCTCCTTTTTTCCCTCCTTTCTGTCTCTCTCCCTCCCCCTCTTTCTTTTAGTTTCTAATGGCCCTGGGATAAATTTCTTTTCTTGCTGTGTATAAATTTCTCAATCATTATGATAGCAAATTGTTCAAAGACTAAGATTTAACACTCACTAATTAACCTTAAATTATTTTGTCATCACACTTTTATTCATAGAAAGAAAACTATCGATGATACCTTTATCCCTGATGTGTCAAATCCTCTGGTAATCAGAGGCTAAGTATTATGTCTATGTAAAGCTGCTTCTAGAGCCACAACATATTTTCATATTAACTTTGCCCAATTCAAGAAAAAAAGTATTATTTGCCACACTTTTGGCAAAAAAAAAAAGTTTTCCCTTAAAAATTGTTGAATTAGTGGCTGTTTGTTGTTTTCATGAGTCAGTTTTTCCTCCAGAAATACTCTTTGAAATTTCAAAATTATATGAAAGCATAAAATACTATGTTCTATAATATTAAACTGTGTTCTGAATCGTAATTATAATAGTATGCAATTTTTATTTAAGATATTGCCTTCCTAGAAACCAATTTTTTAACATCGGCTAAAGCGCAGATTTTTCAGAATTTTAAAGAAAAGCATATTTCATAAATCGAAGTTGCAGTTCCCTTAAGACAAGTTCTATTTCGGTGCCTACATTTACAATAGCTGAGGCTGTCACAGTCATTCACCTTCATCATTAAAAAGCCATATAAAGTTTCTTTCTCCTCTAAAGTTAGAATGTTAACTGTTGGCCATGTAGACTAACTTTCTGAGCTCTTTAAGGTTTATGTCCAATGAGGTATAAGCCAGCTAGGTAACCAGCAAGACAAGGTCAGATCTTAACACTGAAAAACCTCCTATACCATAACTCGTTCAAAATTGTTTATGAAAAGTGAAACTTTTAAAAAAGCCTTTATGGATACCTTTGGAAAAACTCTTTATGATTTGCATAAAGACTAGTTTAAAAATAGGGAAGACATTTGTAGCATTCAGCCAGGCCTCTCTAGGTTCACTTTGGTTCAAACCTGTGAGGGTCTCTTTGTGATGCATGAGTCCATAGGGTCTACATCTGGCTCAAGCATACCCAGATATTGGTGTCTGAGGAGAACAAAGCCTTCCAAAAGGTTGCAGCACTTATCTTGCTGTGTTGCGAGATGCCCTCTAAAGGTAGGGCTGAGGGAAAACCACTGTGCCGTCAAACCACTAAAGAACCTGAGAACTAGCTGGTCCTGAGGTATGAGGCATTAGAAAAACACACTCAGAGATACCCTTAGCCATTAACTATATTCTAGCAGCCATTACTATAAAGAGCTGATGCACCTGACTCGCAGCTACAAGAAGAAGTAGACTCTGAAAGTTACTAAGAACCGTCAGAAAGCCCTCTAGTTGGGACTTGGGTCCACTACTGAGAGTGAACAATCTTTGCAGCCTTGGGTCCACTACTGAGAGTGAACAATCTTTGCAGCCATTATCACTGAGAGCCACTGCTAGGAAACCACAGATGAAATAGGAGAGGCTTTATATCCCTCTCCCCATCCCCTTTCCTAAATAAGAGATCCTCTTACCTGTTGAGAATGCAAGAGAAAGATAAATGTTGGCCTTTCAATATACTGCAGATTGAGCATAAAGAAGAATTTCCTGACAATAAATCTGGTACATTTGAAGACTCTAAAGCTCTCAAAATGAGCTTTACTGGATAAAAAGTCTAGGTTGACTTCTAGACTTTCAATAATTATGATAACTTTTATTGACACTACGCTGAGTGCCATTTACTTTTCTAAGAATTTTGTATGCATTCACTCACTTAATCTAATGACTGTGAGTATATACCATTATATATCTATTTTACTGATGAGGAAAAGTATACAAAAGTTAATTAACTTACCCAAGGTCACATATTTATAAATTATGAACACACAGTCTAACTGCTGAACTAGCTATGCTTTTATCTACTTCTTATACTATGTGATAAGCAAAAAAATAACGGCCTCCCTAAAGATAGCCACATACAAATTCCTAGAATCTGTGAATATGTTATGTTACAGGGCAGAAAAAAAAAAGCCTTTGTAGACGATATTAATTAAAGACCTTGAGACAAGGATATTATTCTGGATTGTCCAGGTGGGCCGAATCTGATCACATGAATCCTTAAAAGCAGAGACTGCTTCCTGGCTTTGGTCAGATGTGTATCTGACTGTAGAGAAATGTTCAGAGAGATGCACGATAACTGGTTTTGAAGATGGAAAATGAGGGGCCATAAGACAAGAAATGTAGACACTTCCTAGAATCTGGAAAAGACAAAGAAACATATTCCAACTTAGATTTTTCAGAAAATAATGCTGTCCTGCCAATACATTTGTTTTAGCCCAGTGAGACCTGTGTTGGATTCCTAACCTACAGAACTGTAAGTTGAGAAATTTGAGATGTTTAAGCCACTAAATTTGTGGTAATTTGTTACAGCAGCAGAGAAAACAAATACACATTATGTCATTGAAAAAGAGAGTTACTAAAGTATTTTTCTTTGCTGGGGTAAGAAGGTTTCACTGTAATCTTAGGTATATATGTTATTTCACTAGTTTTGAATGTACCACATGGTTGATTGTCCCACATTTAGCGTTCTACCAAATATTACAAGAACAACATATTTAGATTTTGCTAGTAGAGCTATAAAATTGATCAGATTTCATGATTTAGATCTTTGATACATACAAGATAGCATACTACTGTTCGGAAATTAGGAGATGATTTTTCACCAAACAATAAAAAGTTATTGTTATAATTTTCAGAATGCAAATAGTCTAATAATTTTTCACCAAATTCTGTCATCAGTGCAAAGTATTCTTTGAGGACTCAGAAAAAAACAAATTTGTTGAAAGGATGACATGTTGCTATAATGAGCTTTTTCATAGCAGTGTCAAAGTTTTCATATTTCTCATCAATATTCATCATAACAGAGACCATAAAATAGGTTCAGAGTTATTTGCTCTCTTTCATAGCATACTGTTTATATACATAAATACAGTGAAAAATCAGATGACTGGCCTTTGCAGGCAGTCTTTTGGGAAACATTTTACCTCCACAAATCACGAATGCCACAGACAATTATCAGACATAGCACTTATTACTCTCTGTTTCAACTAACATGGCAATATGCTTGTTGATAGAATATATAGAGAAAAAAGAAAACTATACTAATTGGCAGTAGCAGTTTCTTAGCTGATGAAATTTATTGATTGAAAAGAAATAGAAAACAGAAGTAAATGTTTTAGAAGGGTCAGGACACCATAAGAGTAAGCTTCAAAACAAGTCTTCAGAACAGCAGTTGAATCCTGCAGAGCTTCATGATGGATGAAATTAAACTGGCCACAGATACTGTATTTGTATTCGTTTAGCAGTCAGGTTGTGGAGCGTTGCTGGTTCTTCCCAGCATTGGAGATATGATGGCCATAATTCGGTTCCTGTAGTCTGGATTCATACGAATATTATTAAAACTATTTCTGTACAATGAAAGAACGGCAATCAAAATTAATTAGGTAGTACAGACTTTGCCTGCTGGGATAAAATAATTGTCAAAACAACTTCACCTCTGGCACCCAGAGATGTGGTGGCTTATTTTGGGCAATAGTATCATTCTGCCTATTGTACAGAGACCTCAACAGCAAAGAGAGGGGCTACCAAGTTGCACACACAGTGTCCTGGATTGATGATGTATGAGAGTTATATATGCTCAGTGTGGAAAGGATTATATTTGTTTGTAGCTAGGTTATATTTGTTTTCATAACCAGTACTGCCATTCACCAGTCTGCTGGATTAAACACTGTGCTTATTTATCTGTTCTTTTTAAACAACTAGTTTTCTTTTTCCTTCTAAATTGACCATTTGTACAACTGAAGTAGCTATTTGAGCATCACTCTCACCACTACCTCATTAACCTAAAAATAAAAAAATATATATTATTACTCTCTTAATGGTATAAGTTGTACATAATTATGTTAGAAAATTTAGAAAACAGATAAGCAAAAAGAAATATATATATTTATCATATATATGATGTCTTGCTCTTTATATATGTGTGTTTATATATATGCTATCTCCCACTACAACCACTGTTGATGTTTAAGAGTATGTCTTTGCAGATATTTTTCTATACAAACAGACATATAAACATATTTCAGCAAAAATAGTATCATACCACACAAAATGTTTTATAATCTGCTTATTTCACTAAATACTAGTGTACTTCTATATCTGCTTTCAAGGACTCTATTTTTAATAACTATATATTATTTGTTGCATGAATTTACCATAATTTTTTAACCAGTCCATTGTTATTAGACATTTAGGTGACTTTATAATTTTATTATTATAAATAATACTATAATGAACATATTAGTAAATGCATGTTGCATATTTTTCCAGTTATTTGCTTAAGATAAGTTATAGAGATTGAATTAAAAGTTATGCACTTTTCTAGAGATTTTGATGCCCATCTGTAGTTTCATCTTTAAATAGGAAAGAAAAGAGATTAAAATCAGAAAGACAAAAATCATTTAAAAGACTTAAATGAATAAACTTCATAAAAATCTGAAAAGCTAAATGAAAACACACATAGAAGTATTTTAATTAAGATCTGTTTATTAAACCATTTGCACACACATACACAAAATTATGAGTTTAAGTGAGAATCATTAAGTTTACAGATCAACATATTAAATGATTTTTTAATTATTTTTTAATTAAGTTTATTGGGGTAACATTGGTTAATACAATTATATAATTTTCAGGTGTACATTATCATTTGACATCTGTATTTTCTACTGTGTGTTTACCACCCGTAGTCCAGTTTCCTTCAGCTACCATATATTTGATCCCCTTTACCCACTTCACCCTTCCCCTTTACCCCATCTACCATCATCCCTCATCCCTCATCCCTCACCCCGCTAGTTTTTAAATAATAAGCAAGGACATTAAATATTATCCTCTATTCTATTAATATTTCTTAAGAATTAAAAAAACAATAACAGCTATATTGAGATCTAATTTACATAACATAAAATTCACCCTTTTAAAGTGGTTTTTACTATATTCACAGAATTGTGCAACCATTACCACTATCACATTACCACATTTATATTTCATTTAAATGGAATTATATGTGGCCTTTTGTGACCAGCTTCTTTCACTTAGCATAATGTTTCCCAGGTTCATTCATGTTGTCAGTACTTTGCTCCTTTCTACTGCCAAATAATAATCCACTAAATAGATGTACACATTTTGTTTATCCACGTATCAGTTCATTCTTCAGATCTTGTCACCACCATGCTTAAAATACTTCAGTAGCTCCCCCAACTGATAAGTATGTCTATGAAAAGCCCTTCTGAATCAGATCCCAACCTACCTTTTGGCCTGACCTTCTCCCATGCTCCCAACCCCATCCACTCACACCCTTCCACCACCACTCCAGTCATAATAGAGCTACGTGCAGTTTCTTAAATGTAACAGACACTTTCTCTATTGTATGTGGTATTCCTGCTATCTGGAATACCCTTCCTCCCCTTATCTGTATTGATGCCTTATACTTGTTCTTTATGATTCAGCTGCCAGGTATCTCCTCCTCTTAGAAGCCTCAATACACTAAAAATAAACTAGGCACAGCTTTTTTGATAATCTATTGTATTGCTATTATAACACTTGTCATACTGTTTTGCAATTGGGGGTTTTCTTGACTTTTCTTCTACTATATTGTGAGCTCATTGAAGCCAGAAACAATATTCTGTATATCTTTATAACACTAGCAATCAAGGTCTAGCATGTGGTAGATATTCAATAAATCTTGCTTTTATATATGATTAAAAAATTATATTCTTTTATGAACTAAATTAATCAATTTAAGGGTTTCGTAAGTATGTAGATATACACTTTATACTTAAAATGCATGCTGGAGTTCTCTTTTGTTTAATTTGTTCATATATCATTTATATTAAAATTCTCAGTAACATACAAAGTAAGACTCATTAAAATAAACAGTACTTATGTGTAATTCTAGTAAGGTTTTTTTCAGTGCACTTCAAATTTACAACATATCAAAAAGGAGACATTTTCAATGCAGAATAACTTAAGCCAGTTTCAGAAGTTGTACAAAAGATGGTTAGTGCCATATTCCAAATGGTTTAAGAAAGAAATTAAGACTAAGCCATGAAATTAATTTATAAATCATAGGTGCACCTTAAAAACAGATGAGCTTTTTTTATGCAAGATGTTACTTTTCTTAAACTTGACTTGGAGAGCAGTGCTTTGCTTAAAATACTATAACAACCTTTGAAGTGTACATGTATAAACTGCTTTTAATATGCTTTCACTGTATTCTATATAAATGAAAAAAAATGTAAGTAGGCCCAGTTCTTGATAATAGAATCCTAACCTCTGTTACTTCTGACTTATAGGGTATCTTTGTTACTAGGGTTCAGCCTGATGGACCAGCATCCAACCTGCTACAGCCTGGTGATAAGATCCTTCAGGTAAGACAGGTCTTTTGAGTTAAAACATTGAAACCAAAAAGACTCAAAATAATCTAAAATGTTTCTTTACTACTTTATTATGGAAGTTCTATATTTTTGGATTGCCTAACTAGACCTATGATCTTAAGCATTTTATATCATGTCTGTGGGACTCACATTCATTATGTGTAAATGAACTGTGGGTTACTTATATCTGAGGTCCCTCCAGCTCAAAAATTTAATTGTTCAATAATTTTATCAATTTCCAGTAAAAACAGTCAACAATTACAATGTAACTTTAAAACACTTGATAAATACTGCTTGTTTAGCAAAGGAAATGACTAGTTTTCTTCTCTACTGAATTTCAAAGAAATTATTTTGAATCTCAGAGTCTGAAAAAAAAATGAAGCCAATTAATCTCAGATCTCTCATCTATTAGAATGCCAGACTGGGTAGAGTAGTATTCCGTAGCTTAAGACGAGATTGGCGAGTTGCCTTTATCCATGACAGAAGTAACAAAAGAAAGAATTTTCTTTTCAGATTCAGAAAAGGATGAAAAACAAAACAAAACAAAAACAAAAACAAAAAAAAACACGTTATATCTATCTATAAAGCGAGAGAGAGAATATCCTGCAGAAGGGTAGTAAGAATTAAGTTAGTGTCTAGTTAAAGGGTCAGAATAGTCTTTTCTGGGTATGAAATTCTAGAATAGTTATATTGGCGACAGGGGGATTTAGTATTTCTAGTTTCTGAGAGGTATACAGCTAAAGTGAAGTACACAGAGGAATGAAGTCCTAATGTAAGAAATAGAAAAGAATTATAAGCCCAGTCAGTGGAAAGCCAAAAATATGCAGAAGAGCTGCACCTGGGATGTCTCCTCTCTTCACAAATGACTATCAAGAATGTAACATTTTATTTTTGCTATAGAACTCATTTAGATCTATTACAATAAAATCAAAATCCATTTTCAGTAAAAGAAGAATGCACATAGACCTTAATCGAATAAATTACTATGTTTACAGTTTCATTCATGCTAGTTAAAAGCACAAGTAGCCAATTATACTTTCTGAAAGAAATAAGAATGACTAATTCTAAACTGAAATAATTGCCAACATCAGATGCTAAGAGGGCAAATTACATTTTTGTTTCTTTATGATACTGGCCTTTAGTTTAAAGAACACTGGAAAAAAGGGGTTTATAACATTGAGTTATCTGTCATTTACAAGATCATTAGAATATATTCTCACTGGAGCAAATTTATTTACAAGTCTTAATTACAATGTACAACCTGGACCTCAAGGTAAAAAGAAAAACCAAAACACAACGAATGAGCCCCCTAAGTAATGGCAGTTATTGGGCTTGCTGTAAACTGATAGCAAATAACAAAAGAGATATGAAATGGCAAAAGAGATATACCTTTCCTAAATCTCCTCCAAACTCAGACTCTATTAGGTAAGAATTATCTCTTTCTTTCTCTGTAACTCATTTTACCCACCCCTCTCTTCTTTTTCTGCAATGGTATTATGAGCATGTTATTTGAATTATGTGAAGATGTGTGCATTAAGGGCTAATATTAATCAAAACATTTTGGGTTAATAAAACATATTCACATTATTTTCTGTCATTTTACTAGTCATCTTCCCACATAGACACACTATAATTAATGAACATATTCAAATGACTTCTTGTGCTTAGTAAGTTATTTTGCTTTAAGACAGCATGGCATGAGGAAAGAGCACTGTGACAGGAAAATTGACTCTTCACAGCCTCAGTTTCTGTAAAATTGAATTATATAAGAGTGAGTGAGAACAAATGAAAGTACAAGGATCATAAAAAGTGTTATTTGATTGAACCATGTGAATTTGCTGATATTTGACTATTTCTGAAGTGGCAGTTATGTTGGTTTATCATCATAGTTTCTTTTTTAATGTTCTTTCTAATGTTAATTAGTTCAATCTAACTTATACATTTTACAATTCAAAATGTGTTTAAATATAGAAAATCTATTTATTATAGTTACTCTGTTGAAAAGATAGACTTTACAAAAGAATATATTGTGCTTGATAGTTAACATTATTCACAATTATAACCTAAAGTTCATTTGTAAGTATATCATATTCTATTATATCACAGTCAACCCCATCCTCTTCATTTTCCTGCCCCTCCCCTTCTCAAACAAGAGCTTAGCTATGGCAGAAGAGAAATCAAATAATTTATACATAATTCATGTTATCTAGATATTACCAGTCATCAGAATAGGTTCATTCAATATAAGAGATATAATTATGATACCCAATTGAAGATAATTTTGTAGTCTCTTCCACCTTGCCATAATTTTAAGAATTTTGATATTTGTGACTTAAACTATACTCCTGGTCTATTGCTGTACCTCTAAGATATCAAAATAGAGGAGCATTTAAGATCTTGCTTCCCAGCATATGACATCAGTTTGGCTCAAATAAACTCATAAAAGTGCAAAAAAATTTTTAAAAGATACTACAGTAGACTAATCAAAGAAATAATAAGTCGAACAAACCAGATATTTTCTTTTCATTCCTAGTCTTAAAAATCTTGGCTCTACAATTCATAAAAACAATTCAAGAAACCACTCACTCAGCATATCAAGTTTTGGTTACTTGTTAGGAGGTTATTTGGCTCAGAGCACCATATGAAGGCCAAAAACAGGGGGTTCGATGACCACTAGGCCTGTTACCACTGCTTTCTCCAGTAACCACCAGCACCTCCACATCCTGATTAGTATCTTATAAGAAGTTGTGTGCCCTCAGGGACCTCCTAGGGAGGAAAGATTAGTGCATACAGTACTATTAGAAAATGAATAAAGTACTTGATTTTGTGACGTGACCAATAGGTGTTGTAGCAGTGTTAAGAGAATGAAGTGATTAATATGAGGTTGTTTATTGATGTGCATAAAGGATGGTCACTAGGTATGTAGGGAATAAAGAAAAAGTTTACTCTTGAAGGAGCGGGAGTTACTCCAGGCTTAACAGAGAAGAAGATTAGTACAAGGAGCTATACCTGTGGGCTAGAAGACATCAGTCTTCAAGAGCAGAGAGATAAGAGGTTTATGCCCTAACGCATAAGTGTGTAGTACAAAGGAGAGGATACTGGGGACGGAGATCCCAGGCATAGAGAAAGGAAACCAAAGCTCATACCTATTGCTCATGAGAGACTTTATGTTATACTTGGAGTCCTTTACCTAGTTTTCCAGTCCAAGGGGAAAGCCTCTGGGTTCAGGCACATTGCCAGAAGCAAGACATCATAGCGGGCAGATTCACTGAGCAGGAAAAGAGAGAAACTTCTTTTTAAAGACAAAAACAAAATTCAAAAATTACAGACTGGAGTCACTCAGTATAGAATTGTGTTTCCCAGTGGCATCCCTTAAGATACCTTCGAAAAAATTCCTTAGTCAAATAAGTTTCAGAGCCACCTCAGGCTCTGTCTTATTTCGGGATTTTATAACATACTAAGCATATTAAGAACCTGAAAAATCTTACAAACATATATTTCCCAACATATTTAACTATACAATCCTCTTTACTAACAACATCAATTAACCACTTCCACAGAACACACTTTGGGAAATGTTTCTTATAGAAGCAACTAACTGAGTCCATGGCTTTATCCCCGAATATGTAATATGTTCATAATTATCATTGAGCGTCATTAAGAATGGGTTAGAATATGTTCATGTCTTTTATTTTTTTTAATTTCTCCACCAAAAAGCAATAAATGATAAAGAGTAAAAATTTTTTGTTATGATTAAAATGAATTGTGGGACCCTTAAAGAAATAAATTTTATGTATTTGGAAATTTCACTAAAGAATTTCCCAACAAGGCCAAATAAATTAACACTTTTTTATATTTGATCTTATTTAGTAGTTAAGAATCAACAACACTAGAGAAGTTGGGAGAAAAGCAAGCAAGATAGAGTGGAAGGGATGCAATAATCTTGTGACTCTTAGTGTTCAGAAAAATTATTGCTTATAATGATATAATACATTTAAAGAATAGATTTTTTTAATACAGTTTGATTAGAAGACAACCAAAAATAAGCTTAAATAATGTACATGATTTTATATATCATATCTTTATTATTTCATTTTGTTCATAATATATAAAGTTCAGCACAGATTACTAATAAAAAATTGAGATATATGATATTTTTGGAAGATCAAGAAATTATTGTACGTATTAAGTAAAACATGAAAACCAGTAAAGACAAGTTCATTAGGCTGGCTCTAATTTCCATAGTCTGGCTGAAATGAAAATAATATTAATTAAGCATCTATATGGTCTCATTTATATCGTACAACAACCCTGCAAGATATCTGTTATTGACAGAGGTTAAATTACTTATTTGAGCTTCTTCCATTATATAATGCTGATGCCAGTTTTACTGATAGTATCATATTCATCTCATTTTCTATTTCTTTATTTGGAAACTGTACATTAAATGCCCACTAGGTACAATGTATTGTGCCAAACAATGTGAACAATGGAATAGGGAATTTAACAAAGTTTCTGCCTTTATACAGCCTACGCCAGGAGTAGACAAGCCCAAAATTACAGAGTAGAAAGCGAAGGAGGAAGAGAAACAGGAAAAGAGCTGACTATCAAACATTTAATAAAATGAGCACATCGTCTGTCTTCTTTTAAGACCAAGCTCTTCACCAAACCAGAGACCAATCTGGCTACAAAGAGTCCCCTGAATATGAGACATTGGTTTTGCAGTTACTCTTTTTGTTGCTTGTCGGGGAACTGCTTTACGGACCAAAGCAGGGAATTCTTTTGTTAGAGGTGTTCAGTCAACATGTTTGATAAGAAAACAGTCATTCTAAAATAAGAATAGGTAAATAAATAAATATCTTCAGGATTACTATTTTTTTTATTAGTTCTACACCTACATTTCTATACAAATAATCCAGTCTTTAGTTGAGTCTATTCTATCTCGCCATGTCTTTTTTGAGCCTGAATTTGTGAAACATTCAAGCTGTAGTACATGTGTGCACTTAAGACAGAAGAGAAATTCTTATCTATGTTTTATCCTATGAAGATTTTTGTAATACTACAGTAAAGCCACTAAGACTTCGAACTCTCTCATTTAAAAAGTGTAATATAAATTTTTCATGTGAACTCTCTAAGAATATAAAGCCTTCAGATTTTTGATAGGAAAAATTTTTTAAATGACTTGGTATAAAGTCAATGTAGTGTTAATTATGCAGTATACTTAGCCCTAAATATATCCCAATATTTAATGAGAGTAGTCTATCAGATTAAAATTCTGAAATGGGAATTAATTTTGGATAGTTAATGTGAAACATAATTATAATTATCTGAGATTCATACTTTTTCTGATAATGCCTGGCTATCAGGATTAAACAACATAAAAGCTTGCCCTTATAGCTCTAATTTGGTGGCTGTATTTTTTTATTTTTCCCTCATCCCAAGAACTATCCAAATGAAAGTTTTTTGTGTACTAATGAAAATCTAAGGTACACAATACCTGAACACTGACCCTTTAAATGTTTGTCCCTTGAGGGTGAGTTTAAACCAAACAAAAATCACATGCCCACGTCTCTAATCCCATTTCTTTTTCTGATTCTGAAAAGAGTTTTGCTGTCCTTACTGGATAATCCCACCACTACTGTGCCCAAGCCTTCTTGGAGAATAGTTAAGTTTAGAGCTTCAACTAATATAGATACTACAGAATTCCTATGAGAATTACAGCATCATCTGGAGAATATCTGCAGTATAAATATCCATAATTTATGCACTTGACAAAACATTTACCAGAAAGAAATCAAAGATAAATGCAGGAAAGACCAAGAGGATGAAATGCAGAAGCTAAGTGTGTTTTACAGTAAACTGATGAGCTGTAATTCCAAAGCTCTAATTTTTGTTGGAATCACAAATATTATTTTAATTAACCTCAATCTTTTCATGTCTAAATCATGAAAAAAGAGCAATTTTCTTTTTTTTAAAGAAAATTGCTCTTTTGTGGCAGATGTCAAGAGAAATTAAAATAAAGAAGGATATCTTCTAGGAATAACAAAGATTATAGTAAAATGTTCCTTTATACTTTCAAATCAGCCAAAGCCAGAAACCCATTAATTATATGTTCTTAAAGAAAAATTTTTCAGAATATCTTTTCTTTCCTGGATTGTTTTCTTATTAACTTCAATTTGACTTAATAAACCATTCATTTATTTCTCATTTTTCATTACTTACAATTTCCTCAAAATTGCACACATTACATTGTAACCTACGATAGACTATGCCTTTATAAAAATTGCATATGTAGTTAAATGTGGCAATATAGTTTAAATTTTCATTAATTTAACGGGTATTCTTAAAATCATCTTTTGCATTTATGTAACACATTATTCAAAGTGTCAAATGTGTAAATGTAAATTATATGCATTTATTTTTCAAAGCATCATTGGCTTTATACTCTGCAATTAATATCGCCTAGCACCGGTCTTTATTTCCTTAGCTCTTCTATTCACACACACAAACAACCACAAAACTTTACTGGTTGGAAAATTGTGATTCTTCTGGTCTTCATTTTAATTGGAAAAGCCCTATACAAATACGGTAACATAATTCTCTGATTCCCTGTCTGAACTGCTCAAGATGTAACCCAGATAGCCAAATTCATTTTAACAAAACGGTATAAATTCTGTTTGCTCTTCTGTCCTAAGAAGGGGAGAAGTTGCTCTAGAACTGAGATTCTATCTTCTCCTTCCATTCAAACGCCTCTTCTAACCTCCTCTGCCATCGCCTCCCCTGATGTCAGTCCTGTCATAGTGTTCCATGTCATGAAGTAGCTGAATTAATATTAAAAAGCGAATTTATTTAATGAACCTAAAACATTTATTACAACCTCACAACAGCCAATGAAATAAGTTATGTCAAGATACAGAGAGCTGACTGATCCTTACATTTTTATCTTTTAAAAAGTTAAGCTTGATTAAACAAAAACAAAAATTCCTTTCTCTGACATTTTCTCTTTCCATTCCTGTGGCTTAGTGCAAATTGTAGTTTTTGAATTCAAGAAAGTAATAATGAAGTAATATTAACAATAGGAACTAATGTTTATTGATTGTTTATAGTGTGCCTGACCCTGTCCTAAGCACTTGACATATATTAATTCATTTTAGAATGTAATAAACATTCTAAAATGACATGCTTTCTGATCTTTTGGAGTCCTTCTGTTACTTTGAAGCCATCACCAGGCAGTCCCTAGTTTTGATAGTTTAAGTTTTGGTCTTTTAAGTTCACCAAAGCTCTAGTTTAGATCCAAAATATTTTGGGGGACTAGAATTAGAGATAGAATCCTAATGTTTATTTGACTCAGTGATCTAATTTATCCATCCTTCTGGGAAATCACCTCTATGTTTGTGTTTCCAACTGTATAACTCTCATTTGTACTTACTAAGCATGAATACTAAAAGTTGATGCTTTGAAGCTATATTAAAACCTAAGTTATACAAGGGGTCTTTCTAGCCTTGAATCAGAATCTGGACTGTGGTTCTGAAGATCTTGATGCCTGGTTTATATGAAACAAACCCAGATTTAAGGCCAGAATTAATCTGGCTATGCCATTTCCCTGCTCTTTCCTCTGTGCTACAGAGAATTAGGGTTATTTGGAGCCACTAGAAAATATTTGATTCTCTTGGATTTCTTGCTTCCTTTAGGAACACTCTATCTTGATCCCCTTTCATATGACTCTTCCCAGCTCTCCTCCTGCCTGGATCTCTTCCCTCAATGCATTGGTCCCCATGAGAATCCCTGTTCCTTAGGACTGGCTAGAGCCAGTTTTATGCCATTCTCTAGCAGGAAGGATTAGGACCTATTTCACTTTTCCCTCTCACTTCAGACACATTCTCCTAGATACCCAAGTCAACAGCAAACATTATCTTTCAGTTCTGCACCACACACCCAAAGTTGCATGCAACCCCATCCTGCTCCCCAAGGAGGATTTCCCTTTGTTCACATGCTTTTTTAAAAAACTTATTTTCTGATAAATCTGTCAGCATTCCATGCAGCTTAATAAAGATGCAGTGAAACCTGACTTTTGTTGCTAATGTGACCACTCTGACCTTCCTGAATTCCAATCTCTTATTTCTAAGCCTGTGATCAACATTTCCGTTGCGTGCATTGCCAGTACGACAGACTCCATCATCTTCCCAACTCGGCTTGCTCTTCCTCCAAGGTTTTTGTTTACTGTTAAGGAAGTCACAATTTGATTCTCGTTTGTTTCTTATTCCTTTGTTCAATCAGGTACCAAATTTATAGATTCTACCCTAAAATTTACTCCTTTTTAATCTATTTTCTCTCAAGGCTCCTGGCACTGCCCTAGAAGATAGTCTGACATTGTCTTTTTACTTTTGAGATGGCTCACAAATGGCTACAACAACTCAACCAGATTTAAAACTATAATAAGAATGAATGATTCAGCAGTTCTGTAGATTCTAGTATAGGACTAATTGTTATTTCTACTAGTATTTTTAGAACAAGTTCAATTAAATCCAATAGGAATCTGAATGAGAATTATGGCTCTGCAATCACTAGAAAGAACAGAATTATATTAGGAGGTGATATAGCAACAATTTTAAGGGAAAGATGTTTATTATTTTATCATGATCAGTGAAACATCAGTTCAAGTCACTGGAGGTGATTGTGGTCTTATTATTTCAGTGACATATTGAGAGAAATAATAAGAAAGAATATTATGGTAGCAGATATTTCAGATATTCAGTGTTGGCAAGCAAGCTGGTCTTTGAATGCAACACCTCCTCCAACTCTCACCTCTCTCT
>NW_006441955.1:18591490-18595897 GCF_000325575.1 Pteropus alecto
GGGCTATCTCTCTTCCTTTTGAAGAAAAGGATTTATGAGCTAACACTTCCTCCTATAAAGCACTTCCACATAAACTTATTTTTATAGTTGCTGCTTATACTAAAGCTTAGGGTCTAAATTCACAGATATTTTTTTTATTTTTAAATTCTCCTAAAAATGATGATATATGTGGTTTATCTTAAAACCCTCTTACCTGCATGGACTGTTGCAGGAGTTACTTGTATCGCCAACTGTTCACATGTCCAGGGCTGGAGGAGACTCCAGGCTTGAGATAAGACAAGGATTTGTGGTCTCTTGCTAATCACACTTGCCAGGTGTGAGTACCAGGAAACTCTTTTGTTAAATGCCTCAGAGAAACAGCTTCCTTGGAAATTTTCCCTTTTCTCTTTTTCTTCTGCTCAGCGGCCCTCGTAAGTTATTTATCTCTTCCTATGTTAATTCTACTCGGCATAAGTTTGCTGAGTGCTTACTACATGTAAGGCATTTTCCACCTTATTTTTAGTTTTGTCCATAGCCATTTCCTCTTCTGGGTGGTCATTTTTTTGATGGGAGCCTACCTGTTTCATCTTTTTCTTACTTCCTATCCCCAGCACAACGCCTTGGGCACAGTTAGAATAGAAAAGACATTTTTGGTTGAAAAATGATAGATCATCATGATTGGAAGTGGACTATTCTTCTTTGAAGGTCTAAAGTATTATTCAGAATTAACAGCTGTGATTAATTTGCTATCTGGGTTTTGTACTATTTATGTCCTTAACACCGATACGATTTTGAAGCCAATAGTTCCTGAAACCAGGAATGGTCGAGTCTGATGATGAACAATGTACAATTCATGGCCTCCAGATCCCAGAGCATTTATTATCCCTGAAATACTGAGATATTTAAGTTTTGAACAAGTCTTTGAAAGATCTCAATGAGTTTTGAGTTCATTGAAATTCTAGGTTTTGAGTCTACAGGTAGAGAAATCTGAGCACTCACAAAATTATTATTATTACTAAGATTTGACATTTAAAAATTTAATTATTAAAGTTAAATTTTAATTTTAAAATTAAAATTTATTTTTTGGTCAAATTGAAGACATGAAGAAAGTTAGTATATAGTTTTAAAGTACAGTGGAATAAACATATACCTCACCCAAGTTTGCTATATTCCTGATGTCAGAAATTGGATAAATGTAAAAAGGGAATGTACCATATGCTATTCTCTATTTCATGTCACCATTTAATCAGAAATAACATTGAATGGAGCCTAGTTGTCTGGATTTCACTATAACTTAAAGCAAGAAATTTGGGCTGTGTGACACACCTAAAGTTCTACTCAACCACTATTTCCTGCCACTAAAACAGCCAATGCCAACTTGATAGACATTTTAATTAATTAAATGTTATTAAAGAAAATATATATAGAGAGAGAGATTCTTTAATTCAAAACAAATGTATATTTCTAATTACATACATTTCCACAAGTTTACATTTTCGTTCCCTAATATTTTTCTTATTCATAAATGTACTATGGTTTGAAAAATCAATATTTAGGGCCACCTTTATCATATCATTAGCCAACCAATTTTAACAAAGTAATGATAAAATATAATGTATCATACGACTTTCACCAGAATTATAAATTATACAGTATTGCTAGAGGTATACTTCTATTTTAAATTCAAAAGACCAAAGGCAGTAAAATACTTTGAGTGGTTATTTGAGATATTAATCATATTTTAAGAAAGCATAAAAAAGTAAAATAACAAAAGCAATGGGTGCCCCAAATTAGTATGTCAATTGAAAATTGAAAAAGTCAACCAATTAACTGTCTCTATTACCTATACTTTGCCAAGCAGTCAATTAGGCTGACTCTTCCAAGTCAACTGTCTCAGCCTACAAGGAAAAGTTAACATGACTGTCATCGCTGAGTTTCCAAGGTTTATTCCTACCAAGTTTCATAAGGTCTTTTTTTTTTTTTAATTTTTTTTGAAGAGGATGCTTCCTGGGTGAAACTTTATGGGATCCACTTCAAACTATATTAATAATAAAAATCAATCCAGTCAAGGAAATCTGCAATTTAATGTAGAGAAAACCAAAGACCCATGAGCTTAACTACAGAGAAGCATATACATTTTGTAGCACAAATATCAAATCATAGCCAATTTGAATCCTGAAATTGTAACCTTAGGCTAATTATGCTTAAAATGAATTTCGATTGCATAGATTGAGGATTCTTTACTAGAAGGCAGTGGACATGTTCTCTGTTACTGTCAGTGTGCTCTATTCCTGAGGGATGGATTTCTTAGCTATATCAGATGGAATTGAGACCCAGTAGTGTAGATCATGAATATACTTGCATTTAGCAATGGGAGAAATAAAAGTGATCTCATTAATATTAATATGTATAAACTAAGAACTTTTCAGTGAGTCAAAATAAGATTTCAACTATACTGTAGGTGTCCAGTCATGTTTTGCATGACTGAGATATTTAGCCATGCTGACTAGTTTGTATCAGTGATTATATAAGCAAGAAGGCAGTGGCCCTTTGGACACCAGAACCATCTCAACTAAGTTCCTGCAAAAACAAAACAAATCAGAACAAAACCAAACTACTATATTTCATCTGCATACATCTGTTATTCACCAGTATATCTCTATAAGTAGCACAGTGACTGTTACTACAATAGGGCAGTCCTAGGTAGGACATACTAGGCACTTAATAAATATTTGTTGAATTAATAAATTGAGTTAAAGCTGGGTGAAATTAATTAGTTATTTCCATAGTTACAATTCTATTGTGAATTTTTAAAACTGATAACTTTTGGTTCCTCAACACTCCCTTGAATCTTATGATTAGAAACTGAAAAAGTGAAAAACAAGTGTCTTGTATTGATTGCTCTGTTTTATTTGTGTTTACAGGCAAATGGACATAGTTTTGTACATATGGAACATGAGAAAGCTGTATTACTACTGAAGAGTTTCCAGAACACAGTAGACCTAGTTATTCAACGTGAGCTTACTGTCTAAATATTTTTTATAAATAGTGAAGATATGTCTAGCCAGACCTAATGTTCAAAAATAAATTTATACATAGAAACAAATTTTGCCAATTGCTGGACCAATGGCAAACATTAGTGCCAAATGTATAATACTATATGTTAGCACTGATCATCCTTAAAAAATGTTAACTATATAAATATGATGTTTATGTGGTTATGTATAAGTTTTAATTGTCAGCCTCTGGCTGTGCATTGGTGCAGTTTTGTTTTTGTTTTTGTTTTTTTAACCAAATAAGTTTCTTCTCGAAGTGGATTTCATATAATTTCAGAGCACGGAAGCACACATAAGCTCTTTATGAATTCTGCTCTCCATCAGAAACACTGCCTCAAAGTTGTATATGCCTTTATATAGAAAATACAAATATAAAGAATTGTAATTCCCATAAAATATTTCTAGCACAAGGTTCATGTTGGCATATCTACAAAAGAAATATAGAGCAAAACAATATTTTCATAAACTAAACATCTCGGATTGAGAAAGAAAATATATCTTAAAATAAGACTTTACTATATTGAATCTTTTTCAACAAAAATTACATGATAATGCCTTATGAAAGTAATTGTACATACGGTATAAATGTTTATATTTGGTTCCATATTCGTTTGCTAAATTCTCATAACAGAGTGAAATATTTCATAAATTGGCCATTTATCTCTGGGACCTGAATAAAAATAGGACAAACCAATTTATTCAATGCCTTTAGCTAATTATAATACATGCAGAGTTAAAAACAAAACAAAACAAAACAAAACAGACTAAAGGTCATTGCTGATTAATCTTTTTCACCACAAATTTAAGCAGTGAATGATGGGTGGCAGGAAAGGTATTGCTTTATTTCATTCAAGTTTATATTGATTATAAACTGTAGCCCCTGTAATTTCTTTACTTGTAAATGTGGAATTAATTTGTGTGTTGCTTTATCTAATTTGCTATTTTTGAACAATTTAAAATGAGTTTGGGGGATTGATAAAATTTATCATTAAGAAAGACTGTCATCAGAAAGTTATGGTGGGAGATTTAAAACACTTTGGTATTTAAATATGAAACTTCAAATATAATTTCTCAGAGCTATAGTCCACCTGTATTATTAATTTCAGTGCCTGTTTTTGTGGGCAGAAATAGAGAAAATACTTCTTTTTCCAGAAAAATTTTAAAGTATATAAAATCCTGAACTTTGTGTCACTGGAGAGAAAAACAAGCATAGTTAACATAGAATTAGTTATTTTTACATTGTTTTCTTCTATAAATGACCAACTCATTTTATAATCCTTTAAAATATTTCTTTTATATATTAGTCATTAATTTGATTAAAATATTAATTTAAAATTCCAGAATAATTTCCAAGAGTTGTTTGTTTGAATTC
>NW_006441955.1:18595970-18655491 GCF_000325575.1 Pteropus alecto
TACATAAAATTTACTTTACATGCTAGTATTTCAAGTATTCCAGTAGGATTTTCACAGTAGTATCACATATTGACGTCACCAAAGCTCTGAGAATAATATTTGTAAGTTAATTGTTTTATGGGGACATTGAAAATATTGTATTTTTGTAGGGTCTATTAAAATGAATGTCACTTATTAGAAGTACAGTGGTATTTTTTGGCAGTAGAATTTGTCACTTGAAGGCAAATGATACTTCACTTTATAGATGACGCACTAATTTTGATGTTGCTTTATGTCAGGGTGACATACCATGATTTTATAGAGTTTGACATTTAACAAATGATTAAATGATTGGCCTATTTAATATGTTTCCCAGGAGTAACTTTTAAATGCATTTTAATATATTTACAGTTTCTGATGAGAAATGTTTTTCAGAGCCTAATTTTCTTTGTCAAAAACTTGCACCAAACCACCGTATCCAGCCGCTATTATAGGATGATCATCATTAATCAAGACAGAGGCCCTCACTGGCCTCTCAAGATCACTTAAAGGAAAAACAAAGTCAAGGGTGTGGTTTGGTGGCAATGAGGCATCTCAAATCATCCCATCAGTTTTGTTTAATCTTTTATGGGCGAAGTGAGAGAAGAGCCAGTTATAGAACGTCCCAAGTCTTTTTTCTTATGTCAGGTTTCCACGTCATCTCCAGGGTGTCAGGAGATCCTTCTGAGGCACTAGGTCATGATCCTAGTAAACACCTCTGCCACTCCTGATATGGCAGCATTGTCTTGGCCAATGCTTTAATCCTTTCTGTTCTGCAGTTCAGAAATGAGGAAAAGCAAAAAGGGATCTCTCACTAACTGGAAAAGAAATCTGAGGTGCCAAAGCACCTCATTATCAATTGTACTGCCATGCTGCATGCTGAGAAAAGGCAGGTAATTTGCAAAGAGGCCTTTTTTCTTTTTAGGTTGAGTAGGGAAAAAAAAAAATCACTAGACACCTGAGGTGGGGGGAATCTAATTGATTCCAATGGTGACCAAAACCAATATTACATTGATTTTTGAGTATTGACTTTTTTGGAGTAACTGGTATTGCTGCCAGAAAATTTTTTCTGAAATAAGAATCCAGTTTATGTTAACAAAAACAAAACAAAACAAAAAGATAAGGGTATGCCTTTAAAAAAGAAAAATCAACAACAACGAAAGAGTGGAATTCACGATGGCTCCAGGAGACTCTGCCTCTGGTCTTTGATTTTTATTAAAAAAAAAGAGATCTGTCTGTATCCGATGGATCAGTAAGACACAATGGAGGGAAATGAGAAAGATCAGAGATGGAAAGAACAAGCACTGAAAATTGCTAGTAAAATTGCTGCGGATTTTACAAGCCAAACGGGCATTAGCAAATTCTTTTTAAACTATTTTAATGGCTTATAATATGTTGTCATGAAATTTCGCTTACCATAATTTCAGCCTTCCAGATAACACAAGTCACCCAAAGAAACAATAATTTCAAAATATAAGTGTTCTTTCAAGAAGAAATAATCAGTCAGGATGACTACAAATATTTATATCGTGCTAATTTATTGCTCACTGAAAACTATAAACTATATGTGTCCTAGTTAATTAGACTTGTAATTACATAGACATCAAACAATTCCAGTTGTTTCTGGGCCTTACTTTGGATTACCACCTTCAAGACAGAAAGCAGTTTTAAAGAGGGGGTGACAAACCAGCATTAATTTGTTTTTAATCTTGAAGATGATCACACACATATCACTAATATAATGGCTTATTTAAAGTAGGACTGAACTATTTTTTACCAGGAGGGCTAAGGAGAGAATATTCGGAGGGAAGAAAACTGAAGAAATTAGATTTACGTATTCAAATATTAAGTGAAAATTCAAATATTATCTGAATTTGCCAAAATCATGAGATGAAGGAAGCCAGAAAAACATTTTACTTTTAACCATAAAATCTACTTACTATCTTCGCCACAATTTAAAGTTTTGGGAAAATGGTGTGTTTGCCACCTTGTCTTTTCATTGGCTTTTAATGCTGTCCTCAGTGAATTTTTACCTCTCATTGGCACACAGATCAAGAATGTCTATTCTGATGAATACACTGTTATCATGAGGCAACAGTACAGCATCACTGGATAAAAAGCCAAGCTGGTATAAGACGGCCACTCCAAGTGTTTAGTAAATTCAGACAGGTTTAGTTCCTGATGTACTGACCAAACAGCAGGTTTGTTGAAACATTGAGTCAGTAAAAAGTTAGGCAAATAATGAAGTCCAATAAGTTAAGAAGATGGATCCTTCATCTAGTATCAAGAAAAGCAAGGGCTGAAGTTCCAGTAAAGTTCTTTTCACAGAAATCCTAGATATCTCTGAAATGTTCAAACACTGGGTTGGTGATGTGCCCTCTCTTATGATTGTAGTTATCTGACAATGTAGGAATTGGAGGGAAATCTTCAGATTTGAGAGCACTTGCATGAACTTTTCTCCTTAGCCACATAACTGTGTCCCATTAAAAAAAGCATCCTGCCTCAGCCCAGCATACGTCTCCATCATTCAACGAGAGCATCCCCCAGGTTTACATTATAGCAAGAAAATAGAACGTGGGCAGTGGAAAAATAGGTGTGCGAATAGAAAGTATGTGGGCTAATATTATGGGAGATCCTGGACATTCGCCTTCCTATGCATTCTTTCAGCTCAATTTGATCTAAACTATTCAGAGAATGTATTTTCTGAGAGACTCCACTATACAAGACTAAGGCAGATGCAATCAGGTTTTGTAGTTACATCCTGAACCTTCTGGGGGCGTTTCTGTTCCTAGTGTGTAAAACTGACCTCTTCTCATTGTTGCTGTTGCTGCTGTAGATTCTCTGATGTTCCAAAGGAAGCAGGTGGCTGCTCTCTCCTGCTGACACAAGGATGAGAGGCCCTCTTAGAGTTCTAACTGTCCGGAGACGCTTGAGTATCAACTGATGGTTCCCGCTTCCAGTTTGCGAGAAACTTTCTTGGGTGATCAAGGAGCCTGGAATAGTAGCATTAAGCATGCTCAAGAGCACTTATCACGTCTCTGACAACAGCAAACAGTGCTTGTGTGCAAGGGCGAGGGTGGCAAAATGCCTTAATAGGACTTTGTTTCCACATCTGTTTTTAAAATGTTTAATTTTGCCATATCTGAGCCTCCTAGCTGATTGTCATTGGGACAGGTTCCAATCTTCCTCCCTTTTTGACACTGTCTGCAAAAGAGTGGTTTGGAAACACTCGCTCGTGAGGGTCTAAACCGCACAACTTCTACTTTGCAGAATTCAGAAATTTCTGATAAACGAAGGGAAAACTTCACTCTCAGATTTGATTAGAAAGAATAAATGGAAATCGAGGAATATTGAATCCCCTGGGCTTTTAACTATGTGATTGTCGAAATCTTTCCCAAGAGCAGTTCTATGGGAAGTAAAGAGAAAAATGGAGAGAAGGGAAAGAAGTCACTGGTTCCTTAGAAGCCTTAGAAGCATTACTTCATCCGGTAGTTTCTCCGGTTGTATTTGCTGGAGGACGGTCAACTCACGCTGGGATGTAAGGCAGGCACAGATGAGAAGGATCTGTCTGCAGCTGTGTCAGTGCCTCCTCAAATTATCCTGGGCTGCAAAACCCTTTTTTTTTTTTTTTGCTTGATTTTGTCCATGGCAGCACCTCAAAGAGTGAAAGCTTGTGACATTCAGGCGTTTATGTAGAAAGCATTGAGATCCTGTGACTCTTATTAGTCTGGGGCTGGAACCAGTATAGACCTGACCTCCCAAAAAATCCATGGACCCAATTTCCACAGGTGTGATTTTTAAATCTAGCCTATTTTTCCCCCTAAAAAAAACAAAACAAACAAACAAACAAAAAACTCTTTATTCTTTAAGCTAGCATAATTTTCAGTGTATGTAGGAATGGATATTGAGGAAAAAATTAAATGAATCATCAAATCTCTGTAGTTTTGAAAGTACATATATATTTTTTTAAACTATCACTGTTGCACAATTGTATCATTTGCGTCAGTGTTTTTCCAAAATAACATGATAAGTAAGCAGCCTGCATCTCTACACCTAAAGTAAAATATCTTAGCACAGAGATTTTATTTTCATCAGCAAACTGCACATTTCCTCCACAGGAAAACAATTACTGTAGCTGAATCTCAGTAATGCCTAAGGTATGTCGTTCATAAATTCAAAACATTTGGGGACATTTTATTGAAGAATATAACAAAAGCATTAGATGCGAAGTTTATAAATATTTGTTGAGCATCAACTATACACCAGGTGCTTCAAGGGATATAACGTGGTCTCCTCTGCACAGAATCTCACAGTCAAGTGGAAAGATGAGAGAACTTCCACAACAAAGACAGTACAAGGCAACGTGGTGAGTCTTTGTGTCCCTGTCCCCAACCCTCTGCATTGCAAAAAGAAGCAGAATCTTTAATCAAATCTCTTTTGGGTTTGAGCATGGTAGTTCCATTTGGACCTACAGGTAGATCTCCCTATCTGGGTCCTAGGGTCTTTGGGAGGCCATTATGAATCTTTTTTTCCAGGATTTAGGGCAATATTTGATAGCCTATCAGGGAACATGGGAGTCCATGGGATCCAATATTAGAATGATCCATTCAGAAATGCAGTGAGTTGAATAGTTCTTCAGGTGGTTGCATTTCATGCTTATTTATTTCACTTCCTTCAGCAGGGCGAAGAACATTTTCACTGCATGCTGTTCAGCCCATCCCATGAAAATACTGTTTGCATGAGGTTGGTCACACATATCCACGTATCATAGACATCTATGTATTCTTCCAAGGAAAGTTTGATTCTCTGAATCTAGAAATTGCCTTTTTTTTTTTTTTAATTTACCCTATACATACTCAGCGTTTTAGACACCTAGAAATCCTTACCTTTCTCTGAGTACTCCCTGTGTTTTTCACCCTCAGCCTTTGCCCACACAGGTGCCTACTAGAATGTCTTTCTCTTTCTAAATTATCAAAATGACATGCAGCCTTCAGGATCTAGCTCAAAGATCACCACCACCATGAAATTTTCCTTGATTTTAATTGGAAGAAATTTCTCTTCCTTAGAACCATCATATTAATTTTTACCTATATTTTATTTTACTTATCATATTCTAACTGAGGTCATAGTTATTCAGTGTTTGTTCTTTCTCTCCTACCATCTCTAAGCTCCTTGAGAGAGCGGATCAGACAATATCAAGAAGAGGCATCCTAGATAGAAGAGCTCCCAGAGGTCACAGCAGGTTTTGCTTACCACGTATCTTTAGTGCTCATCATAGTGTCAGAAGCATAGTAGGTGCTCAATAAATATTTGTACAATGATTAAATGGATGACAGGCCTGGCACATAAACAAACTTAATAAATATTGAACTAAACAGGAAATCAATGTTCAATTTGCATAACCTTAAGCCGCTAACCTCTCACTTTCTCAGTTCATTTACCATTTCTAGTTTGTTTTGAATTCTCCCTTTCAGCCCAATCCTCCTCACATCTTCAGAGTTTCTTGAGACCTTTTAGGCTCTTGTGTTCTGTTTCAGTTGTTGCATTTGATTTCACTTCACATGTTCTATTACCTTAACACTGTCCAAAAAGTTTAAGAAGTGGCTTTTGTTCATTGGAGTATATCATAATTACCCTTTTGATTTGTTTGGGTTTTATTTTTCTTCTTGGAAGAAATCAGGCATATATGATGTCAGACATCTCTCAGAGAAATGAATGCACGAGGTTGAACTTATAGAGCCACAGTTCGAATCTTCCAGGCATCTTAGAGATCAAGCTCAGTTTCCACATTTTCACGGAGACCTGAGGCCTATAGAGTGAAGTAACTCTGTGACCCAAAAAAGACAAAAGTATGTGGCTGGATCTGGCTTTAGAAACCTTCGAAGGTTCTTCTGCCTATACGTTGTGACTTGGTAGATTACTTTGCCCAAGCTATTTTTAAAATTTGGGGGTGTGGCGAAAAGTAAATGGAGTTGTGATAAGGATGAGGCTGGGGGAAGGAAGTTGGGAGGAGGAAGGCCTCAACCCTATTTTAGCTCTAAAATGTAATAAAACTGCTGCCTTGTTCTGCCTGTTCTAGAATAATGAAAAAATCTGTCCACAGGCCTTCAGCCACAGCTCGTCATGACAATGTTTACTCACTGCATTTCAGCATCATTTCATGGACAGATTCCATCATCTGCATACCAAGAGCGAAAACGTCTACAGCCAAAATTCTCAGGCCACTGCAAAAGCTATAGAATTAACAGAATTAACTATTCAGATAGATCACAGAAATTCTAGGTTACCTTGGCAAAAACCACATTTCCCCTCCCAAACTTTTTCAGAGGTCAGAATTTGTCCTGTTGCTTTCAAAGTCTCAAGAACACTATTTATACTGCCACTGGCATCGACTTCACTAGATACTTCCCTGGTCGGGGAAAAGAATGGCATCCAGACCCTGAAAAGAAAAACAGTGTTTAAGTCAGGCGAGCCCTAGATTGGTAAGCTCCTTACCACAGTTCCTTTATTACCTTGTAGGACCTAACTTTTCTTGCAAGGAAAGCATTCCTTTCTAAGCTTTGTCTCAGAAAGATTTCCCATATTTTTCTATTCAGTTTTCATAGCAAATTGACTGTGGGAGTGAAATATTCCCAAACGTTAAATCCATTTCTCATCTATAATTTTGCTTATACTAATAATACTAATTACTCCATCTGCTTCTGCATTTTAATTTTTTTTGTTTCAAGAAAACTTACTCTCTTCTCTTAATATGAAGAGAGCTTACTGACCGATTATGGTTTCTTTTCATGAAAGGAAGTTTCCTTAAATAAAATGTCCATCATTTTCTTTGATTGTATGCTACCTCGAGATCTCTAGAGGCTTGAACTTGAGACTTACAGCTCAGTGTCTATATAGTTACATGAGGAAAAGAATGCCAATGTCTGTTGGAACAAAAATGAAGTGAAAATAAAAAGTAAAATATTAATCGAGAGTAACATCACTTTAGAGTAGTAAGTAGGTAAGTGTATTTTAAAATAATAAGAGTACTGTAAGTAGTTTAAGAAAGAGTATTTTAGAACAGTGAATAATAAATAGTAAGAGCAGACATAAGAGCTGGATGAAAGAGAGAAATTAATAAGCTAGTAATGGAGTAAGAATGAGAAAGGGATAAGAAGGGAAATAAAGGACTGAAAATGCAGAAGAGAAAGAAACTAGATAACAGAAACCAGACTCAGATGCAAATGCATCCTCCAGTCTCTCTGTGACTGTGCCTTTCCTTCACACGGCCACAGAATCCCCTTCCTCTCCCCACCCTCTCTGCAAGCCAGACAAGCGATCTTTCAAGTCTTCTTGGTTTCTGGCCTCCTTCCTACCCTTTCAAAAGTAGAAAGATTTTTTTTTTAAAAAAAGGCATAGATGAGAAATATATTTCATTTAATTGTCATTTATTTTTAGAAACTATTTTTGTAATATAGCGGGTAATTTTTTAGTCATGCAACTCCTCAGTAAAAGGAAAATAGCTAAAGTTTTCAGAGAACTTTTCTGAAACAAAGGCCAGTATCAAACAGTATAGACATAGGTAAAAGTTCTGTGGGTAAATGAGGAAAATTATTCTATCGTAAGACAGAAAGGGACCTTGAGAGGATCTGATTCATGTCTACGTTCAGGAAAGAATTAAGGCTGTTTTTAAATTCTTCCAGAGAAGAGTCTATCAATCCCTAACCCACCCTGATAAAGCAACAAATCATGTATTGCATCCCAATAAGACCCTCCGTTTAAGTTACTGGATTGAAGTCTGACATACACTATCTTCATAAACAGTTGGACAGATCCACATACTTTTTAGAAACATGTCCGCAGTTAGGGAGAGATGCCACTAGATGGCGCCATTACACCTATATTTTAGAGCCGAGTCGTCACAATTCTCTAGCTTAGACTACCACACTGTGGACAGTCCATTTTTATACCTGCTGTGTTGATACAACTCTTAATAAATAATTTTTGTAAATCTGTTTACATCCCCTTCCATACTCTTGAGAGAGTTAATTTGAAACAACGCTAAAATTTAAAAACTATAAGAAAAAATGTAAGAGATTTTAGCTTGTTTTAAGCAGTTTCTAAATTTTTTGACTAATCTTTTCAGGTTTTATCGACCACCTCTGAGACCCAATCAAAAGAGAAAAAGAGAGTTCGCTCTCTCTAAGCCTTGGGTGAATGCGTACTTTAAAGTTTTGATATTCCTAATTGTTCAGTTTAATTATCGTCTGCCAGTTTAATAGTTCTCTAACTTGCTTGTGCTTTCCAAATATTTTGTGCCTATCTGCCATTATTTTAGCTAAGATTTTTCCTTCAGATATGCTCGATCCAAACAGGTTTGTCACAAATTATTTAAAATATATATTTTTAAAAGAGCTCTCCAAAACTTAAACATCAGGAATTAAGTTTGCCTCGCTTAGCCTTCCTAATATAATTCTAAAACTAGTTGAGCCTGAATATGTGTGTATAGCTTTATTTCCAGATGACATCTGGCAGTAACTAGGCACCTAGTATAAACCCCTAATTTTTCATTTTATCTATGTGTACAATAAATTAGCATAATACAATCAGATTTTACCTTATTATAAAGTGAATAAGGAATATATTTCAAGATGTATTTCATAAAATGATCAGATTCAAGGAGTAGTTTGCCATCTCCCCAACCTCCCTTCTTTCAGACAGAATGTTTGGATATTGAAGGCACAGAGCCTCTGGCAGCTTTGGTGACGCGTTCTCAAGCTATTTTGGTTCTTAAATATTTGGAACTTCCGGGCCTCTAAATAGCTGGATCATTGATTAAAAAGTCAAAAGTTTCTGTTTACTTTTTCTAAGCTAATTATATCCTCACCCTTACAGCTTAGCCAGCACCCTTGTTTGGGCCTTTACTTTGCTAAATCCATCAAAGCCCTACTGGTGTTTGCCAACCATTTAATCTTTTTATCTTCCAATCCAAGCAAAGTAGAGGGAGAACAAGGTGTTCCTTTCCAAAGTCTTTGTAAAACTATTTAAATCCTCTGGTGTTTTTCTTCAAAGGAAAGAGTTTCCTTCTGGCCACCGGATTCCCAGCTACTAATCTAGTGTACTCTTTTCTTAGCAAAATCAGTCCAACCCCCTTTGGGCCTTGATGTTTTATAACTTCTTTATGACCTCAAACTGACAATTTTAGTGCACAATCTTCGGTTTGCCTACCAAGTGTGCTTCCTCTATTTTTAAGGAAAATAAATGTCTCCTGAACAAATTTAAATTGTACACGATGTGGCCACACATTTTAAAGCCGACACAGCATGAATGAAACCATTGTTTCATTCTTTCCAACACAGTTTTTGGCTTTCTTATTGCCCTGTTTCCTATTTCTTCGTGTTTTTTTTTTCAGCCCTTCTCAGGCTTTCATAAGCTTTTCATGACAGGTTTAGTTGTAGAATCTGGAACTAAATATTAGAATGGAAATGAGGAAGAATTTGTACTGAGAATGATGAGAAAACTTACTTGAAAGTTATTTAGGTACTCCAATAATGGATTTTCTTGGTTTGGTTTGGCAATTGCTGGTAGCACCTCTAAATTTTTGGTATCGACTATTACCTAAAGTATTTCTCTCTCCTTCTCTCTCTCTCACACACACACTCTGTGTGTGTGTGTGTGTGTGTGTGTGTGTGTGATGGAGAATCATCATTTTGTATTCCTGGGAACAATGTCTAGGTCAGTGCTTCCTACCAGCATAGTTCCCATAAGTACTGAGATGCTGATTCCCTTAGAGCATGGGGGCTTATGACTTATTGCTTTCACTTGGGTCCTAGGGAGACCTTATCTATTTTACCCACCTATACTCCATGAAGCAGAACAAACATGAGGATTTTATATCTGTGCCATAATGTAAAGAGGCTGGGTAGCTCTGCTTTTAGGTTCAACGAATGGGAAGATCTCCAATGCTGGGTTGGAGAGTGGGGTCCTAAGCAGCTGAGCGAAGAGAAGAAAGCAGTGAGGGACTGCCACTTACAATGCCTGGATCTCTCTGAAACATTCTTTACACTCCTCCCCATTCCTACCAAGATGTTAATTGTCCATTGCGTCACCTCCCTGCAAAATAAGCAGTGAATGACAGTCATTCTCAAGACTCCACTTATTCTATTGGCATTCGTTAGCCGGAGTTCACCTGTAGAAGAGGCTGTAGGTGGTGGGCAAGTCTCATTCTCCAAATTTGATTTTTCCTCTGTGTTATCATTATACAAACTGCTCTTGCCTTATACTACTTGCCTTTCTTTGTTGTCCTTCTGTTTGTTTAAACTATCCATCTTTTATAGCAAGCCTTTGGACATTGCTTGTGTCATTCAACTTGGCAATCAGTATTTTGCACTTGATGGAATCACACAGTCTGGTTATGACCAAGACAGATTCTCTAGCTGATCTACATTCTGATATGTTCTTTATAAAACCAAGAATTTTGCTGGCAAACATTACAGATCTATGTTTGTAACCATTCTCTAGAGAAATCCAAACTCGCCTCCCCCTCCCTCCAATACACACATACAATCAGCACTTGTATTTTAGGTTTTCACATATTTTCCAAAAATGATAGTTACTATGTGACCTACGGGTCTAGATCATCATAAACTACTCAAAGGCAAGGGACCATGTTTTCTTTTTTGTTTTAACTTTTCATAATATCTCTAACGTGTTCGCTTACATCCCACAACAATATATACTTATATTTAGAGTATTTATTCAGGCCTACGGGTAGGTTTAAATAACTCTACCTTAGAAAGGTGTTTGAGTAATTCTCTCCTAAGTCTTTTTCTGGACCATCCTAAGATTTGTCTTGTAGCCAATCTGTGTGTTTATCCTTTAAAAAATATATAGCAGTGACTAAAACAGTTCAATTCTTTTCTTGCTGTACATTCAATTTAATCAACAAATGTCAATGAACAAAGGATTTTAAGAACCATAGGAGGTGTAAATACAAATAAGCTGTAGTCCTTCCCCTCAAGAAACACAGTCTAATGGGGTGACAGGTACATAAAAAGTCTAATAAATGCTACCGTATAGGTATAAAATATGAGGGAAGTATAGAGAACAGTTTATTATCATTTTCTTTCCCAGTCTAATAAAATGGCAAATGCTTCCTTTCAGCTTTGTTATTTTTATAATACAGAGGAGAAATCTTTTTCTATTTCCTTTGGATGGCAGCTCCTTCCTATCTCTCATATATATTCCAGGTGACAATGGGTACATAAATAACAGCAGTATCATCTTGAGTGAACCGTATCGGGAAGGGATAATCACTAGGCTAGCCAAGTTCTTCCTGTCCACTTTCACTTGGCTTTGTCCTTCCAAGAGGTTGCCCCCTCGAAGAGTTAAAGCACGAGGGTCTGCAGGGCTCCAAGATGCTCCTCCCTCCTGTTGGGAGTGAGCTGAAGTCTGATAACAAAGGTCTGCTCTTCTTAAAGAGGTCAATCTGAAGAAAGGAGAAACTAGAACAGATAACCTTTAGTATCTCTTGAAAAGAAATTTTACGTTAAAATAATTCATATTTGTTTTAAATACCTAAAGGAAATGTACATATTTCTGGTGGAGTTACGTGTTTTGCATACTTACCGTGAACCTACATAGAAAGAAAAGATAGCACTCTTCCTTTTAGCAAATATCCTGCTGTTAGGGAGAAGCTTTGTGTTTAAGAACAGGATAGGACCCATTAGAATCCAGTAAGAACGGCAACTTGAACAGCACCCATGATAAAATTTCCCAGGAAGTAAAAATACTAAAGAGTGCCTGGAACTCCGCAGATAACTGACAAGTCTCAGTCGTGCAGTTTAAAAGGGCAGCTGAAGTAGCTGTTTGGTGCATCCCTCAGACCCAGAACTGGTCTTCCAGTGTTGACCATTTAAACTGCCCTGGCAACATCTCTAAGCACTAAGAAGTGGTAGCCATCTAAATCCCCACAAGTTATTCTGAGAGAAGAATCTCTTCAGAAATTACATTGGCTAGGAAAACAGCAGATATGATTTTATACCTAACAAAATCGCAGAACTTTTGTTTGCTCTTTGAGGTTAAAATCGAGGATTTTTTTTTAACTCAAGTTAGGATATGCCTAAAGGTGAGACAGCAAACTGTATAAAAATGGTGGATTCAGTCATGGTCTGGAAAATAGCTGCTAGTTGATGATTAAGTGGTGGGTTTTACCTTGGAACAATTTAGTGTCTTTCGTATATCAAGTTAGAAAATGTAAGTTGATTAAAACTATTTGTAATGGATTGAGTAGCGTGCTTACATTTGAAAATGAGATTGTGCTTCTTAAATGCTTAATCACAGGGCTCTTGACCTTCAAGTACTACTTCGGTCGTATCACTGGAGGTCAAGGTTGAAAAGTATTGAAAAGAACCCGGTATCTATGATATTAGTGGCCAACCTAAAAAAGCCATTTTTTTTCCATTATTAAATTGGACTGTTTATTTATTTAATACGTCACCTTAATCCGGAAAAGAACAATCTTGGACAATGGAGAATGATGTCCTTGTTTTGATTTCGTTTGATTTTTTTGTTTGTTTAGTTGTTTTTTTTTTAATAAAAATCACATATACTTAAGGTATACATAAACATAGAAAAATGATTACTATAGTCAAGCTAATTAACATTTCATCCACATATTTAGCTTTTGTTGTTTGTTTTTCATGCTTAGAGCACCACATCTTCTAGTTTTATCAAATTTCTAGTATTCAATACAATATTATTAATGACAGTCATGATGCTGTACATTAGATCTATAGACTTTTCATCACATGCCTACTATTATCGTTATCATTATTATTCCACTCATAACCCAGCTTTTCTGACATTCAAATATTTGCTGTTGAAAGCAGTAAATGTCCTAATATTGGCAAGACTGGTTCTACTGTGAACTATAAACTTAAATGTATGATAAACTGGAGAAAACTATGTAAAAGTTACGTCTATAACTTTTTAAGGAACACGAGATAGCAGGGACTCAATACAACATCAAAGAAAAGTGAGAGGAGAAATCAAATTGTTTAAAAAATTTGAAGCTGTCAAATTTGAATTCGTAATACGTTGTGAGATTTGTTACAACAGGACAAATTCTTGTCCAAAGAATAAACAGATGTTGTAAAACTATTAAATCCAGTAATGTCAGGTGGCCTTTCAGCCTGGAGGAACACAGGTTTGTCCAAGGAATGATCTGCCAGTGAGAGAATCAGTACAAAGTCACAGAAACACCTATTCAACCTTTAGTTTATCCAGACCAGTTAGTCTCCCTCCAGGCATCTGCTACGTGTTTTTAGGAATCATATCAGAAATGAAAACCAGTAGTGTCTTATTTATCATATGTCATACTTAAAGGCATAGCCGTTTGTGAAGACCCTGTTATGTTTTATTTGCCTATCTCAGAAAGAGATCTGCATATTTGTTCTTAGTTTAAAGCGGTGCTCCATGTAGCTTTAATGATTAGTCCTGCATTAGTTTATTGAAATGCTTACCTGCAAAAACTAAGCATAGAAGTCTCAAATTCTGAAATTCACTAGAATATTGATATAAATTATTTTAGCATAAGCAAAATCACCGTGCTCAAATCTCTCCTTATTATCAAGTTTGCCTCCATACTCTGCAAGAGGTAGAAAATTCAGGCATTTTAATGGATTTTAGAACTCTGTAAGCACTCTTGGGGAAACAGAAATTACAGAGCTTTTGGTATTTCGAGAACTCATTGTTGAGATTGTCAAAGCGTTCAGAAAAGAACTCCAACAGATAGAACTGTAACGAACACCATGTAATTAGTGAAAAAGATATAAACATTTCTAGTGAAATCTGTGTCCAGTGTACTTAACACTGCACAAAGAGCATATTTTATTCAGACTATTTGTAGTTAGAAATATCCTTAAAGACAGTCATCCAATAAATGGCTCATCTCTTACTTCCTGGGTGATATTTCTAGTTTTTAATTTGTGTGTTGGGAGGATGGGTCAGGTGAAAATGTCACTACTACTTGAAAATCAGCTCCCCAGGGAGGGTCAAATCAGATTGTCTATAGTGTGACCTTCCTTCATCTCCTCAGGGCGATTGCATTTAACTATGGGCCAAAGGCTGAAGTCACAGGAATGAGGCTCTCAGAAAATAGCCTTTTGGGAAGCTTAGGGGATAGGACAGGTGCAGTCTCCCTGGAGCCTCTGAAAGCACAGTGTGTAGGTCTGCCTTTCGCAGACTAGTCTGAAACTTCGAATCCTTGTTATAGATTGCCCTGGAACCCTAGAGTCTGGTTTGATCAACTCTGGAATGACAGAGGCATATATACAGGGAGGACTTGTATCAGGTGAAGTGGAATAAGTATTTCCTTAATGAAAAACTAAATTATGGATTACTTACAATAGTTGCCTTGTTGGGGGAAGGGGGCCGTAGATTTAAAAGAGTTTGTTTGTTTGTTTATTTTGTTTTGTTTTGTTTAATACTTGGGAAGATATTTCAAGCAATAATAGATTAGATGTGCAATACTCTTGCCAGGGAGCATGGGCTGGCCTTGGAAGGGTGAGAATTGTTATAGCAGGCTGCTTTTTTTTATCAGGCTAAGATGATGTGCCTTTCAAAAGGTACCCTTTGATCATGTTTAATTTACCATTCGAGCTAAAGAGTTCAGCCTCACCGGGAGTGAAACTGGATTTTACAGAGCTCCCCTTATCCAAACCACAGCACACTTGCTTCTTTCTCCCTGCATTCCCCACATCTCAGCCTCCAGGACCAGTTACCAGCAAGCTATTGTCTATTTTCATAAGTCTGGCCACATGAGAAACATCCTGTTTCTTTAAATCTCAAATGTTCAAATTACCATGTAGAAACCAACTCCCTATCAATTTGTTCCACATTTAATCCTCAGCTTCTTGTCATATTTTCATGTTTCTGCATTGGTTCCCATGGTAACAAGTCTGTTGGCAGAGAAAGTGTGACTCTGCTTTTAGCCTTCTACACAATACAAAATTTTTCTTCAAGTGATCCTTAGGCAAGTGTCCTATAAAAAGGCAGGAAGAGACTAGTTTGCTAGGTTACTGCTTCTAATCCCTTACCCTACCATATGCATTTCCCACCCGACCCCCAAACTAGGTCCACTGACCTGAGGAAAGACAGCACTCAAGGACACGGCCCAGAAGCTCTTCACCTATTGATACGATTCAAAGGACCCTCCTATGCAACTACAGATGCAAAGATTAAACCTTTTGGTTCAGAAGGCTTCCTCTTCTAAGTATCAGTGAGTGACTTCACTGACTTGAGTGCATATTCAATGCAATGGCCCCGTCGACAATGGCCAGGTGGGGGCAGCATGGAGAAGCAATTTGAACCCATTTTTCTCTAAAATATTTTCAGTGTGCTTCTGAGATGTATACAGCCCAGGGAATCAGTAAGTTCTAAATTGAGCCTTAAATCAGTGTCTAATGATAAGACAGTGGGGGACATTTAAACAGATTTTCTCCTTAATAAGTAGTTAAGTGGCACACATGGGGAGGACGAGGATTCATTCCCAGAGAATTGAGCTCCTGAAGCTGAGGAAGAGCTAACAAAGCTGTAGAGAAGTAAAGAGGATGTTGTAAATTGGTGGCCGGATATGAGCAAGGGAGCTTCATTCAGTTGGGACAATTCAGGGTTCAGGTATGGAAAAGGTAAGAAACCTACTGAAATGGAGCATAGAGAAAGTTTTTAAGAGTTAACCGTCTGCAAAAAGGGAGCCTGCAAATGAGAGAACAGCTTCATGCAGACCTTGGCCTAACTCTGTCCACAACGTATTTTTCCAAGTACTGTTTCCCTTAATAATAGATTATATATTTCGCTTTGAATTTTAGAATTCTATTATGGCTTGGCATTAAGTTATATGCCTAGCAACCCCAAATCTCCTATGTCCTCAATATTTAGAAAAAATAGGAACTGTTCATCAGAAATTAAACAGTACTCATATTTGAATGTGCGTTTTGTTTTTTGGAAAGAATGAATTCAGGGGAATGAAAATAGATACTAGAAATAATGTGGGTATCTTAGCTATAGTTAAGAAAATTGTCAAATGTAAATTATTCTTTTTGCTGGGTCTTATAAAATATGTGATACTTAAGCACATCGAAGTTTTAGTTAGCTAATTATATTGTACAAAGATATTTTTGGCTCTTTAAAGGTTATTTTCCTACATTAAGAAAAGTTTTCTTATATTAAAAACCTTTTATTGTGACTCAGGTTTTGTCTCTGTAGAGACCCGTAGATAAGTGTTTTTCTTTGTGCACTTGTTTTGCACAGGTAAAATGATGAGGTTAAATAATGCCCAGGTATGCAGGTCAGCTGACCTTTATGATAGCTAGATTAAGGAACGCATTTGATGAATGGACAAAAAAAATTACATTGTATTTCTTTGTATACTTCCATTCCTCTTCCCTTTTCCCAGAACTCTATAAGGAACATCTCTTATTTAGTCAGGAAATCTTATGTAACATTTTGCAAAGTCCATAGAAAAAGCAAGATGAAACTCTCAGGCAGATTAAACATAAAGCAGTTCCCATATTTGCTAGACTGGTCATTTATTTTCAGAATGTAGTGCTGAAGTAAATTTTATTTTCAATACTTGTAGTCTTTCCACTCAGAGGACCCTTGTTGATCTTGAATGTGAAAAAGGCATTTGTTTCAGGGCAGCAAAGAATGTTTTATGTCGTTTTACTCTAGAAAATTTGGTTTTAGCTTTGATGACACCTAGTGTCAATGGAATGCAATAAATGTTTTAATACTGCTTTATGATGTTTCAGCATTTCCTTTTAACATCCTCAACATTTTCCTCCTTGAAAATGTAAGCCTTATTATTTTCTTCTTGAAATGAAGAGAAAGATAATAGACAGATAAACCAGATATTTTTGTCTCAAGGCCAATCATGTTTCTTTGTACTCCGCGTACAGAAGGGACTACAGGAAGCCTATGGTCAATGACAGCGACTTCATACAAAGGAGAAATTTTTTCTCAGTTGAAAATCAGAGGTAAAGCTACTGAATTCTCTTCGTAAATTTCAAAGACCATCTCAACCTTGCAAAAATAAGGTTTGCAGGTACTGTAGTTTCATTTTTCCCATTTTATAGCCACCCAAAGGCACCCCCATACACGTGCACACATACACCCAACTGTATATAAAAGTAAACCATAATAAGAACTATAGTCTTTTTCTATTCAGAGAAATATTAAATTAATAGCAGCAATTCTAAACAAAGTGATAGGTTTTTAATTGATTTGCAAAGAGTTATGAATAAAAGGATACTATGTTTTCAGGTTTTTTTCTTAAAATATCCATGAAAATTATTCTTTCATCCCTAAATTAAATGATAATTACTTTTGACCTCAGTTATTTAGGGGCATAATGCTCATTACTATATAAAGACGTTCTAATTCTACCTTAAGGTTTTTCCATATGCTAAACACATGTACACACACTTTTTATTTTTCATTTTAAATCATATAATTCGGTTAGTGGAATATTTCACTCTTCTCTAAGTTTAAGAAAAATTCCTACACCGTGATGCAACATTGGGCCACTATTTAGGAAAACGAAGACAGTCTCTAGCCTGTTCTTTTTTGACATCTACCACCACCATACTTATGGCACAACAGTGACATCTTAAGGCCAAGTAACTAAATGGCGCTCCTTTAGCCAGAGAAAGAACTTGAACTGGGATGTTTTCAAAGAAATTCCATTATATTATCAGTTTTCAAATTTATTTATGACTTCTTTCGCGGTCTTTGTGAACATTTTAACGTGCACTAGTAAATGCTAACATTTTATGTAGACATATTGTATATTAATGCATGCATTTCACTGCATAGCTTATTAATACTCCCCTTCTAAAGCTTTTATGGAAGAAACAAGCCACAGCAGTATAGCAAAAGAGGCTTAATCTTTATAAATTGGGGCCTTTTCTGTCTCTTTGCTAGCCTAAGTGGCTGTATACAAATTCAAGTGGGAGGGAGCAGGAAACACCTCTTAACATTTAAGGTTTTCTACATGGGTGAACTCTAGCCAATTCAAAACTAATTGCTTACTTTAATAAAAAATTTTACCATTTTATAAAAAAATTACATCATGTTAATTGAAATGGCTGTATTGTAATTAATATTTTGAGATAATTGTGATTTTGAACTTAAATTATATATAAAAATTGTCATTTTTGTATGTGTTAAAAACTACTATATCACAATTAACAGTACTTTTTAGTTGAACTACATATTGATGTAAATAAAAACTGAATGAAGGCATATTTACTACTTTATTAACATAGATTGTGAATGTACTTAATGGTTTTTTTGCAGTATGAGACTATAACAACCTTGAAAGCTGCTTCATTTTATGTGCAAAGAAGTCCTATGAATCTATATTTTAAATTTACTGAATCAGTGAAATTACTTACTTTGTCAGTTAAATTGCAAATGCAAGCTGTATTCTCCAGTTTTACTTTACGTATTGACACTAATTGGTAACGGTGTGCAATGTGATTAGAATGCATTTTGAAGATGCTTTCTGTACAGACAAAATACAGGGACTAAAATAATGCTGTGCAGTGTATAGCAGAGCCATTTTTCGGCTTTGGTGTACTCAACTTTTTCAGTATTTAAAACAGTGTTTTGAATAACATAAAAGTCTCTTTATTGTATAAATAATAAAATGTCACCTTATTGTAAAGTGTCTTTTATTTAATATCAAAGCAGATTTCTTAGCCACAGAGCAGTAGTGTGAAGAGCATGTTTCTTTTAAACCAAAAAACGCAAACATTGTAATTATTTGAAAAATGTAACATTTACTATGAATATGTACATTTATCTTTATAAGTAATGATTTTTTTCATTATATGAACATGCCTCAGTCATCCAAAAGCTACCTATCCACCCATTTATCTATATAAATTAATATACAGTCTATTGATTGGCTACTTAATAGAATCACATGGTTAGTTTTATAATGACTGATCAGCCTATTTGTCATATTTTTTGTGTAAAAAAAAGTTTATATTTGACTTTTATTAAATGAAGTTCACCTATGACAACATCCCTTTTAGAAAATTACCACATGACTACAAGTTTAGTATTATGAAGATTACAAACTTTAAAATTAAGGCCTTGGAAATTTTTTTAAAATGCACAAGGTTAGATTAGAAGTCATCAACAGAGTAAATTATGTATACAAATACCTGCTTAGTAAATATTTAAACAAAGTATGTTTCAAGATTTCTATACCATATAAGTCATTAGTTATTTTCTGTTGCTGATATCTATATAATTAATACAATAAGGTCTTCGGTACTTTTTTTTTAAAAAAAGACAATAGGTATTTTTAACTGCGAACACTCGGAAAAACATGCAGGTCCAATCTCAATTTCTTAAATCTAGGTGTACTAGATTATTGTATGAAAACTTAATACTAAGGCATCATTAAAAAAAAAAAAAAAAACCTGTCAAGTTTTAAATTCAAAATTGTACGTAATTATAACAACACTTTTACTATTTTCTCCACCAATAACTGTATCTTGTGTAGCATTTCTGTGACATTAGAAACCTTGACAAAATAATTTCATAAAACACGGGAAAAGGCTAGAAACATTTCAACTAGATTAAAACAAAAATAATACAGTCAGTGAATATTCATTTAAAACTTATACTGAGACCAACCACATCACAAAAGTCCTATCACGGGTAATAAAAAGTCTTATTTTTTTTAAATACCAAAGAACAATACTGAATAAAATTCAATTCAGTTTTATATCCAATAAAGAGATAGAAATCAGATGGTCATACTCAAATCAATTCGTCACATATGTAACACAAATAGAAATGGGGGAAAAACCCACTTCTACAAAAAATGCTTTGTCATTATAAAAATATTAAACTACATTAAATAAAAATTCACTTTTGAAGAAACTGTTGTGTTTTAAGGGAATGAAAGTTAATAGGATAAATCTTGTGTAAAACATTCAGAACATATGTATGCATACTATACATGGTTATCACCATTACAAATGTATAAAACACCTTTGAAAAATGTTAGTTATCAATGTAAGAATTTGAAGAATTAGCATAACCAAGATAATAAACCAACTCCAATTTAAGTAGGAATTCGGTCTCTTAAATATTCCAAAATAGCAGCTGTTCCTTTCATTAATATGGCCGCTCGAGGAACACGGAATGGATTCCCATCTAGGAGTAACGTTCTAAACGAAAAAGAGAAATTAAGAATTTTAATATTTTCCAATGGGAGGCTTTTCTTCTAATTTTATTTGCAATTTTATTTGCAATTTTATAAATAAAATCTGTGTATTTTTTTCTATTTGTCTCTTTTCAATCTAAGCACTTAAATAGTTGGAATTACAACTATAATAATAACCAAGACAACATTAATTGAATACTTATTATGTGAAAGGTACTGTGCTAATAAGTAAATTCGCTGACTCTCTTAGCTATCTTTATAAATCTATGATGCAGGCACCATTAATATTCCTATTTTAGAGATTAAGAAACATAAATTCATGGAGGTAAGAAGGACTTGTCCAAGATCACACAGCTAAAACTAATATTTAACCCATCTTTTCATCAAACTTATTATGACCATATACTAAATGGTTGAATCATACATTTTACACAAATACCGATGAACAGATAACAAGTACTTGTACCAAGGACTATAATGTAATCAATATATCTTCCCTCCTACTCTGGGAAACATTAGTACATGTCTGCCCTCTCCCGCCCTTGACCAGATACACATATACAAATCTATTTACATGTTCTGAAATGAAGTTCAATTTAAGATTTAAGGGCTTGTTGATTTGTTTCTTTATATAATTAAAGAAATAAATTATAAGATAAACTTTTGTTAATTTTCAATAACAAGTATTTGTGTAAACAAAGGTCAAAGGATTCACAATATATTATATAGATCTAAATTAAATATTCAAATACTTCTTCGTGCCTTGGGAATTCTTTTAAAGACTGATTTTCATAATTTATACAAAAAGGAGTTAATTATAGTCAATCCTCATTATTCACGGACTCTATATTTGCTAATTTGCCTACTCACTAAAATTTATTATAACCCCAAAATCAATATACATAGCACTTTCAAGGTCATTATTTGGACATGCACAGAGCAGCAAAAAATTTGAGTCACTTGATAGGCACATTTTCAGTTGAGATTGAACAAGGTGACGTTCTGCCTTCTTGTTTCAGCTCCCATACTGCAAACAAGTGTCCTTTTTGTAGTCTATTTAGTATGACATTTTTCACATTTTTGTACTTGTTGGTGATTTAACTGTTTAAAAAGACCTGCAAGTGTAATGCTGAAGTGTGGTCTAATTTTCTTAAACAAGAAGGCTGTCATGTGCCTTACAGAGAAAATACGTATGTTAGATAAGCTTCATTCAGGCATGAATTATAGTACTGTTTGGCCACAGTTAATGTTAATGAATCAACAATGTTAAATACAGAAACACACATAAAACAAGGTTATGTATTGATTGGTTGATGAAAATGTGACCAGAGGCTTGAAAGAACCTAACTCTTATACTTCCCCTAGGAATAATGGTTTAGTATTCATTAATTTGGTGTTTACAAAGACTTTATAGAATACAACTGCTGCAAATAATGAGAATCAACTAATAAGAGGTACAGAGCAGATGCCAGTGCTGCCCTAGTGAAGTAAAATATGCCAAACTGTCATATGCAGCTTTCAACAAGGAAATTTCTTCTGACACATTCTACTTAACTACCTGGCTTTCCGTTGACATCTCAAACACCTTTTAAAGTCACTGACTGGGAGCTATGTTCAGGCACTGAGACAACTCTTTTCTAAAGGACAAAGAGATGGTATAAATGAGTCTAAATAAAGCAGGATGGGAAATTAGAGGAGTGACTGGGAAATTGGAAAGGTTTTCAAAAGTGATATTTAGGTTGATTACTGATAAAAGCAGGGTAAAGGCATCTGAGGCTGGGGTAACAACAAACACAAAGAAGAAGACCATGCCGATCTGAAATAAATGGTGATAATCTGTCACCATAATAATCTGTAATCAGATTTTAAAAGACCCTATATGATATGCACAGCTAAGTTTATATATCCATGACATTTTTACATGGTAGAGTTTCCAGTTATACATATACAGAGTGATGAGTAAAGTATCACTAGAAACAAACAGCTACTTTGTTTATATACAACATAAACAAAGCTAAAAAAATAAATTTGGTAAAATGTGGAAAACAGAATTGAGATTCAGGGTTTGTTACCTATTATTTTAAACAAGACATTACCTTTTTTACTTCCACTTTCCTGCAAGAGAACCTCAATAGAAAAAAATAAAACTAAATGACACTTTTACAGATCAATCAAATAAATGGAAAAATTTGGTAGGATGGTATAGTTACCTTAAGTTCACACAATTACCGAGTTCTGGTGGAATTTGTAGGAGGTCATTATTTTGAAGGTCCAATGTGATCAGATTTTCCATTGTTTTTAATTTCTCTGGGTCCACAGATCCAACCTGATTGTTACTAACTAAAACTGTTTCAAGTGTGGGGATGTGATACAGAACTTCAGGTAGTATTCTGAACCTATTAAAATATGAACAGAATACCTAAATATACTGGAATCAGAGGCAAAAGTCATTCCTTCAAATAGATGATCTGAAGTTTGATATCATGAGATAAAGTTTTCTTTAGTGTATTTTATATTTGGTATAAGTACCGTATTCAAATTTTCCAGAAAATAAAGAAAATGAACTAATTTTGGAAACCTTGAAATATATGTGAAGTGGACAAACTTGAAACAGTTCCTTTTTATTGTATAAAATCAAACAAAAGTTTGGAGTACATTCTCTCATGTTTTCCTTTTCACATTCAGAAGAAATCTTCCTGAGATTCTCTATAAAATGTCTCCATGTAGTTATTCTTCTTTAGTTCACTTTTATTTCTTATGAAACAGAATCACTGTAAATATTAAGTAAAAATTCAAGATTTACATTTTCCTTTGACTAACTTTCAACAATAGGTGCATTTTGGTTCTTAAAAAGATGACAAACTAGCACAGGCTGCTGGTTTCCTGAAGATGCCAGAAGAGAGCATGGTTTCAGTGTGAGGAAAACTGCGAGTCTGGACCAGAAAAGACAAGAATGGGCTGAAGGAGAACTTTATAACTGTGGCCTTTTCATTTCCCCATATTGCCTTTCCTTTTCTGACTCAATATAAAAAATTCAATAATGAAGCGTAAACTCAAGGAAACTCTGAAGTTCCAGAAGGACTGAGGAGTCAAGAATTAGAAGTACAGGTGGACCAAACTGCTGCCAAGTCGTCTTTCCTCTTTTACCCCACCAATGCATGAAAAAGGTAATTAAGAAAGATGTGGCTCATCTGTTAATATAGAAATTAGGGTCAGCTTTTGCCACCTCCCCAATGACATTACTTGACAATGCAACCGACAGCTCAACAGACAACTCAAGAGAGAACTGACAGTTCACTTCACAAATAAAAATTAGGAGAGATCTGAGAAGTGCACATATTTTTAAATAATGCCAACAATAGCATAACCTGCAAATGAGAAAGCAAAAATAATGGACAGAACAAAATTTAAATAGACAGCATTTTAACATCAACGTGTCTTAGCATCAGAATTTGTCAAAATTTACACATTTGTTACAAGGATTGAATGAATATATTTGAAGACCTTATGATAGTAGATAGAATACAGTAAATGTTAGCTATTAATATTTAAATTAAATTGTTACCAAAATCAACTTTCATCATAGAAAACAACATGACATTGTTGTTAAGAGCCCAAACCACCTGGGCTCAAATCCCAGCTCTACAATTACTACATATGTGAACCTTAGGTGAGTTACTTAACTCCTAATCCTGTATTTTCAAATGGACATAACAACAGAACCTACCATGTAGGGCTTTTGTGAGGATTAAAGGAGAAAATACAAATAAAGTATTTAGTCCAATGCCAGCAGATAATAAGCTCCCAATAAATATTAGCTATTCTTAATTATTAGCAGTATCTTTATAGTGTTTGAAGAATAAAATCTGAGGTTTTTTGGCATAAAAGGCTCCTAAAAGGCTGGCTACTGCTTACATGCCCTATTTCATTTGTTACTTCTACTCCTCTAGCTCCTTACTTTATGGTCAGAGCCATACTGAACTTCTTGAAGGGTCCCAAAGACAGCATGTTCCCCATCAACTTTGTGCCTTACTACATGCTATTTGCTCTACCTGGGATGCCCTATCCCTGTGTGTCTGGCAAATGTCTGTCTATTTTTCAAGTCTCAGTTTCAATGCTACCTCTTCTACCTTCAGGTAATCTCAGGAAACACTTCTGTCTATGCAGTACACCTCCATTACAGCAATTATAAATATTTACTTGCATGTTTGTTTTCCTACTAGGCTACAGGCTTCTTAAAATAGTTAAAAGGAACAAAAGAAATCTACTAGACATCAATTGTTAAAATTCTATGAGAGCAATATCATTTTCAATTCTGAGTAGAACAAAATGAAAATAAACCTGGATATTCAAATAAGGTAAAATCATAGAGACTTCTTATTTATTTGGTTCTTTTAGTTGTATTCACTAGTAAGACCTACGGATTTCCCACAGAATAACTGCTAGTCACAAATTTTTCTATTCAGTCTCTTACCTATTAAAGGAAAGATTGATTGTTTGTAGTCTTATCAACGATTCCATTTCTTTAGGCAAAGAACTTAAAAAATTGTTTCTAAATTGGAAAGAAAAACATGACTTAGAAAAAAAATTTGTACAACTTTAATTTGTAATTAAAGTATTGATCAGACAAAAAAATTATGTAGCTCAGTTTGTCAATCTTTGATCTGATTTCCTCAAGGCTGAGTCCTGAGATTGCTAAATCAGTTGGCTGCCTCAAGTATTCGATTAGTATGCCAAATCTTGATACCAATATACAACCAATTGATAATGCAACCAACTCTTCAATAATAGATTTAACAGCAAACACTGTAAAACTAATTAATCCTTATCTCCTTTCTGAACTCAACAATACTCCTCACGGTCAGGGCCCTTTAGATCATTCCCTATAAATACCACATTATTTAATTCCGCTGATATTTGATTGGTGTTATTATATATCTTGCATACAGACATGAAATCCTACTCCAAAAAGAACTGAAATATATGAAAAAAATGAAACAGGAAAGTAAAAAGATTCTATATATTTAGGAACTTGAGACTTATTATTATATAGGTATTAAGCAAGTCTATTTCTACTCCAGGTTGAGAATCTCAATTTGCACAATGCATTTTTTTAGATCTTATGATGAAGAACGACAGTAAACAGAATCTCATTTATTGTTGGAATGGTCTGGGAACAATATTACAAGAACGGCTGACAAGAAGGTAGAAGGATTCTAAAGGCCGTATACAGACTAACAATAGAAAATATTTGTGAGAAAATTATATCCAACAAGATGGCTACTTATTACAATTGAATAATTTTCTCTAACCTATTTCTTGGCATTCAGAAGGAAAGCTTAATATATGAGTCATACTTTCTACAGCTCAAGCTATGTTCTTTTTTCTTTTCTCTCTACTTTTCTCCCATTATTGTCTTTATTAAGTTGAGTTCTATCATCCGCTGCTGGCCTTTATCCTTTTCCTAGAAAGTCTTATACTTACTGATATCAGACCAAAAAAATTCATATTTTAGTCAACTAGAAACCTTCAGATACGATTATAGATGAAGGTATATATATTACATATATATGTATACATAAAAACACATGTACACACACTGAAGAATGGGAGGAAAAGAAAGAATGGGGACATGAATCCATTTTCTCTGCTCTGTTAATACTGAACTAAAATGTGGTTTTACACTGTTTTGCTAGTGTAATTGCCATGCGAAATAGAAGTCTACACTTAATAAGAACAGAGTATTCGTAGATTTACTTTAATCCTGTAAGTAAAATATTTTATCTCCACAGAAAGAATAAATCCTCAAACAGCGGATTTAACTTAACCTTGTTATTTGACTACTGTTTGAGCAGAACAAAAGGAGCTTTACTATAAATAAACTAAAAACACACCTCATAATAATATATGAGCAGTAGGAAGCCCAGGTAGTAGAGATATAGTTTACAAATAAAGTTTAAAGTCCAAGCAAATAAATGACTTTCTAACCCAGAGACATATATTATTACTCTTAAAAAACTGTGATACTTCTGATCCTGTCACTTCAACTTAAAACATATTTAAATTAAACTTCCTATTACATCTACAGAGCCATAAGTAGTTTCTTTTCTTTTTTGTTGCCATAGTGTTTTTTTTCCTTTATTTCTGACTTTACATGTTTAATATAATATTTTGAAACCAAATAGGTTCTTTTTAAGAGAAGCCATGTTAGTTGTTGCGCCAGCATAGGGTTTTTAAATTTAATGCTATTTACTTTCAGGAAAGGAAAAATGTGAAGCAAACACTTTCTGTGTGGTATTTGTAATTTAATGCAAGCATGAACCTAAAGAATATGTTAATATTTTCTAATATTTTAAATAATTTTGTCTGATAAGCTGCCTACAAATGATATCTGATTAAAATATTTCCCAAGTGCTTGCTTTTAGGTTTCTCCTAAAATATTATTAATAAACTAATGACCAATTTCCATACTTACTTAGAAAAATATGAGGGAAACGGCAAAAGTTAGGCAAAATTCAGACAAGTTATAATGAAAAAAGTGAAGTAGTAGTATCAATAAATACCTGAGATCTAAAAAGGTCAATTTCTGAAGCACACATAATTCCACGGATATAAAGGAAAGCTTATTAAAACTGAGATTGACATCAGAAACCATTTCTTTCAGTTCTACAATCCTGAAACAAAAATAATTTTAAAATGTTAGCACTTGAATTCACTGTCAGAACTTCAAAACTGTAAGCAGACCATAGGAGGAACAATCCCATATTATTTCTGCTAATTAAGATTTTCTGTAATTTTTACTTGTCTCATAAAAATTTCAGTTTGGATATGTAACAGATAAAAATATTTTTAAAAAACAGCTTTAATATTATCTGTCCCAGACTTTCTATTTGTCCTTAAATGGATATTGAAGTTTAATTTAAGAACTCATTATTTTATATTTAAACCAATTATGTACAAAGAAGAAAAATCGACATAGGCAAATTTTATTCTATACTGTCAATAACTTGAAACCATAAAATAAATTGTTAGACATATATTCTTTTAACATAGTAATTTTCTTTTTAGACTGAAAATGCCCTCTGTATCTGAGTACTTCAAAATGTTTTTAAATATGATGTCAATATTTTAAAAGTATAGTATATTATTTTATCCAAATTATCATTACATTTAATTATGGTGGCCAGAAAACAGTGAGTTAATACCTAGGTTTGGTAAGTGTCACTAAGCAACTTAAGTAAGAACTTAAATAGAAAGAGTTAAACATTTCTAAGTAAGCCTAATCAAGGTTAGTAGTTTTAAAGTATGCTATTAATTTAACTATAAGAACGAGAAATGTTATCTGTGATTGATTTGCCAAAAAATGAATTAAACTATAACTATAAATCACTTTTGTCTATATTAGCAAAACTAAAAAAGAAAGAATATCAAAGGCTGTGCTAAAGTAGATATAGTGAAAGATAAAATAAGTTTGGATATATAACTAATAAAATTTTCTTTGAAAGTTTTTAGATATATGTATCAAGAGACATATTCTTTGATTTAGTAATTCTTCTGGAAATCTGGCCTAAAGGAACAATATTTTGTTTTATTTTTTGCCATAATCAACCTTATTTATAATATAAGTTAGATTTTAAAAGTATTGTTTACAACATAGGAAAATACATATAACAAATAAACCAGTCAAGATACAAATTGTAATATAATTATAAATGGGGTATAAGTTGAAATAAAACATGCCATGAGTTAACAGAATAAATCAGTGATGGGACTGTAAATGATTTGTCCCTTCATTTAGTCCAAAATTTTACAAATATTATCTTTACAATCAGAAAATAATTTGGTGAAAATTATGACTTCTGAAATAGGAATTTAAGAAAGAGTAAAAGTGGTTCAGAAACTCTCTATAGCAAGGTATGTCTTTATTATATTTCTTCTTTGGCCTTCTAAATTGCTAAAAAATATGAAATAACTGTGGTAACAGAATAACATGTTGTTTTGCACAAGAATAACTAAATTGTGGGATAAAATGAGAAACTAAGTAAAAAAGTAATCTTTTAACTCCATCCATTTTGATTCTCAATTGCTTGTTTGATCCAAGATCCTCAAGGCAAAATATCTGACAGCAAATCTAAATGCTCAACTATTCTATCAAATGTCCCCTAAGCCATTTAAATAAGAGAGAATGAGAAGATGGACTAGATCTCTTTTGCAATGGAATCTCTTAGTTATCAATTTTTCAACATCTACATTCCCCAACCTATACTCTGTAAAATAGAAAAAGAACTATAGCTTGTAAAAATTTGAAACATCTAAAAAATCCTTTTTGCAGTCAGATGAAAGCCATTCTATTTTCCCAAAACATTCCCTTTTTTTTTTTTTTTAAAGTACTAAAGTACCTACTAAGTGCTAGGCACTTGTTAAATACTTCATGTGGATTATGTCATTTGATTTAATTCTTAAAATAGGTACGATTATATCTCTTCACAGGTGAGGAGCTAGCTAACCTGTCCAAAGCCACACAGCTCCTGTAGGTAGACCTGGGATATAGACACAAGCAGTGACTCTGTTGCCTCATGTTCTTTGACACTGCCCTATCTTATCTCCCATAGTGTTGTTTTAATTGCAAGATTATTTGTCAACTACCTTTGGGTGTATAGTTTACTATAATAATTTTTAAAAAATGGTAATTTTTAAAAGTTCAACATTATATATATATTTTTATAACCTATAGATTTTGCTATAATTAACGTCAACAAAGATATATTAAATAGTATAAAATACAATGCAAACAACTTCTAATATTTGGAAGTGAAGAATCTTTTTCTGAAAGGAAGTATTCTAGGGCTCGGTCATTGTTTTTACTATCAATGGAAAAATTCAGTGACTTGGCAATTTATTAATATAAAGGCCCAAGTAAAAATTCCTATTGATTTACATAAACCTGGCTCTGAATGGTCTCTGAAAAATTTCTACTAACATTTAATTATATGGGAAAAAGTAATTTAATATTTTTAATAATTCTAATATCTATTTTCCAAGGTTAAAATGTAAAAGGAAGTTTATAAAAACCTGCATACCTCTCATAACAAACGTTAAAAGTATCTCAGGGAATACTTTAGTAAATTTTGCTAAATTCCTCAATTGTTATTAATGCAAAAAATTTTACAAATAATTTCAAATTTAAAAACTATGAAAAATAATTATTTTGACAAGATGCAAACGCTACTGAGAATGAGTCACGACTTAATTCAAAGGTCTTCATGAACAGTTCTTACCTTTTTGGAATTTCACATAGCTCATTCTTACTGAAGTTAATAGAAGTGATAATGTTGCTTTTTACTGCATCAAACACTTCATCAGGAATCAAAGTTGTTTGTTTATCACTAAAGGAAAAATGGTTTAAGAAATGCATCATTCTTAGCAGTTCAGACAAATATAATTATTACTTTTCACTTTTAAAGACTTTAAAGATTTTATAAGAAAGATTTTGAAGGCATTTGATTATTTAGTTGTGTAAAGAGTGGCCACAAAAACCTGCCAACCCACAAAATGTTGATAGTTAGGAATTCAGACAACATATTGTATCACGACACATTGTGCCATATACACTCTGAGGACACACTCAATGTGAATAAAAAACAGACATATCTTCAGAGTCTAAAATGTCTAGAAGTCATATAAAAAATGGATAGTAATATAATAAATGGATTCCTCTACTTCAGAGTAGAACCAAACCTACAATTTTACAAACTATTTTTGCACCTTTTCTTAAAACCTCGAATGGGTGGTCTGTTAACTTTCTTTGGCTATATAGTTAACTGCAAGATAAGAATCATTTTTAAAAGTTCAACATTATATTAAACTAGTTTGCTTATAAGCTAAACCACTTTCTCTCTCCTTTAGCATGTGACAAGGTAGTGGCTTTAGAATACACTATTCCTGGTTCTACCATTAATAAGCTTTGTAATTTACTTCCTTGAACCTCAGTTCTGTGAATTTATATTCTAAAGAGTTATTCATTGTTATTTATGCTAGATCTTTTGCAAATGTAAATAAATTTCTTTTTCAATAAGATTAAAAATTTCAGCAAGATTTTCAATAAAAAATATAAATTTAATCTTAAATAAAAATAAACTCTGACATTTGCAGATTTAACAATTTATTGATGTTATAATTAGCCATTATCCTTATGTTCTTCTACAATTTTTAATACCTACATATCATCCTCTTAATAGAATTTTCAATGGAATGCCAAATAAATGACTGTATGTACAAGAAAACAATATTACACGTACAATATGGGGGAACTGTGTAAGAATGGCTTTGTAATACAGGTAGGTAAAAAGATAGCCTGAATTTCATAGTTGTTATGCCTTCTACTTCTGCTTGAGGGCTCCATTTTCCACTGTGCAGGTGCAACTTTTTTATCTCTTTAATCAAAAATGCTCAAGTCATGGGGAACTGATTTATTCTAATCAAACTCTGAAGATTCATGCTATTTTAAAAAATTTAGTTGAAGGCATTTATGCCTTGAGATTGGGAATTAATATGTATTTTGAATAGGATACTCCTTTCCAATTAAAGTCTCTGAGGAAAACAAATTACAATAAACTTAGAATCAAAGTAACCTAAGATGTATGGTCTTAAATGCTATCTTTATTAAGCTTTCATCCTATCTGTGCCTTTAAAAAGTGAGAATGGCTATCTCAAATAAAATTGTATCAATACTATTTTATAGATTGTCTGGAGAAATAAAAGCAACAGCATATGTAAAGTATCTAGCACAGTGCCTATCATAGACTAGGGACTGAAGAATGGTATCCATGCTGGGTGTAGGGACTAGAAAGCCAGAGATAAAAGAAATTCTGAGCTAAGAAATTCTAAGGCAGGAAATAAGTCTGTCTCATTATTGAGTGTATTATGACACCTAGCTTAGAAGACTCCAAAAATATATACTGAAAAAATGGGTATATTATGTAGAAGAGAAGACATGTAAGTTATGCCACGCTATGCTATAAGAGAGACACAAATAAAAGTATGGAAGAATACTATCCTGTGTTACAGTGTCAAAGATGGAAGCTGGCTTAGAGTAGTTATTTCTCCATACATTGTATCTTGACTGTTGAGAAGGTGGTCCCTACTGATACATTAAGAGGACATGCTGGCTGTGTAGGTAATTGAATAAATCTAATCACTTATCTGACTTGAGTGTGTATTCTTTTGTATTTAAATTACAATACTCAGATATGTGCCAATCACTGCAAGAGCTTTGACAGAATTAGTTATTTTTATCACTGTTGCCTTAGATAGTACTGAAAGAATACTTGATAAATACTCTCAATCTTTGTATAGGTATTTTCTTTCCCCAATCGAATACGTTTCTACAATATATATTTTTTTAGGCTTTTGTCTTAATTTATATATCCACAATCTAATTGTTTCATATTTAATATATGTGGTACCAGAGCATATTATTATTATGACATATTATTTAACTTGCATTCAGATATATTAAGGGTGTACAACCTCTCCAGCTTTGCTTGCTTGAGGTGTTAACTAACTGGTACTTATTTCTTATTTACTAATAGAGACCACCCCTCCTCTCCAAAATTAAATCTTCTCTGGATGCCAGAGTCAGAAAACTTTATTACCAATATACTGTCATTTATTCATAATAACAAAATGTTCTTTACTATAAAAATTTTACTATTAATAACCATCAATCTGTCTCTTAAGCATAACAAACACAAATCACCTAAGGAATGTGTATTTAAGTTCATTGTACTTTTAATATGCTTTTTATCTCATGTTTTTGCAACTGCTATTATTCTAAGTCAAGTACTAATGCACTCTGATCAATTCTTCCTCACCAACAGTCCTTTTTCAGAAGGATTATTTATGAAATTTTCCTATGTGTTTTGCAATGTCTAAAAAAATGAATTACATACCTATAGTCTAATATCTTTAAGGTGGTAATGGCATGTATGTTGACTCTGGATTCACTTGGAAGTGTCATGGCAGTCTCCATAATAGAGTCACTTTGGTTAGGTCCATTATCTGGGGGGGAAAAAGTTACATAAAACCAATACTTATGCTACAAAGTCATTTAAAAATTTTTTGAAAATACATCAAAATAAAATGGTATATGTGATTTTCAGATATTATTGGTAAGAATGTCTTTAGTCCTATGCTTTATTTCCAATAACTCAAATCTGGGTTTGGATTTAATACTTAATTAATAGGAAATAAAGTTACTATAAATAATATGGCTTCAAAATCTATTAATAATTCCAACCATAAGGAAATTTAAAAGTAGAAAAGAACCTTCAGAGAATAACTACACTGATTCAAAAGAAACAACAACAAACAATCCTTCCACTTAAGCAAAATAAATGACTATGGTGATAGTTGCACATATCCGTTATTATAGCAAAAATCATTTAATTATATGGTTTAATGGGTGAATTTGAATTGTATGGTATGTGAACTATACCACAATAAAGATTTTTTATTAAAAAGACTTTATTGCTCAGCTTCCCTTATATATGTGGCTATATAAGTTTTGGCATATAAGAAAAAGTGATGTATGATGTAACAGCTTAATATGAAATAATATATATTTTAATATATTAAATATCTTACTATAGTTAATCATCCTTGTACCTTAAAATGCCATAAAACACACTGTAAGAAATTTAAAAGAAGCAAAATTATACAATGTCTGCTTTCAGACAATAATGTAATTAAACTAGAAACCAGCAGCAGAAAGACATCTGGGAAATCCAAAATTATGTGGAGATTAAACAACACATTTTTAAATAACACATGGCTCAAAGAAGAGATCTAAGGAGAAATTTTACAATATTTTGAACTACATGAAAATGAAAACAACTTATGAAAATTTGTTGGATGGAGCGAAAACAGTGTTTAGAGGGCAATTTATAGCACTAAATGCACATACTAGAAATGAATAAAGATCTAAAATCAATAATCCAAGCTTCCACCTTATGAAATTAGAGCAAATTTAAAAAGAGCAAATTAAATCCAAAGTACAAAGAAAATAAATAATAAGAATTAAAGAAAAAATCGATGAAATTAAAAGCAGGAAATCAATAGGAAAAAAATCAATGAAATCAAAAGCTGGTTCTAACAAAGATTGATAAAATTGATATGCCTCTAAGCCAGGCTAACTAAAAAAAAAGAGAGACAGACAGACAGACGCTAATTAGTAACATCAGAAATGAAAGAGGGAACATCACTACACATCTTATGAACTCAAAAAGGATAATAAAGAAATACTAAGAACAGCTCTATGCCCATAAATTTGAAAACCTAGATGGAATGAACCAATTCCTTGAGAGACACAATCTAACAAAGCTCACACAAGAAATAGACAACCTGAATAAGCCTATATTTATTAAAGAAATTGAATCAATAATTAATAACCTTCCAAATGAGAAAGTACCAGGCCCAGATAGGTTCAGTGGTAAATTCTACAAAACATTTAAAGAAGAAATTATACCAATTCTCTACAATCTCTTTCACATAGAAGCAGAGGGAATACCTAACTCATTCTACAGCATTATCCTAATACCAAAACCAAAGACACTACAAGAAAACTAGAAAGCAGTATCTCTCATGAACTCATGCAAAAATCTTCAACAAAATACTAGTAAATCCAATCTGAAAAAGTATAAAAAGAATTATACACCACAACCAAGTATATCATGGTATATGACCCAGGTATGCAAAGCTAGTTCAAGGTTCAAAAATCAATTAATGTAATTCTTCACATAAACAGGCTAAAAAAGAGAAATTGTACAGTCATATCAATAGATGTATAAAAAGCATTTGATAAACTCTAACACCCACTTGTGATAAAAACACTAAGTAAACTAGGAATGGAGAGGAATTTTCTCAACTTGATAAGGACTACCTACAAACACCCTACAAGCTAACGTCATACCTAATGGTGAAAAATGAAAAACTTTAAGCTTTCCCCCTTTGATCAAGGACAAGGCAAGGATGTCCCTTCTTACCACTCCTTTTCAACACTATACTAGAAGTCTCTACTAATGCAATAGAGCAAAAGAAAATAAACAGTATACAGATTGAGAAGGAGGACATAAAGTTGTCTCTATTCACAGATGACAGAATCATCTAAACTATCTTTGTTTAAAGATGACACCATCATTTAGGTAAACCATCTGAAAGAAATGGCAAAAAATACCTCCTGAAACTAATAAGCAATTATAGTAAGATTGCAGGATACCAGATTAATATACAAAAGTAAATTGTTTTCCTGCATGTTGACAATAAAAAAAGTAGAATTTAAAATTTAAAACAATACCATTTACATTAGCATCCCCCAAAATGAAATACTTAGGTATAAATCTAACAGAACATGCACAAGAACTATCTGAGGAAAAATACAAATACTGATGAATGAAATCAAAGAACGAAATAAGAGATATTCCATGTTTGTGGATAGACTCAATACTGATAAGCTGTCAGTTCTCTGATCTATAGATTCAACACAATCCCCCCCCAAATCCTACCTAGTAAGTTATGTTCTTGATATCAACAAACTGATCTTAAAGTTTATATGGAGAGACAAAAGACTAGAATAGCCAACACCATAGTGAAGGAAAAGAACAAAGTTGGAAGACTGATGTTATTAACTTCAAGACTTACTATAAAGCTACAGTATTTGAGACAGTTTGTTATTGGCAAAAGAACAGACAAAAGATCAAAGGAAAAGAACAGAGAGCCCATAAGTAGACCCCCGAAATATGGTCAACTGATTTTTGACAAATGAGCAAAGGCACTACAATGCAGCAAGGCACTCTTTTCCACAAATGGTGCTAAAACAAGACTCCACGTGCAAAAAAAAATGGCAGCTTTATTCACAATTGCCAAAACTTGGAAGCAACTGAAATGCCCTTCAGTAGGTACAGCCCGACAACAGAATATCATTCAGTATTAAGAAGAAATGATCTATTGAGCCATAAAAAGACATGGGGAATGCTTAAATGCATATTAGTAAGTGAAAGAAGCCAATCTGAAAAGGTTGCAAACTGTATAATTCCAACTATATAACATCCTGGAAATGGCAGAACTGAGACAAGAATGCCAGGGATGGAGAGGCAGATTGCAAAGGATTTTTAGGGCAGTAAAAATACTTTTTATGATATTACAATGATGAATATATCTCATTACATATATGTCGAAGTCTCAGACTGTACCCAAGAATGACCCTAAAGTAACTATGAACTTGGGGTGATTATGATGTGTCAATGTAGGTTTATCCTCAGTAAAAAGAAAAAAAGAAAAAGAAAAAAAGAGTACCATTCTGGTAAGTGATGCTGATGATGGGGGAGGCTACACATGTGGTGGGTAGAGGATATACAGGAAATCTTTGTACTTTCCTGTCAATTTTGTTGTAAACCTAAAACTACCCTAAAAAATAAAATCTTTAAAAACTCTTACTGTTCTGACATGACTTCTAACTGCTTCATATCAGAATAAACAAATTTTCTGGAGGAGAAAGCATACCTGGAGAAGAAAAAAAACTCTTTGATTGACAGGAAGTCTTAGAAATTATTTTAATTATTTAAAGGGCAAGATGGAAAATTGAAATTGCTAAAATATACAATTATCTTATTCATCTACCATAAAATGACAGGCAGTATGGTGCTAGGCTAGGTTCTACATAACCTATACAAATGTGAGCTAAATAAACAGTTGCTGTATTTAGCCACTAAGTTTTGGAGTGGTTTGGTGGTATATAAAGCAATACACTCATAAAACAGATTTTTTTCTTAATGCTCCAGTTTATGTAGCAGTGATGTACATTAAAAAAAAACTGAGATATATTACAATTTTAATAAAGCTTTAAAAATTAAATTTATAGTATCATTTTCTCCTTTAGTGCATGTTCATGCTAAATTAACATACCCTGGAAAATGTGTTTTGTCTTTATTTTTGTTGGAACTTAGCAAAACTATGCATGCAGCAGATATTCAAATACCTGTTAATATACTTCCCAGCCAATAGAACCTAGCCAATAAAACTTGACTTTTATGATATTTTTATATGATACTTTTCAAAGTCACACCACTAGGTGCTTATTGAAGTTTTGTTATATTTTCTAGTTAGTATACTTTTAACACAAATCAACAAGATTAAGAATAGAACCTTATTATTGGAAATTTAAGAATGTTTTTATAACTTCAGCATACTTATGGCCTAACATTGAATCAGAATTAGAGCCATGTATGCCCAGAACCATTGCTTCTAATTATTTATACCCAACATATATGGAAAATTATGCACTATTAACACTTACCGACCTTTCATATAATCCTTCAAAATATAAAAGAAAATAGAAAGTACCTTTAATCTTGCTTCGTAGATACTTTAAGACTTCTTGGGTTCCTTTCTGAAAAGGTAGAGAAAGACACATATTCACCGAGACATATCTTGCAGTTTTATATTTGAATTTCAAATTTAAAAACCAGAGATGATTTCTAAATATGCTTACATTTATAATTTCTCTTCGAATGGTTCTTATAGGATTTCCTTCTAGTGCCAGGAATTTCAAATGAAGTTTTCCCAATGAACAGGGCAGACTATAAAAGATTAAGGTGATTTCAGGGAAAAGTTAAGGATAAGTATAATTCAACAGGAGTGGACTATAAAACTAACAAACTATGTATCATATAATAGTGTCAACAAAACCAAAGTTATGTGTGCCTAGAATACTTCCTTTCCAGAGATAAATGTTGAACATCTAAAAGAAAAACTAGATTTGTTTCCAAATTGTCCTATTGTGATTGCTAAACAAGAATGTGAGCTATAACACTTGCTAAACTCTACCCAGTGCTAAAAAGTAAATGTTCAAAATATAAATTTGAATAAATCAGTGATTCAAGATAATCATCCTCACTGACACTAAATGTTTTGATTTTGTCCTTCGAGCAAGTAAATAGTACAGTTGCTATGAAAGTAGAGATGTAGAAAAAAATGACAAAAAGAAAAAAATAAACTTTAACCACCCAATTCATATTTTCATGTAATAAGGAAAATCATTTCTATCTTTGGCACACACACAAAGAAATCTGTTTACATATGTAAATATTCAATCTCAAAATGTATTAAGCATCTACAATATATTCGGCATTGGTGTAGGGATATCAAGATCCTTGCCCTTAAGGAGTTCTCAATTGAAGAAAGGAAAAAGACACATATATGTCTAACAAAAATAAAATAAATAGAAATAATCTTATGTTGCTAGTGAGCATATAAAATAGTACAGCCACTTTGGAAAGTGAAGTTTTTTAAAATTAAATATATACTTACCATACAACTAAGTAATCCCACTCCTACATTATTTGCCCAGGAGAAATGAAAATAATGTCCAGACAGAATTTTCCATGAATGTTCAAGATAGCCAAAAAACTGAAAACAATCCAAACATCTGTCAACTAACTAGTGAAGAGATGAATAAATTGTGGTACAGTTGTATAATGGATTAATACTCAGAAATAAAAATGAATTAACTGCTGATACATATAATCATGAATGAACTATAAAAGCTATATCCTACATGAAAGCAGACAGACACTAAAACTATATACTGTGTGATTCCATGTATGATATTCTGAAAAAGGTACACCTACAATGACAAAGCATATCAGTGATTGCTAGAGGTTGGGAGTACGAAAAAGGGACTAACTGAAAGGGTATGAGAAAACTTTAGGGAGACATAAATGTTCTATGTGACTGTGACAATGGTCACACAAACATATATATTTGTTCAAAAACCATCAAATTGTATGCTAAAATTGATAAATTTTATTGTATGTAAAGTATATATCAACAAATGAATATAAAATATATATGTAATAAAGCTGTTAAACAAGTACAGTTGCTATGAAAGTAGAGATGTAGAAATTAGCAAGGAGGCAAGGGAGAGAAAGAAGTAGCAAAGCCTAAAAAGAGAAATGGGATTCCATCAGGTAGTGAGGCAGAAAAGGGGTATTTTATGATAAAGGAACGAAAACAAAGAAAAAGTCAGTACATTTATAATTCAATGTAGTCAGAAAACAGAATGATAAAGAGCGAATAAAGTCTGACTATGAGATGCCCTTGAATTTTATGCTAAAGACTGGACTTTATTTTGCAAAAGTTGTTCCCAAATTACTGGAAAACCAGCAGCAACCAAATCTCCTAGGATTTGTCTAAAACAAAAAACAAAACAATTCTACAATCCCATTATTAGAGATTCTGATTCATTGGTGCCTCAGAATCTGTAGAGCAGTCCCCCTTCCCCTCGATTTCACTTCCTGAGTTTTTAGTTACCCGTGGTCAACTGTGGTCCAAAAATATTAAATCGAAATTTCCAGAAATAAACGGTTCATAAGTTTTAAATTTTGCACTGTACTGAGTAGCATGATGAAATCTCACGCAGTCCAGCAAATCCTGTCCTAGACTTGAGTCACACCTTTGTCCAGAGTATCCACACTGAATACGCTACCCACTCATTAGTCACTTAGTAGTCGTCTCGGTTATCAACTCAACTGTCAGAGGATCACAGTGCTTGTGTTTAAGCAATCCTTATTTAATAATGGCCCCAAAGCCATTCATATAATTTTTATTATAGTAATATTGTTCTGTTTTATTATAGATGTCGTTAATCTCTTACTGTACCTAATTTATAAATTAAACTTTATCATAGGTATGTATATATAGGAAAAAACAGTATATATAGGGTTTAGTACTATCCGTTACATGAGATTCTGGAGAGGTATAAAATGAATAGAATTGTCTAATAGTAGAAAGTATGGGGTTAAAAGAAGGAAAGAAACTAATATATATTAAGTGCCATTATATTCTAGGCCCTGTGATACATGTACCCTCTATATCCAAAGCTCTGGAGAAAGAGGAACATATATATCAGAAATATTGGTACTAATTACTTTATTTAATATTATTTACCATAGTTTTTGTTTAAAATATTTGCTTTTTTCCAAACACAAAACCTCAGACATCTAACTGGTGTATAATCCTAGGTAAGTCTTATTTTTTTTATATCTATATATAAAATAATTCCATTTCTAAATATTATGGTTCTATAACATTTTATGATTCTTTCTTCACTACCCTCCTCCCCATCTCCAACACAGACAATCAAATGCTAAGTACTACTTATTCTAACTCATTACAACTTTCACATCTTTCCTCTTTTTTCCATTCTTATCGTCACCACAGTTCAGGTCCTTATTACATGGGAAATCTACAAAGCTGTCAACACAGTGAATTGGACATAGCAAATGCTCCTTAGTGCTAAATGTTATTAGACTAACCTAATAGAGTTTATTTAGATTTCTCACCTACAAAATCACTTCTATCCAATGTATCAAACCCACTATCACCAATTTATTTTTTAATGAGATTAAAATCAAATTGGTTCAGTTCTTAATCTTTCAGTAGCTCCCCACCTCTTAACCAATGGAAACTGACACTTCACAGGCATTTCAAGGTCCTCTTCCATATGGCCTCAACTTATCTTTCAAGGCTTAAATTCTCACCATCCCCCTACATGTACTTTTTTTACCAGCTCAACTTAATTCCTTGCTGTTCTCTAAATACATCCTTAAAAATTTTCTGAATTTTCAAAGTTTTTTTTTTGTGCAGTTTCCACCTGACAAGTGAATCATTCCAACCATCTTACATGCACACTTGAAAATTACAGTCATCCTTAAAGATCACGTGGTGGGACTAGAGTGAAGCATGACCCTGAAACTCAGTGTGTTCTTAAATTTTGCAATCTAGGCAATTAACTTGCCTCACCCTAGTCCCAGTCTTAAAGATCATCTAAAAGTGTTACTTCTTCCACAAAGTCTGCCCTGATTCCTCTCAAATTGTGATTCCTATATCTCCTTTAAGCCCCCAAAGCATTTTATATCTCTCCATGGCTTTGCATTCATTTAACAAATTCAACAAATATTTATCAGGCACCTTCTCTGTATCCAGGCACTAATCTAGGAGTTAGAGACAGAGCAGTGAACAAAACAGATAAAAATGCAGCCTTCTGGAAGTTTACTAGTAGGTTTAGAGTAACTTGTTAAATGCATCTGATTCTATTAGCATATTAAACTTGCTGCCAAGGACAGAATCTAATTATACTTTGTAGATCTGCACATGATATCTGCTCAACAAATATTTATTTAATTTAATTTAGAAAAAAGATCGCTACATGATTTTTACAAATATTTTAACTTGTGAATTATAATAACTAAATACAGACATGATTTCTTATTCATCTGACCTTTAAACTTACCTACTAATATCATTGTTGCTTAGGTCAAGCCTTTCCAATGATTGTAATAGTGTAATTTCTTCTGGAACAGATTTTAACTTGTTATCCCGCAGGTCTAGCACAAGGATAGAAGTCAGATGCTTAAGATGTTCTGCCCCTAACATTTCAATCTGGTTTTCACCTACATGTAATTCCTATAAAACCAAAGATCAATCATGTATATTTTTGTATTAAATTTTATACTGGATAATGAAAATCAAATCAAAATCTTAATTTGAAATCATTGAAGAACACATGGAAAAAACTTAACTTTCTAATGACTAAAGTGCTTAAGTTTTCAATTAAGCCATCTATAGCTAAAGAAAAAAGGTTATAAAAAATTTTTCAAGAATTTTCTGGTAATTTAAAAATAAAGGTTTAACCTGGCAGAAAGTTCAAAGTTCATAAAACCGAAGCAGAGAACTGATTTAGTAGTTACATTTATAGAATTACAAATCCAAGATTATACTGATGAAAGATTAAAGTTTTAAAACAAATCAATAAGTTTAAAAAGTTATTTATATTATAATCAGTTTGTTATTCCACATTTTCACTAGTGATTATTATATATGCTGATTTCCCAATAATAGAACCTATAATCAGACAAATAATCTTATAAATAACTTTTTCAGTTCCTTTTAGCACTGTCACCATTCTGTTTTAAAAAATTATTTTTAACACTAATGCGTAAAAGTATACATAAAAGCAAGCAAAGCGTGGTGAATTTAAAAGACAAAGTTAATGCTAAATACTTAAAACTAAAAGTAATTAACTTTAAACACACCTGATTATGACCAGGTAAACATGAAAGGTGGCAACTTATAGAATTAGATACATATTCCTTTTTAGTATTCTCCTATTTCAGGTTTCCTACAGTATGGCCCCAACCTACTGTGTGAGCATCATCGTCTATTACTTCTCTAGTTATAAAATACTCACCAGATGAAATGGACAAATTTCATTTTTTTAAGTTGATTATTTCTTTTTTAAAAAATCTGCTACTAACAATACCATTAATGTATTTAGTAATATTAAAATTCTGAAAAATATTAATATAGGAAAAACATAGCACTTATTACTAATATATATTTTCAAAGTAATACAAGATTTAAAATTTCATTTTTGTAATTAACTTTTGGAAAATACACAGTTATTTAATAATCAACTAAATAGTACCTTTAATAATTTACAAGAAGGAAATTCTGGTAAAAACCGTAATTTATTCCTCCGCAAATAAAGCAATTCTAGTGATTCCATGCCAGCCAATTCAGGAGGTATAGTTTCCAACAGATTTGAATTACAATCCAAATGCTTTAATCCTGTAACATATATTTAGTGAAAAACAAAAATACTTTAATAGAGAAAAAAAATACTGGTGTATAATTGTATATACATTCAAAGAATGTATACATAATCGTGAGAACTTATGAAGCTGTGCTGTTTTATACTGCTATAATAATCAAGAACCTTGAATACAACTGAATTAAATAAATGTAAACTAAATTTTTTTTTTTTTTTATATTTCACTATAATTAAAGAGAATTAATATTAAAGTTACCGTTTAGTAATAGTCCAGGTCATTTTTGTAACATTTAAAAAACAAAGTGCTTTACTACTCTGTTAAAGTACTCTAAAATGTATAAATTATACACTATGAGATTATTATTTCCCTCTATAATTGTACATTTTTAAAAAGAAAAAGCTTAAGGCAGTTAGACATACAAATAGGCATGCATATTAGTTGTATAAATGGATCTCAAGTAGCTTAGACATATCTCTATTTAAAACAGACAAGTTAACTTTCTGTCAAAAAGCCTTGAATTTTTATGTGTTCCCTCCTTTTCTTCATCCATCCATACTACCTCTCTCACTGTCTTCTTTCCTTCCTTTCTTCTTCTATTTTTTCTTTTTTAAATTACATGCTTTCTCTAACACCTTAGCTAATACTCTTGACAAAAATATTCTAACTTGCAGAACATTTCTCTAAATTTCTCTCTTACTTCCTGGATCTTTCTTTCTTAAAAGGCAGAACAGAAAACAGAATTGGAAGAAAAGTAAAGGTCTTCCTTCCCTTAAGACTTCAATAAGCAATTTTCTACCTAATCCATAATACAGATTCTTTCACTTATGATGGCCACAATTTTCCACAATTTACTCTCAACCCTCTAGTCTGAGTAGGCTATATGCATTTTACAACTTTTCTCCTGTACTTTGAACCTGTCAATTTTAATATAATTCAAGACTGAGTTCATAGAACGTCTTAGCTTAGTCTGCTGCTTTCAGTGTTTAAAGGAGATAACTGCTTTCCAAAACAAAACTAACAGTACTACTTTCAACTAATAATATAATAATTTATGTATTATTTGGTGAGAGCATTAAGAAAAAATGTCATAATCTGATCCACCACAAATCCAGTAAATTCTATAAAGAAAAACTTGTTTTAAAGTTAGAGACTGTAGTTTTCACAATTGCTTGAATCTAAGAGCGCTGACAGAGAATATAAGCAGTATGTAGTGGAAAGAGCAATAAGGATGGAATAAAAGGTTTCAAGCCCTGGCTCTACAATTTCCAATATAATTTCTAAGCCTAGGTTTATGAATCTTTAAAATGTAAGTAATACGCATCTCACTTAACTTATAGAAAGGTTGTGAAGGCAAGACTGTATATGTAAAAGCATTCTGAGTTACAAAGAACCATACAAATGTTAGATATTGTTCTTAGGATCCAGTCCTAAATAACAACTAAATGTCCTACTGGAGATAGCTTAAAAATATCATTGTCATGGCTGAAGAACAGAAAGTATGTGATCATTAATTATATAATATACTAGAAAAATTGCTGTAAATTCAAAATATTTCTCTATTGGTTTTTCTATCTGTTCCTATATCTCAAGATATTTCCACTCGATTTATGAAAAAAAAAATCCATGCTTCTTATTATACTCACTCCAGATACCATATTTTATCTTTAACTCTACTTCCTAATAGCTTTATTGAAAAATGGCAAAGAGAAGCACTCAACGACTGGTATCACAAGTAAAAGCTCTCCTAAAATGTAATTCGATTTATGGCAGGTTTAACTTATGCATTCTTATTACAAATGACAAATAGCTATTACTCTAAAGAAAAACAGCACAATTTTACAAATTCATCACAAAATGATCTATAATCAACTGTACAAAATCACTTCTACGACTTATTCCACAAAAGGGAGGTTAAAAAAAAAAAATGAAGAGGGCTTATGTATGATTAGCAAAAAAGGTAAGGTAAATAGTCTACAGTTGACACACAGTGTGGTCATCAACCAAGAAGTAATAATAGTTTGCTTTTAAACAAAAAAGTCATAATGATTTCAGACTCTAAATAAGAATTCTACAATGATTAAGTATATTTATTTAAAGGTACTAAAATGTACCTTAAATATTTTTATCCCTTAATATTAGTTCTACTGGACTTCAAAAACCTCAAGACTAGTTGCTACTGTTGGCATTTACCACCATAAAACCTATTATTTTACTTCTCTGTAACTAACTGTATTAAAATTTACTTTTCTAAATGTGAGTTGCATCAACTTAAAATTTATGTATTTTTAAAACAAAGAAGATTTACTTTTCATTCCACTTATTTCTGCCGGCAAACTCTTCAGTTGATTACTGGAAAGATTGAGTCGCACCAGACTGGATAAAGAAAAACTAGCAGGAATAGTTGTAAGGCGATTGTTTGAAAGATCCTTTAAAAATAGAAAGATAAAATGAAGAAATGAATGAGTAAATTAAGTAAATTATCCCTAAAGTGTATTTCAGAATTTTGTAGGAATCGAAACATTAAAAAAACTATTTCAGAGGTAATGTTTTGTAACCCTCATTCACTGATTTCACAAATCATCATTCATTACCTCCAAATTGTGTGGGCCTATTATGTGTCCAATAATACAGCAGAGAGAAATTACAATGAATTCTGACTTCAGAATTATTTTACATAAAGGTTTCTAGTCATATTGCCGTGCTATATAAAGCCTCCTGTTTTCAATTAAAAAAATCAATTTCTTTATCCAATGTATATTGAGTATCTATAATAAACTGGGGAAACTGTATGGGTAAACTAATATTTGAAACACATCTTTGCAAGAAAAAAAATTATTGAAAGAAAAAAATAAAGCTGACAAAGTGGCTGTTTTAATTTGAGGAAAAATTATTCCCTCTTGTTTCTTCTGATAACCTAAGTCTGCTTTGACTAAGTCCAGAAGTCTATTCCACTCTCTATTTTGTATTCATTCAAGCTTGCCTAATTAGTCTCTATACCACGATGCTTCTTTAAGTCATTGTTTCTGTTTTTCCTTTAAACAGTTATGAGAGGAATTTTTTTTGAAACTCCCTTGAAAAGACAATGGTATAAATCAGATAATTCTTATGACATCCAAATTCGGTGTAAGTACTCTACTAGCTATCAGCAAACTGTTAGGTAGGGCCAGTGGCAACAATAAGAAAGAAATAACAAAGGAACTATTCTCTGAAGACTTTCAATTAGTCTAAGATTAAACAATTACATTCTGTAACTCCAAGAAGATAGATAAAGGTAAAAATGCTGGCTCAGCATTTTAAAAAAATATGTGTACATATATACATATGTACTGTATTTATTATTTTAACATAAAATAACATATTTTCGTATCTACAACATAGAATATAATAATCTACAAATCAATACTCTCAGCTCTAAGAATTCCCAGATTACTAATAAATAAATATGGTGTAATATCAAAAGTTACTGATCACTAGATGAAATGTAGTATTGTAGATTGGGTCCTGAGACAAAAAAAAAGGACATTAGTGGAAAAGGTGGGAAAATTTTAATAAAATCTGTAGTTTAGTTAGTAATATTGTACCAATGTTAATTTCTTAATTTTTACAATTGTCCCATAGTTATGTAAAATGTTAACATTAGGAAAGCTGGGTGAAGGGAAGATGAGAACTCTCTGTATTACCTTTACATTTCTAAAAACCTAAAATTGTTCCAATAAAAATTAAAATTAAAAGTTTCTAACAGAGAAGATATTAATTCACAAAATCTTGACATTTTTAAAGAACCCAAATCAACAGAATTACTAATAAAGTTAAACATTTCATTATTACAGTTAATAATTAAATTAGATATAAAATATAAGTACATTAAATATAAATTAATATTTATGATGTCATTTCTTCAATATTTATTTAGTAGCATTATGTTAAACAGTTTTTATATAACTAAAAATATATTAGCATATATTATTACAGATGCTTATTCTTTTAATATAATATACTGTTTTAATATACTGTTGCTCACATTATCATTTATTTGATACTGAGTCCTTAAACAATTCCCAGCTAAAACATCCTTTCATTATGCTACTTGGAACCAGGGAACCTATAAAAGATGAAACAACTGGGAACTGCTGTAGTCTATTAGAAGGTTTCCTTTCTATTCTAAATAGACTCTTTAAAAAAAAATTTAATTGCTGTCTTTTACCACAAAATCTGACGGCTTCCTCCTTTTTTGTCATTCATTTTATTTACCTATGACTTTTATTTTCCAAACCTTATTTCCAATATGATCAGACTGGAAGACAGAAATAATGAAGGAATGACTGAAGAAAGCACATATTGTAATTTCAGCATTAGAGCAGATAAGGGAAATATCAAGGAGGATGTATTTACAAAAAAAAAAAAAAGAGTAAAAGAAATAATTTTTCCTTTAATGAAAAATAAAGGTTAAAATGACATAAATACATTTATTAAAACACGTAATAGTGAAAAGAACAAGAACATAATATAACTATGTGGAGTAGAGATTATATATTGGAACATCTGATCTAATACAGTTTAAGTCTTTCAGATAGGATACCTTACAGTGGAATTTTACTCCTTCAGTGGTAAAGCAGAAAAAAAAGGGAAACACCTTGATGTCAAACTGACTTATGTTAAAATCCTGAATTCTTTACTTACTAGTTGAATGACTTCTGATAAGTTACTTCTTTTTCATAAGCCAAGTTTCTTATCTGCATTAGGGGATAAAACTATCTACTTTGCCATATGCAAAGCACACAATACCTATTGTTTTTATAGTACTTAATATGATTTAAATAATATTTATATTGCTTTATAGTTATCTCTAAGAGGTGACGTAGATGTAATAAAAATTTTGAAAAACAACAAAAAAAGGCAGATCTTAAAGGGATTATCTAGGTACCGAGGGGACACTCAGAGGAGAGAGGGCTATAGGGCCTATAGGGAGGAAGTGAAATATAGAAAATGGAATTGATATCCTCTAAAGACACCTTTCTTCTATTTTGCTAAGTCATAAAAGCCTCAGAATAACAAAGTTATCTTCATCACCCCTCTCTCAAACTCTATTCCTAAATTAAAACCTAAGATAATTTCATAAGAAAACAAAGGAAAAACAAATTTACAATGACTAATTTAGAAATCTAATTAAAATGCATAGTTTCTGATAATTTAGTTACATAATCACCAGTCCAAGTTCACATGATTTCAATTATAAATCCAAATTCTGATGAAAATATCCCACCAACCTCAAATTACATAACAAGTGGAAAAACCACAACTTACCAAATCTTCTAAATTGAAAAGTTGTTCAAATCCCTCTGGTATGCAAGTTAGTTCATTATGCTGGAGATAGAGACCCTTTAGGTTTCTTAGATTTGTAATTTCTTCAGGGAGTATTTTCAGTTTGTTATGGCTATTAATAAAATAAATGCTGAGTAATTTGGTGACAACTTATTAAATGCTTATAAAGGCATTTTTTTTACTAACTACATGGACTCATTAAAATATGAAATATGCTTACTAATTTTAAATATTTATCTAACTTCATATCCTAAAAGTATACACACACATTAAAATAGGAATCTAAAGTTACTGAATTGAGGGTCTCAAAGAAAAACAATAAATAAAAGTTTTCAAACAAATAATTTGTGAACTTTTGATTGTTTTCTTATAATCAACTCTTGATTTTACATGTAATGTGAAAACTCAGATACTATATCTGAACTTTAGAATTTTGACAAAGATGTGCACACATACATTACAAAAGGAGTGACATCTATGAGGATTATGTTTTAAACTCAGCACTCAAGATAAAAATAGTTATTTCTGTCTAAGGGCCGAGTATGTCAATTTGAAAATAATACGAAACTCCACTCTTCTTTGTATTTAGTCTTAACTTTTGGCTCAGTCTTTCTATATAGTCAACATATTGGTTTAAGAGAGGTCTCAAGTCACTAAGGATGACACATGCTCTGATAATTAAGAGATGAGTTATCCTGTTCCTAGATTTATCACTTAGGAATTCCACTCTATTTTCATGCCATATACAATTACTTAACAAATAGCAGGGAAATGGGAAATATAATGGGGTAACAATAACTTTAAGTTGTATTAAAATAAAACTAGTTAAAACTAAAATGCCAAAAGATGTGTTCTAAAATAAGAACCACTAAAAATTGTCAAAAATTGGTTATTATCATGTAATTGAAATCTTTGTATATTTGCTAGGGATCTAGTTGGACAGAGATGTAATTCTGCTATATATGTCCTCAATTTCCTTTCCTCATCTATTTCCTCCACCCTCATGCTCATAATCTTAAGAGTTGGAAGCTAAAGCTAATGTCACACCCACTCTATACTACCTCACCTCTTCCTCTGAACTCTATTCTTGCCTTTGCAGGCCACATCCATGCCTTTGACTTATAAGGGAAAAAGTTCTAATGTAGTTCTAAACAATTAGCACCTTTTTATGTACAGATATTTTTGTTGATTTGCGGTCATTTTAAGTTTTTCACAAGATAAGGATTATTATTTGAAGCACTATTTTACCTCAAAACAGTTAACATACCTACAGAAAACAGAGACTTGACTATGGTGTGTTAAATAGGTCTGTAACAATATCTATTTTATAAACCATAATTTTCAAACTATGTTTTGAATAAACCTTTTTGTTCTTCTCCTAAATGAAATATTCCCTCATTCATTTTTCCCTAATCTGTGTATATATAACATATAAGGCAGTTATTCTTTCTTGAAAGTCTGGATGTGTAATGAAGGGCAAAGAGAGTTAGCAAGAGCTTTAGCCACCTGGCCTCCCATGTATGTACCTATCAATGAATACCAGATTCATATTCATAGAACCCAAGGAGTCCTCAGAAAATATTAAAAACCACTAATATCAAAACTATGAAATTTTCATCATTAATGAAAGAATTGTTTTAAATTTCTTCGTATTACTTAACACCTAGATATTTTTTATAATGTCAAAGTAACTTAAAACTTGAGATATTAACAGAGGTTTTCTAAAAAAAACACTTAAAATCGTTTCATAAAAATAAAACAAAAAGTATTTTTTAAAAAATCAACTGGCTCTAAATTTTAAAACCAGAAAACATGTAGGCAATTTCAAAACAAAAAGTAAACAAAAATAACCTAAGAAAAATGCAAAAATATTTTCTAGTGTTAAAAAGGTTTTTAATTTTTAAAGAATATTAGACTTACACTCTATACTAGCAATATTGAAATAAATAAGTTTAAATTTTACCTGACATTAAGTCTCTGAAGATTTTCTAATTCTCTTATAGCAGAAGGAAGGGATGTTAGCTGATTGTCATGTATCTAAAAGTTATTAAAAGACACAGTCAGTATCTTAGTCTTATAATGAACCATACATGAGCTTTGCTGTTGTATAAAATTCTTCAACAATAATCTTGTTCTTCTAATTCCATAGCATTGAGTTGAACTATTGGAAATTGTTCTGTGTATAGAATAGGAAAAGGAGTTTGAAATAGACCAAACTGCTTTTCAGAAATTATGAATATTAAATATTAAAAGTAAAAAACAAACTTCACCTTATTGAGTGGAATTTCAATCTCAGATGAGAAATGAGAGTGTTAGAATCTAACAATGGCCCTCTGATAGCATGGTTTATGTCAACCAAAAAAATAAATGAAAGGGGAGGGGGAGCCTTTTCTCATGTTGTCAAAGAATCATTGTTTTCAAGGTACAAGGAATCTTAGAGAGCACCTAAGCCAATCCATTCATTTACAAATGAATAAAATAAAAACTTCTCTAGAAATATGACTAGATAATACTTTTTCAGACATGAATTAAAAGATTTTTGATGTCCCTAAGAACATCAGAAATCTGAAGACTGCGACATAAACTACTCATGCTTTACTTTACCACATGACATGGCAACTAGAGACTAAAACATAGTCCCTGAATAAACACACAAAAATTTAAGTTCAATAATTTAAGTCGGTGTGAAAGATAAGTTAAATAAACATAATTAATTGTAAGTATAGTTAACTTGAACAACACGGGTTTGAACTGCATGGATCCTCTTATACATAGATTTTTCTTAGTAAATAATGTAAATGTATTTTCCTTATGATTTTCTTAATAACATTTTCTTTATCTTGCTTTATTGTAAGAATACAGTATATAATACATATAACATGCACAATATATAGTAATCTACTATTTATATTATTGGTAAGCCTGCTGGTCAACAGCAGATTAGTAGTAGTAAAGTTTTTGGGGAGTCAAAAGTTATACATAAATTTTCAACTGCACAGGTATTGGTGGCCCTAACCCCTGCATTGTTCAAGGGTCAACTGTTTTTGCTTTAACGTCTGGAATGATGATATTAGAAATAATAGCAATAAAAAACAAAAGCAGCAGTAATCACTTGTTAAATACCAAATCTGTTTGTATCTATTAGCTCATTTCATTCTAACTCCTTTTCCTATTCTATTAGCTCATTTTAAGAACAATTTTTAAAAATAAGTAGTAACATGAGTCCTGGTTTCTACGTGAAAACTGAGGCACAAAGAGGTAACTTTCCCAAGGTTATACAGCTATCAAGTAGTAGTCAGAATTTGAAGCCTCGTGTTCTAATTCTGCAATCTTAAACCATTATGCTATGCCTAATGATAATTTCTTATTCTCATTTGCATTCTATCAACTGAACATGGGTTTTCTGCTTATCAAAGCCTAAATTTAGATTTAGAGTCTCTTCAACTAATGATCCATATCTATAATCAGTCAACTTACATCAAGAACAGTGAGTGCAGGCAGGAGTCGGAGGTCATCTGTAAGTGACTGAAGTTTATTGTTGGATATGATTAGCTTGGTCAAATCTGTCTGCTCCCACCATCGTTCAGTAGCACTGAATGAAAGATTCTGATTAGCTTCCTCAGGGATATCCACATTTATTCTCCAGACACACTGAGGTACTATTTCCACCACAACCAGACCAAAAAGAGAAAAGAAAACAAGAAAATGTTAAGTTACATTTTATTTACTGACTATAAGTTACAGTTTATTTACTGAAAAGCAATTGCTAAAACTTTAAAAAAACACAGCTTCAACTAAGTCAAATAGCAATGAATTGCAAGTAGAGTGAAAATTTATTCAAAAACAGAATATGTAATATGTATTTTACATATTATATCTCACTTTCATCTTTATTCAACTATATTTACTCCACACAGCACACTGTGGTACATACACAAGACAAATAAAGAATGGACTGTACCGTTATGCTAAGAGAATAAAAGAAGGCATGGAAATCAACATTTATAACGTACTGTTATAACTTTTATAATAAAAGTATGTAAAGTCTTAGAAAGCACTGGTAATAATAGCTAATAATAATAATAGACAACATTTACAACTACTAGGAGATTTTCTAAAATACTAACTCAAACCTCATAACAATTCTGCAAGGTAGGTACTATCACTATCCTCATTTTATAGATGAGAAAAATAGGACACAGAGAAAATTATAATTGACCTAGAATTATATAGCTAGTAAGTAGCAAAGACGGAATTTAAATTAAAAATAAAGGATGCCAATTTTTAAAATACAAATGATGCAACATATAAAAGTAATCTTATGTGTATATATACATATATACACGTGTACACGTGTACACATATATGTGCATATATAATAGACAAATATCCATATTACATACATATGTATATATGTAATATATATCTCATAGGGTAGATAATATCTTTAAACACCACCACCCAACAGAACTTTCTGCAATGACAGAAATATCCCACTACCTGCACTATTCAATATGGTAGCATATGGCTAGTGAATACTTAAAATGTAGCTAAAGTGACTGAAGAACTTTTAATTTTATTTAATTTTGGTTAATTAAAATTTAAGTAGGCGTATGTGACTACAGGCTTCCACAATAGACAGCAAGGCCCTTATCAAATACTGAGAAAAAAAGCAGAGGACAAAATCTTCATAGCCTCGGGATAGATAAAATTTCTTAGTGCAGAAAAAGTACAAATCATTAAAAAAAAAAAATTGATAAACAACTTCGTCAAAATTTAAATTCTATAATTTTCTAAAGAAATTGAGAAATTGCAAGTAGAGTGAAAATTCACTCTACTTGCAAGCCTCAGAATAGAATATATTAGGTAGATATCAATATAGATGGATATCTGAGAATGACTCATAACTCATAAGACAAATAGTCCAATTTAAAAAATAGACCAAAAAACCTGAACACTTGGCAAAAGATATACTAATGGCTAATGAGCAGTTGAAAAGATGCTCAACATCATTAGTCATGAAGGAAATGTAAGTTAAACCATAAGGTGGTAGTATAACACAACCACAAGAATGCTAATATTCAAAAGACAGACAATAAAAGTACTGGTAATGATGTAGAGCAACTGAATCTCTATTACTAGGGGCAGACGATTCGGTGAATTATAAAGTTAAATATACACATATTATTATACGTCCAGCAATTCCATTCTTTCCAATCTGTATTTTTTCTGTGACAATGTCTATGACAGATGATATTCACTTATTAGCTAACACTTTTCCTCTCCTACTCAAGAAACGTATTAAAATGTGAGTGAACATGAATGTCATTAATATAAGGATACATTTAAGTTTGCACCGCTTTATTAAACACTTTGGCATTGATAATAACTTGAGATATACATCTCAAGAGACTGAGACACTAAAGTTTAGAATTACTTTAACAGATCAAGAAATAGGAATGGGATTTTCAATTAATTAGTTCCTTATTTTATAATCCAAAGAGGTAGGCTTCACTGGATTTCAGTTTACTGAAAATTAAATGTTCACCTCGAGATTCTGCCATTACATCTAGATCAAGGCATTTTCCTCTTGCTTTCATTTTTAAGAATTAGCTTGTTTTGATGATCTACTCACCTGGAAGCACAGTTTCTTTCTGGAATTATTTGTTATTAAAATCTGGATTCTTATTAGCTGTTTAGAATATCACAGTAAATTCCATTAAGACAACTAGTAATCAAAATACAGTCAAGCTAATTTATCAGAATACTTGAAGATGGTTGTTTAAAACCTTGGTAAATATACTGTTTATTTTATACTTTTTATCTTGTCATAACTATACATACGGAATAAGACAAATCTTCATTACCCTAAAATAGAAGGCATGACATCTTGAGGCCTAGTAGTCCTAGACCTATTTACTTAAATCCACAAATGGACACTAACCAAACTGCTCTCTTCAAGATATGGAAGGATAGCCTTACACCCATATTTCCCTTTTAAATAAGGCTTTCTAAACTAATTTGGCTTGTTTAATAAGTTATCCACTTATCAATTTTCCTATCAGTTTAACAGTTTGGTTTCCTTTAGAATTTAGCATTCTTTTATTTCAAACTCTGGCACCTTTTACTTTCCTTCAGTTTTTGATGAATCAACCCAAAACATTCCTATAATACTGTTCTGCCAGGGTCATGCAACCACAAGGCAATAATTAATAACTCCTTTTTAACTCTACTATTTTATCTGATCTAATGAAACAGCTGCAATATCTCTAGTGAATATATCATTTGTGATGATATATTCTTAAGTTGCTGCTAATAAAAATGCTGTCACTTAAAATTTTCAGAATTATTTCTAACATTCTTCTTTGAAGTTGGTTATTAAGTTATTTTGTTTAGGCATACCTTTCTAAGTAAGTTATAGAACTGACACCAAAATGATGACTTTAAAATTATCATCAATATTTGGATATTAACTATAGTAGACATAACATTATGTGCAATATTATAGTCATTAAAAATAATCAGATTTTTCAAGTGACACTGAAAAATGTACAAATAGAAGTCAGAAAGGACTCAGTACAAATCTAAATATGTTCAAAATAATACACAGAAGGCAAATTATACATACATATTTAGACAAAAAAAAAAAAAACAGAAAAATCTGCAAAATATAAATGATTAACCCTAGATGGTTATTTTGGCTTTTTATGTTTGCTATAGGATGTAGTTTTTCTACAGCAGACATAATGCTTTTATAAAGAAGAGAAAATAATAAATGGTATTTTCACAAAATAATTAAGGTCTATAAAAAGAAAGGATATCTAAAAACCCTAGAGAGTACCTATATTTCAGTTTCAGGTAAAAGTTAATCTGTATTGGTAACAGTTAACAACGCTGACAGGGTAATAAAACCTCACTGATCTTCAAGCTCCTGTTAAAAAAGAATTGTTTCAAGGAGACCACCATCTAAGAATCGACAGAATTTTAACTTTTTGTTATATACATCTAAATAAAAGACTAGATTCTATTTTTCCAATATAGGAATAATGGGCACGAATGTACTTAACAAATACATTTTTATGATTGTATAAATATGAAGGAGGAAATAAAGACTTGGAGTAACACGTTTATCATTTAACATATATAATTCTTTTCTTTTTAAGCAAGTAAATTAAATTTTACTCTTAATATGAAAGCTCAGAAAACATATGACATTTGCTTGCTACCGTATTAACTATTTTTTAAATTAAAATTATTGGGGTGACACTGGTTAATCAAATAGGTTTCAAGTATACAATTCAATGTCATATGTATACTGCATTTTATGTTCATTACCCAAAGTTAAATTTCCTTTTGTCACCAAATATTTGATCCCCTTTACCTCATCTACCTCCCTCAGCCCCTTCTCTCTGGTAACCACTAATTTACTGTCCAAGTCCATGAGTCTGTTTGTCTCATTTGTTTGTTGCTTTCAGTTTTATATACCTCATATGAGTAAAATCATGATTCTCAACATCTCCTATAGCCATTTTATCTTGTTTTCTGGTAGCTCAGTGTCTCTATTGGATTTTTTTGGTGTGGTTACCATTAAATTTATGTGAAGGAAAGTTGTGTGTACACACAGAGTAGTCCTTTATCTTCTGAGTGCACATTATCTCTTCCCCTTTGCAGATTCAGATCTTCACCCCCTCCCCTTTACTGTTTTTGTTGTCTCAAATGATCCCTATTTATGCTGTACATTCATTTCTAGGTTGCAGTAGCTGTTGTCTTCTTTTTAAAGGGTTTTTTGTTGTTGTTTTTTTTGCCTTTAACCATAATGTAATATTTATTTTAACAAAGGCTGCACTTTCCTGTTTCTGTGTGCCTGTTAGTCATCTTTCTCATAGTTTTGTATGGTTTAGCCCTTTTATGTCAGGTAGAATGACCCACTCCATTATTTCCTGTAATGCAGGTCTTGTGGTGGAAAATTCCCTCAGCTTCTGCATATTTGAAAAGGTCTTTATTTTTTCTTCATATCTAAAGAAGAACTTTGCTGGATATATTATTCTTGGCTAGTAATTTCTCTCTTTCAATAGTTTGCATATTTGGTTCCATTCTCTCTTAGCTTGTTAAGTTTGTGATGAAAAGTCTGATGATAATCTAATGGGTTTTCCTTTATAAGTTAGCATCTTCTTTTCCCTGGCTGCCTTGAGATTTTTTTGTCATTAATTTTTGATAATTTTAATATAATGTGTCTTGGAAAAGACCTTTTTGGGTTGAGATATAGGTGTTCCGTTTGCTTCTAGGATTTGAGCATCCAGTTCCTTCTGTAGTTTTGGGGAATTCTCATCAACTATTTGTTTGAATATGCTCTCTGTTCCCTTCTCCCTCTCTTCTCCTCTAGTATACCCATTATTCTTGTATTGTTTTTTTTTTTTATTATCAGATAGTTCTCATAGTTATTTCACTTTTTCCCCACTTTCAAGTCTCTCTCCTTCCATCTGCATCATTTCCAGATTTCTGTCTTCAATATCACTAATTCTTTCCTTCATTTGGTCAGCTCTTTCCTGAGCTTGCTATTTCATTCTTCATCGCTCTTAATGAGTTCTTCAGCTCCAGAACTTCCATTTGGTTCTTTTTTAGAGTTTTAATCTCCTTGGTTAAGTATTCCCGTTACTCATGGATTTTGTTTCTAAGCTCTTTGAACTGTCAATCAGAATTTTCTTGTATCTCTCTGAGTTTTTTCAGAAGTGCAATCTTGAATTCTCTATTATTTAAATTGTACATATCTATACTTTTAAGCTTATTTTCTGGGGATTTTTCATTTTCTTTCTGAGTTGCCTTGTCACCTTGGTTGTTCATGGTTTTTGACGGACTATTTCTCCACCTAGGCATTAATGGGAATGTACTCTTTAAAAAAAAAAAAAAAGAAAATTTATTATGTAGTGATCTCTCGTTAGCAGGTTGATGAGGTTTTTCTTTAGATTTCCAGTGGGTGGCGCCCAAGCCTTCTGCGCTGCTCAAACCTCCTGGATCTCTGCTTTGAGGTTAAAAATAACCTTTATTCTCTGAAGAGCTGTGTCTCCCCTCTGTCACCAGGTCGCCTCAATCCCAAGGTTCATCTTTGTGAGAGAATGTGAAGGGCGATGGGGGTCCGAGCCTCTGAAAAGGCCCTGAAGTCTGGTACTGCCCCAACAGTCAGATGAAATGCTCTGCTGTTTCCATCCAAATCAGCCTGACTGAGCAGGAGAGGCCAGTGCTATGTGTGGCTGTTTTCCTTCCAGTAATTCTGGCCCTCAAGCTTCAACTGTCTGGCTTCTATATCTCCTCTACTATCACTAGGACCAGCTGCACTGTGTGTTTCAGTTTTGACGGCTGCAGATTCCCCTGAGTACAAGAGTTGAGGTTGCATGCTCTGGAATGGTAGAAGGAGGTGGCCAGGCTCTGTGACTCAGATTTCTGCCTGGCAATGGGGGTTGCTAAGACACAGCTGTTGCCCCTCCATACTCAGTCTCTGCTTTGCTCTCTGCCTTGCTTACTGGGCTCCAACACATGGAATATGCTGATCACTCAGGCAGGAATGTTTTGGACTTCAAAGAGTCAGAAAAACACTGTGTAATTCTCCCTTCCCCCTCATCCTGCGAGCAGCTCCGGGCTGCATTCTGCAGCACCTGCTTCCCTTTCTCCTCCCAGCTACTGTGATTTGCCCACCTTCAGATGTCTGATGCGCAGACTCCTCAGACGAGCTTGTGTGCAGGTTGGGTGTTATCTGTTGGACTGTAGGTGTTCAGCTTGTAATTTCAAGGGGAGAGATCAGGGGCGATCTCTCACACCACCATGCTTTTGACAGCACTTCTAACATATGCAATACTTAATAAATAAATTTGAATAAAACTCATGTTAAAATGCTTATGCGACTGAATTGTTCAAAGTGTCATTTTGCTTCCTTGGTACCTAGTACAATATCTAGAAGAAACATAGAAAGGTACATAAGAGATGCTATTTAAATAAATATGTAGAACTCCGCATAACATATAAACACGTCCATATTTATTATTTCATATATTTCATATAAAATATTTCTTATGATATCTCATACATAAGAAAGAATCCATGTTTGATAATATCTTTTGAACATAATTCAGAATTTTAGGTAATACTATTTGGGGATACTAATAAAGATAATGAGGGGACTTTTTAAAAAATCAGTATATTTTTAAAAATACAACAATGTGTAGGCCAGTACAAGGGACAATTTAGTAAAAGTAATAATCATTTCTGCAATTACTTTATGTCAGAAAAACACTTTGTAGCTTTTATCCAAACTTCATATAACACTGATTTTAAGAACCATCACCAATAGGCTACTGGCCTCTTTTATATGTCACTTATTTATTGAACCATCAGTTATTGAGCAGAGACATGTAGCATGAAAAGGTAAATGACAAACATGCTCAAAAATAAGGAAACAAACAATCCAGTTAAAAATAGGCAAAAAATCTGAACAGGCACCTCACCAAAAATATACAGATGGCAAATGAGCATATGAAAAGTTGATACACATGTCATTAAAAAATAGCAAATTAAAACAACTGTGAGAAACTACTACACATCTATTAGAATAAACTCCCAAAATCTGATAATACCAAATGGTGGCAAAGATGTGGAGCAACAGGAACTCATTCATTGCTGGTGGGAATGAAAATGGTACATCCACTTTGGAAAACAGTCCAGCAATTTCCTATAAAGTTAAGCATAGTCTTACCATGTGATCTGGTAATAGGGTTTCTAGGTTTATACTCAAATGAGTTGAAAACTTATGTCCACACAAAAACACGCACACAAATAGCAGCTTCATTCATAACTGCCAAAAACTAGAAGCAACTGAGGTGTCCTTCAAAAGGTGAATGGTTAAACGAAATGGTATATATCTATCACGAAATATTATTCAGTGACAAAAAGAAATGAGCTCTCAAGCCACAAAAAGAAATAAACTAAAATGCATATGTTTAGTGAAAAAAAGCCAGTCTGAAAAAGCTATATACTCTGATTCCAATTATATGACATTTTAGAAAAGGTAAAACTACAGTAAAAAAAAAAACTGGTGGTTGCCACAGGTGAAGCAGAGTAGGAATAAAATAGGTAGAGCTTGGGAGATTTTAAGGGCAAGAAACTATTCTATATGATACTGTGATGGTGGATACATGGCATTATGCATTTATCAAAACTCAGAACTGTTTAACACTAAGAGTGAACAGTAATGTAAACTATGGAGAAAATTGTTTTTGTTATTATCATTGTTAAAGCGTAGGAATCTGAAAAGAGATGGGAGGTCTTATATAGATACTCAGTGGTAAGATTTCAAAAGGCTTTTGTATGTTGTACTAAGAAATTTATACTGAATCTTGAGGGCTATGAGGAGTCATTAAATACTGTGAGTGACATAATAAGATCTGTGTTGTGGAAAGTTAACTCTTGGTAATGACAATGATTTAGAGAGTGAGACTGAAAACAAGAAATCCAGGAGGCTATTGCAATGATAACAACACTGTATTTTTTATGTACCAGTCACTTTATGTACATTATCTCATTTAAACCTTAGTAGGTCCTATTATTATGACATTATAAATGAGAAAATAAGGCACAGCAAGATAAGCATCTCAAAGGTACATTAGCAAAGATACAAAGATAAGGAGTACGGCCCCATATAAAGGACTACTATAGTTTAGAATTATAGCAGTTTGGATGTTTAAGGTTGACCGACAATAGATGAAACTGAAGGTTATAGATAAACACTTTCTATATTATGGTTAACAAAAACTGCTTTTTGATATGTAATCTACAAATACCACATGCCTCTCCCACTTATATCTTTTCTCATAGTGGTAATTGCTATTTAAATATTAAGCAGGTAAGAGAACAGAGTGTTAGCAATGGTAAAGATAGATACTTAGGAAGGGCCTGAGGTGTGACCTCTGAGCAGAATCTTTACAGGAAGCAAAGGAGTGAGCCCTAGTCAGGTATAAAGGAAAATGTTCCATTCTTTTGGAAAAGCAAGTGTATAGGCACATCAGTAGTTTTAAAATAATTATTCTCTTATTCATTAAAAGCTTTATCAAGTAGAGCAGAGATTTTGTTATATATCCTTTCATTCATTTAGCAAGTATTTGTTTGGTCTACTCTCTACATGGCACAATAAAAAAGCAATCATTAGTAGGAAAATGGAACGTTTTCACCCTGGATAGACTAAAACCTGACAAGTAGAAGAAAAAATTAGAGAAAGAATGTTATATTTTCTCTCTCCACTCTT
>NW_006441955.1:18655509-18656089 GCF_000325575.1 Pteropus alecto
CAAAATATAATCAGAAGAGCATCTGGCTATTATTCATTCATGGTATCTGGATTTATGCTTGTTGATCTTTAGGTTTTTCAGGATGGTTCTAGATTCATTTTTTCTGGCGTCTAACTTGGTCAGCAGTTTAGGAAATATGCTCATTATTCCTTGTATTTAGGACTCTGCCCAGCTGCACCAAGAAAAGAGTCTTGATAGGGAAGAGTGGCATTCACGCTTAAGAGGGGGAAAATGAGAGCCAAATAAAGAAAGTATCTGCCCATTATTTGATAGCTAATTTTATTTCATAGACTGTGGGTATCCGGGAAAGCGGCCCGTTTAAATTTTGGCCATATTCCCAGCAGGATCCTTTCACCAGTGACTCCTGGAGCGAAATTAGGAACCGAACTGACGGAGCCAATGGAAAAGGGACGAGTGCCTTAATTAGAGCACTGGGATCCTGCCTAGGGACCTGAGGCAAATGTGGCCAAAGCCAGGCCAGAGGAAAAGGAGGCCACCAGGGGCAAGTGCTTTCTGAAAGGAAGCACGATCGGCTCATAACCTCCGGACCTTACCTTCACTGAGGTTCCGACCCGACAGA
>NW_006441955.1:18656121-18720902 GCF_000325575.1 Pteropus alecto
CTGGCTGCCTTTAACAGCCCCTGGGGTACTGAAGCACCGCAGTCTCTCCTTTCAGCTCTGAAACCTGCTTGCGGATTCCGCTCAGCAACTGCCTTCAGGCGCGACATGTTCAAACCCCGGGTCCAGAAGCAGAGCCCGGTGCGTGACGCTTAAAGGCTGCGCCGCTTGAGGCCCCGCCCCTGCCGGGAGCGAGCGGTCGGTAAGCCTGGCCCTGGCTGGGCCTTCACTCCTGGCGGCGCGGCCCGGATGTCGTCACTGTCCGTCCCTGGGGCTGGAGGACAGAGGAGCCCTTCCCGTTGCCGGTGCCGGCCTTGTGTCTTGAAATTACTTCGCTCAAGTAAGTGTGTTTAACCGGCTGAAGAGGGACTTTAGGGTTTATCGTTTGCACTATTCCTGCGACTCCATGCTTCTCTGTGCACCCGCCGTGGCCAGGGTGTCGGGAAAGAATAACCTTCTCTTCCCTCCTCGCCTGGCCTGAACATGGGCCTTTACTAAAACTTGAGACCTGGGCGCGGTCTGCAGCCACTCTGGACCCCAGCCTGTGTTTGTCGATGATGGCAGTGGCGCCAGACCTTCCGTCCAGCGTAGGAAGTAAAACAGATTTCTGTTCTTTGGGCCTGTACTCCGATTCCTAGAATTAGTGCATCTGGCCTGTTGCCTGCCGTATTGAGTTTATAATAGCCCAGCATAGGAGGTAGTCTGAGATGGAAGGGTTGGCAACAGAGAAAGGGAGGAGGGAGGGGGATGCTTAATTATAAATGTTCTTTCTACCAGACAGTTTAGGGAGACAAGCAGAGGCGCAAGCTTTAGTATAGTGAAAACAGCTTGGACTTTGCAGTCTAGGGATGCGAGTTCGAATTCCATCTGCTTCCAAATTCTACAAGCTATGTAACTTTAGGCAGTTTTACTTGATCACTTTTAAAGCTCACTCCTTTTTTTTTTTTTTTTTTTAATTTAGGGATAATTTCTATCATTTTTTTAATTTAGTGGAATGAAGCTTAAGTTTTAAGTCTGAGCTCTTGGTAAGGGACTCCAATTCAGAATAGAAAATGAAAATTTTGTTCACTTAAGTCGGTTTTCCTGGAACGTTAGTTTCTGTCTGAAATGTACAGCTTTTTTCATTTGTTCAGCAAATAAGTAAGAACTCATCATTTTTAATACGACTGGGTGCTAGACTTGTTTTTTGCTTGGTCGTTTTGTTTTAAAAAACATTTACCGGGAAATATCCTCCTAACCCCCCATCAACTTGGCTGGGACTCGGTAGGATATTTGAAAGGTAGGATGACAGATTCTGCAGCACGCATAGTTTTGCGTAGGCCCGGGTTCTGTCTACCTGTAAAATTCGGTTTTTAACCCCCCTCTCGCTATTTTTTTTCTTCTTAGTTTTGTAAAGTCTTTTACACTAAAAGTGAACAGCAGAAAAGTACCAGTAACAGTACCCAGCAAGAAAGAAGTGGGTTTTAAAGCAAAGACCATAGGAGTTTTTGCAAGGTCATTAATGAGGTCCTCCCACCTCAATTATCTTGACAATATTCATTATAGCCACCTTATTGAGCCCTTTCTAAGTACCAGACTCAGCAAAATAACTAATTTTGCTGTTTCTTATTTAGCACAATGACCAGTTTTGTAGATGAAAAAATTGAGGCTAAAAGAAATTAAGAAACTTGCCAAAGTCACAGTTTGTATAAGTGGTATGGCCAGGAATTTGAACCTAGATTTCTCTCCAAAACCTTTCTTATTAGTCATTATGATTTGCCTGGTAGCTTTTATTTCATCATTTTCAACTTGCTTTTATCCTAGAGCCATTTTAAGAGACACTTCAATTGTTTTAGAAGAGATTAATTTATTATAGAAAAACCTTTTTTCTCCTATGTAGGATGTAACAGCCTACCTTTCGAGGATGAATTCCTCAAGTGTAGTTTACAATAGCCACCCCTCCCCCTACAATAAATTCTTCTTTAGTTCAACATTGTTTTAAATAACTTGCAGGGTGTAATTTTTTTCATTTATTGTGCTTCCACTTCAAGTTAAATATTTCATTATTGATGTTTAATTATAGTATTATGTTGAAACATTGTTGCATTCTGTGTAAGAGAAGCATATCCTGTTTCATGGAAAAGTAAAGCAATTGTGAAAAAATCCAAGAGACCATATACTACAGTTATGGTATAAACTAACATATGTAAAAATGTTACTAGTATATATATCTATAATATACTATGTATTGTACCTGTGTAGCAAGTGCAGATTGAGCAAATTGAGGGTGAAATTATTTCCTCGTGCAGTTGGGAAAATTTTATCTCAAGTGATGGGAACCGAAAGCTTATCAACTTGAATTGAGCTTCTTTATGAGAGATTATAGTTATATATAGTTATATTTGTGGGAATTAGCTTCTCATAGTAATTATGTTACTTTAGGAAGAATGCATTACAAACAAAAAACCAAGCCCTTTTTTAGCGTGAGCATTTAAGCTAAAGTATTTTTTTACTTGGATTATTAAAATAATATGAAATGGATGTCTCCTTTGCAAGGACTGGAGACTACTGCATAGCTACCTTTTGAAACATAATTTGTCTAGATATAATTTATTATATTCATTTTATTAAAGTAATGGAAGATTTCTTCCACCTTCTTTGCTAAATAAAAAAGGGGAAAAACTAAAAATATATTGAACCTAGGAATTACATCGCCAAAAATACTGTTTTGTTTCATAAGGGAAAGTAAGGCTATTTTCAAAGTAAAATGGAGCAGCTTTTCTTCACCATTAAAATTTTAATATGACATTTTCACACTTGCCTGTTACATTTAAGAATATTGCTTCATGTTGGATTTTTTTCAAAGCCGAAAGGTTCAATTGATAAAATGGATTTATTGAGGCAAATTTAGAAATTATTGTAAAGGAAAATGCCATTAATTTGTGCAAAATTTTTAAGGACATTTGTTTAAAAAAAAGTTATCAAATGAGCAAAGTGAATTTGCTTTGCAGACATTTCTAGGAAGTTTCTTTTTGTGTACAGTAATAGATTTAGATTTAGCCTACTTTGGATCAGTGTTTTGTTTATCTTTCATCAGAATATTGCCTTATCTGTGAGAACTGTTTTATGATAAAGTTATTTATTGGTAGAACATTTTACTTTTTAACATTGTCATTACTGATTGGAGTTGGTCCTAATAGATATTGCTTATTAAATGTTAAATGTTTTTTAGTTGAATTTTTTACATCCTCTTATACTTATTACTCAAATAAAAATTTCTGTGTTTGTCCTTTACTCCATCAGTTTGCTTTTAAATTATCAAAATCGAGAGTAAAGTTACATCAGACACTGGCTCATCCTGTTTTAAATATTCAACTTGAAAGGTGTTTGTTACTCATGTCTTTTAGTTTCCTTTAAAAATTTAAGTGTTTCATATTTGTTTTTCGATTAGGTCTATAACTGCCAACTTTTAAAAGTGGTCAGTAGAAAACATTCTATATTATTTCTTTGAAGGCAGTGCATATTTTGCATTTTTAGTCATAGTTTCAGATGACTAAAATTGTCGCTTTGAATTGTATTTTGTTGTTGGAGTTCTGTGTGGTAATTTTTTTTCTGATGGAGGCAGTGCATTTTATTTTAGATTACTCATTTCTATATTCTTTGTTCCCTCTGCTCCTTCTTTTTCTTTTGAATCGTGAAATAGTGAGCTTACTCTAGCAGTTTTAATATTTGATTCAAGTGTCGAGTCATATAATTCTATTTTCAATACAAAAGAATTTTAGTCTTCTAGCTTTAGGAAAGTGTCATTTTCATTTTCCTCTTATAAAAAGGCTTTCACATGCTAGTGTTTTTCATGTGAAGTGGAGGAACTAGTTTAAAATTTTTTTTTAAATTCGTAATTCTTTTAGTTTTTGGTTATTTTCTTTTTATTAAAAAAAAGCTGAAACAGTGATCGTAAAGGATTCTTACTTATATCATTAAATAAAAACTCTATGGTATTGTTTATTGGTTTTTCTAGAATCAGCTGAAAATATTACGTAGCATTCTCAGTGATGCTTTCCTCTAATCTTTAATGACAATTTTCTTGGTTTTTCAAGATAAATGTGTTCTGTGACTTAAAGTCTTAATTTTAATGTTAATTGTATAGGTTTTATGAATTCGTTTGCTTTAAAATAGTAAAGCAATACAGAGAGAAAATTGGGACAGCAAACCCTAGAATGTACTTCATAGTATCATTGTCTTTATTTTAAACACATACAAAATCACCACCTAATAAATCTGTTTAAAAATTAGTTTTAGTTTTAATCGAAATACCCTATTTTAAATTTTGACTTTATATCACTCCTGCTAACAGTTTTGTTCTATTGGATTCGGCTTGCAAGTTCGTTTGCTCAATACTTCAAAAGGACATTAAATGATTATACATGGGGAATATTGTTCCATATGAGCAAAGCTCCTCAACAGTTTTAATAAGACAGGTCGTGGTCCCTTAGGTCATTATTTTTATTTTTTGTATCAACTTAAATTGATGAGTGGTGGAGAATGTGAATAATTTGGTAGTTTATTGACAATCACAATTAAATTTTTATTTAACAATTTGATACAGTTTCAAAGTGGAATATTTATACTCAAATTACAATTTAGATAAATGGTAGTTTAACTTTCAGAATCCATCCTCAGTTTTTTCCTACATCATTTTTTTTTTATTATTATTATTCTTTAAAATATCACTCTTAAATTATTTGAAAAATACCATCATTGGTGTGTTGAAATACTAGTGAACATTTGCTACTTGGTTCTTACAATGCAAATCTGTGAACCCAGCTATGCTCCCCATATTTCTAGAGATACATGTTTTGCACTCATCACTCAATTTATCTACAGTTAATGTAGCTTTGATTATTTTTCATCTTTGAGATATTGACCTTTTCGCTTTTCTTTTAACTCCTCATTTCCTAGAAAGTTACCTTTCTACCATCTCTTCCTCTTCCTCAAAGTAATTATTTGATCAATGTCTCCACATGCTTTAGAACAGTATGAGCTAATTGCGGCTTAAAACTAACTTCAGTTCATAGTTTCAAGTGACTAGGGTGGCAAGTAAAGGAAAGAAGCATTGTGGCCTTGAGTGTCCATCAGGAATTTAGATTGTTTCATGTACTTAGTAATATTTTCCTTTTTTTTTTTTTTTAAATCTGTGGTCATTGCATAGTCTGTTGCTCTGACCCATGTCATAATACTTTTAATATTAATCAAGCATATGTGCAGTTGTATCTTTTGAAAATAAGAATAATACTCTTGCTCTAAAAATGTAGAGAAGTAATTAAAGCCTTCCTAGAGTTTTTCATGAAACGTTTGTATTTTATTAGAAAAGGAATGTTTTGTTTAGTCATCCATTGATCTATGCATGTTATTGGTAAAGTGCTGCTTTAGAATCAAAATGAATATGAAAATTTGATATCTGTTGGTATCATGTTTCCATTGTAGCAGCCTCTCAAAGGAAAAAAGGCATCTAATAATAGTATAGTTCACATGTTTACTATCATTTAATGGTTTACAAAGTATTATATTTGACAATAGTGCTCTAAGGTAAGACAAAAATGTTGTTATTATTCATCCATTGAAAAGATGAGGAAGTTGAACACAAACTTTCCTGTAACAGTATACACCATTTGCTGAGTGCCCCTGTGCTGGGCACTGTGTTAAGTGCTTCATATCCACAATATATCTAATCTTAAAAACTTTAAATGATATCATTATCCCCACTTTTTACATAAGGGAATAGAGGTTCACATGGCTAATTATATAGGCAGCACATACTGTAGTAGTTGAGAACATGAGTAGGAGAATGGAATGGGAGACTTCTTGTTACACTCATATAGTTTGAATATTTAACATTTTGCATTTATCAATTCGTAATAAAATTTTAATATGTCACAAATCCCATATTAAAATGTGGAATTTTAAATAAGAAACTCTTCTATGTGTATTAACTTTCCTGATTTATATTTTTCGTGTGAATGATGAAATAGCATTAGTCCAAGGCGCCAGCCTAAAATAGAGTTATGGTATAAAATGGAACCCAGTGGAAGTAGCCATTTGTAGAGTAATGTTTATTTTTTAAGCATTCGTATTATTATTCTCTCATGATCCTCACAACAACGGAGTGAGATAGTCATTATTCGTTTTTCAGAGGAGGAAATTAAAACACAAAGTAATGAGTCAAAGTTCACAGTTATCCTAGTTGGTGATAGATTCCCTCAGTTTGAGTCTGGGCCTGCATTCTTAATCACTGTAGCACCTTTTAAGTGTTGTGAGGTTTAAAAGGCATTTAAAAAGCATTCGGTTCCTGTAGATCCTCTTGTTACTAAGTGAGTACACTTTTTTTTTGACCGGTTTTAAAAGACTCTTTAGAAATAATTTTCTTTTGTTAAGATGAAATTCATTTTAGAGCAATACTCAAAAGATGCAAATGTATAATTCCTTTCTTGGAAAAAAACTAATATTAAAATGCTTGAAGCTATTTACTTCAAAATTTATATAACTCTACTGAATTTTTTTCCACTGGATTTTTCTTTTTTAAGATTGTGAAGCAGTCCCTAAATGGCCTTTTCTCAATTGAGACTCCAAAAGAATCTTATGTGACATGGAGGATAATACTGAGTAGTCTATAGCTGGAGTTTCCCCATCCAAATATTTTTATTGATCCCATTCAGCCAAGAAAGCTAAACAAAGCTGTACAAGTATATAGACTGATTTTGCAAGCATATGCGCTGTAGCTGAGAATCCTGTGGGTATAGATATAGACAATAGTATCTAAATGCTCAAACTTCTACCTTTTTGCTCTATGTTCATCATAAAAATAAAGCTTTGAAAAATGAGTACATGTAGATATTTGCCTACAGTTTCAAGATGTTAACAGACCCTATGCTGTCAGTCTTAAAATATAAATATAGAACCCTTGCTATCGATAGACAATATAGATTAAACAATACAAAATAAGTACTTGGAAATAAATGTATGTAGACTTTTCTTCTGTCTTGGTGTGTTTCCATCCACCTGTTTATCAGTCTCCTAATGTTAACTCATCCGTTAGTTTCTCCCCTTCATTTAGGTGGAAAAGAGGAAATGGGAGAATAGTTTACAATTTTTATTTTAAAATAGATATTCATATTTGTAGAATTGTCTTAAGTTATAGAACTAGAACAGAAATACAATTATCTAATTTGTAGAATCAGAAATACAAATTAAAATAGATCTACGGATAAGTTTTTTAAAAGTTACAGATTTGTAAGCAGCAGTTTATTTCCTAGGTTTTACTTATTGGTTTCTGTAGCTATAAGGAATAAAATATATATCCAAATACTTTGAGAGTTAACTCAATCAAGTTTACCTGTAAATCTAACAACTACATTCCTGTGTTCATTCACCATGCCTTTGTTGAACAGATTATGTGAGGCATTTGTAAAGTTTCTAGCACATTTTCTGACTTTGTTCTAATATAACATTATTGGACTTTAGAAACACAGATTGAAACATTGCTTTTCTTGTCCTCAGAAAGTATATTTGCTAGAGGGAATTATCTGCTAAACAACTAATTTAATAAAAGGCTTGTTGCTTTTTATATTTGCAAAATTGTGTCAATATAGAGGACTCCACCATCTTTTCCATTAATGTGTAAGAAGGTGGCTAACAGTAACAGAAGTGACGTGACCTCTCCAACTGGGAACATGGTGTCCAGTGGGTAGAGTGATAGTACATACTGTGCCTATTCTGTCTTTTAATTGGAGACCTTCTAACTAAATAACATGAGGTTTTTTTTCTTAGAAATGTCTTTACTACAAGTGTCCTCTTTTTTCAGGTTTATTGAGATATAATTGACATATAGCACCATATAATTTTAGGATGTACAGCATAGTGATTTGACTTATATATATCATGAAATGATTACCACAATAACTTTAGTTAACATCCATCATCTCATATAGATACAAAAAAAAAGAAAAAGAAAAAAATTTTCCTTGTGATGAGAACTCAGGATTTACTATTTTGACAACTTTCACATATATCATACAGCAGTTAAATATAGTCATCATGTTGTATATTACCTTGTTCATACTGTTTATCTTATAACTTGTACCTGTTAACCACCTTCCTCCAATTCCCTCTTCCCCCAACCCCCGCCTGTGGTAACTGCAAATCTGATGTCTTTTTCTATGAGTTTGCTTATTTGTTTTTAGATTCCACATATAAGTGAAACCATACAGTATTTGTTTTTCTTCTGTATGACTTATTTCACTTAATGTAATGCCCTGAAGATCCATCCGTGTTGTTGCAAATGACAGGATTGCCTCACTTTTATGGCTGAATAATATTCCATCATATATCACAACTTCTTTATCTATTTATCCATAGATAGACACTTAAGGTTGTTTCCATGTTTTAGCTATTGAAATACTGCTGTGAACATGGGGGTCCAGATATCTTTTTCGACAGTGTTTTCATTCCTTCACATATATTCCCAGAAGTGGGATTGTTGGATCATATGACAGTTCTAGTTTTAATTTTTTGAGGAGCCTCCATACTGTTTTCCATAGTGGCTGTACCAGATTTACAATCTCATCAGCCATGCACAAGGGATCCCATTTTTCCACAGCATTTTTTATCTCTCACCTTTTTGATGCTGGCCATTCTAACAGGTGAGGTGATATCTCATTGTGGTTTTGATTTTCATTTCCCTAAAGATTAGTGATGTTGAGCAATTTTTTTGTGTACTCATTAGCTGTTCATATATCTTCTTTAGACAAATGTCTATTCAGGTCTTTGGTCCATTTTTAATTGAGTTGTATGAGTTCCTTGTATGTATTGGATATTAACCCCTTATCAAACATATGGTTTGCAAATATCTTTTCCCATTTCATAGATTGTCTTTTCATTTAGTTGATGGTTTCCTTTGCTGTGTAGAAGCTTTTAGTTTGATATAGTCCCTCTTGTTTATTTTTGATTTTGTCGTTTGTGTTCTTGTCATATCAAAAAAAAAAAAATTATTGCCAAATCCCATGTCAAGGAGATTTTTTTGTGTATTTTCTTCTAGGAGCTTTATGGTTTCAGGTCTTTCATTTAACTTTAAGTCTTTAATCCATTTTAAGTTAATTTTTGTGGGTAATGTAAAATAAAGATCTAGTTTCATTTTTTAATACAGGAGATATTTAGAAGCTTGAGATTGGCAAGAACTACAGCTTGTTTATTATGACTGTGAGGATTGGTATTGTTTTAGAGAATTTGCTTAAAGCATTATTTTCTAATATTCTTTGACAGACTTTCCTGCCAATATCAACCACCCATTTAAAATTTTTTTAGTAGTAGGGTAGTGGTATTCCTTACCTGTGAGCATTAGGGCCCTATTATGGGGAGACTGTAAGTTATTTTCTGTATTTCAAAAGCCTATCAGAAATCATGCACTATAATGTGCATATATAAGCCAAAAGGACTACATAGGCCAAAATGGCAGGTTACTTTTTGCTTTGGACTAGGAATTGCATTAACCGTTAGTGAGACTGATAGTATTTATCGTTCAAATATATCTGGAAGCCTTCCCTAACATCCCCAAAGATGAGCTGTGACTCTTCCCTGTATATACATCTTTCACTTCACTTCCCATATGATATTGACAGGAAGGATTTCCATATAAGTTTCTCTCTGAAGTATAAACCAGAAAGCATTCATTCGAAAAGAATGGTCTTCCTACTTTTCTTCAAACTTGTTCTTACCCTCAGGACCTTTCTAATCAGCTATTTCATCTGCCAGGATTGTTCCTACCCCAGAAATTCAAATGGCTTGCTTCCTCCTTAAAGTCTCAGCCTTAGATAACACCTTCTCCACCATCTCCCATCCTGGTTTGTTTTCATCACAGCACATTACTCCCTTACATCTTTGTGTTTATTGAAAGTTCGCCATACTAGTCTTGAAGTTTCATGACATCAGGGACATTGCTTATCTTCTCTGCTGTATTCCTAGTGACTAAGAAAATTCTAGACAATAGTAGGTGTGTAATATTTGAAGAAATTTTAGAGTTCTATAATAGCCTCTTGTGATGCTGGGGTTAAAGGAAATAGTCAGCCATGATACCTATCTCCAGATTTTGTACTTCTTATAGTCTTGTTTATTGGGAGCCTAAACAAATCTGAAGTGATTTAAAACTAAGATAGATTGGATATATTTGTTATTTTGCTTTGAAATGTTTATTTGCCTTTAGCTACTTCATTTCTATGGGAAACAAACAATAAAATGCAAGATATTAGTAAATTATTTAACCTATTTGTTAGACATAAGAGGATATTCAAAATTATGATTCAGCTCCTCATTCAGCTCCTGATTGAGATAGGTTCTTAGAAGTGAAGTAAAATTTTCTTAGATCACACTTAATAAATGATAGGGTAGTATTTTAGGCCAGTGTTCTGGCTCTAAGTCCAGTATTTTTTCTAGCTGCTGGATAATTTGAAAATAAAATATTCAAAAATATTCCCGTCTACATTCATGCCACCCCAAGCAAGCCTGATCCCATCTGATCTCAGAAGCTAAGCAGGGTCGGGCCTTGTTAGTACTTGGATGAGAGGCCACCTAGGAAGACTAGGTGCTGTAGCCATAAAAAATAAAAATAAAAAATAAAGGATTGTAAGCTAACAAGGTCCTTGCAGTCTGTGAGGTCAACCAAGGGTTGCCTCACCTAAAATATATGTATATATATTCCTTATTAGAATAAGATTTTTTTCCATGTTGTTTCTCCATATGGAAGCATCATCTATCTGTATGTATGTTCTGAAAGTTATTATACATAAACTGGCTTCTGATGATTTAGAAGATTTTATCACAGAATTATCTTTTTCTTTGGTTTGGATGTGTAATTTTAGTTGTGAAATATGTCAAGCATGCGGAAAAGTGTAGAATAATGTAAAAGACTTCTGTCTACCACAGAGAATAAAAAGATACTAACATTAAAAAAAAAAACAGTCATGCATGAACCCTGCCTTTGTGTTATTGTCCTTTTATTATAGAAAATTGTAGCATGCTTGACACATAGTAGGCACTCCTGATAGGTATTGAACTTGTCAAATGACAAAACTAAAACAATTTTGTAACAAATTTGATGTCCTTTATTCAAGGGAAAGCAATCCATGGATTGGGGAGTACATTGCCCCATAAGCAGTGGAGCACACTTCTCAAGTAATTTTGGGCAAGAGTGAGTTTTATAGGGCATTAGAAGAGACAATGTGGAAACAGCATGATTGGCCAAGAGGTGGGTGATTTCCTTATAAGGTTAGCAGGTCCTATTTTCTAGGGTAAGGTAAGCTAGCTAAAGGTGAGTTGGAGAATTATGATGGGTGTATGTTAGGTTTCCTTGACAGGTATTTCCCGTAAGTGTAGGCTGACATGTTTAGATTTGTGATGTGGACTGTGCCACTAGCATGACCTCCATTTTCTAGATCCTGATATACAAATTAACTATCAAATGGCAAAGAATCTGTAATTGGCAGTTACATATGTCTGATTCAAGTAAGAAAATTAATTACTTGACTTTTTAATATTCACAGATACACATTTATGAGTTACATACAATTAGTTGTAATTTGTAATTTTGCTCTGTTATTAAGGCATATTTATGCATGTGTTTAACACATAGGTCACTATGTGACAGACCTTATGCTAGGTCCTAAACTGACCCAAAAAACTCACAGCTTTGTTCAATAGAACAAATTATATGTATCCTTTGTTGTTGAGAAGAGGAAGCCCTTAACTGCTTACAGAAGTTGTGGAAGTGAAGGAAGGAAGGAAGGTCCTATAGAGGATGGCAGTTAGATAAAAAGGAGGTCATTAATAACTTTATTGCATAAAGGCACAGTGAAATGAAAGATTTTGTCAGGTTTGGGGAACTGCAAATCATAACATTGGATGAAAATAAGATAGTTCAGATGAGGTTGAAAGTAGGCAAAGGTCTTTTTACATAATCAGAAGCTTCAAAATTATTTTAACCAAGAATGTGTATGTAAAGCAAGTTTTTTGGTAGAAATTGCAGATCTTATACTTAGATATATTTAGGTACTTCAAAATATGCTTTTAAAAAGGCAACTTGTAAATAAAATCAGCTTATGAAGCACTAGTAAGTATAACATTAAAATAGATCTTTTTTGAAGACTTTAGTGGTATATTAGTTATAACTTAATGTTACCAAAATGTATGTAAAGATTCAAAAAATGTTATAGTGGTGAGGAGGAAAATCTTGATAGCTAGGTTGGAAATTTCATTAGTAACTGTACAGATCTATAGATAATACTCTATAAGTAAATATCGTGGGCATTTTAATAAGAATAGTTGCCAAAGTGTGCATATGTTTGCAGGGGAATGAATATTGCTTTAAAAAAATTAATGCCTTCCACTTCTGAAAAAAGGAGCAAAAAGAGATGACGCCTCTCACTGTACCACGGTGCCTCGCGGTTCTCTGGCTGCGGGCAAGGCTTGTTGGGCCTGCGCGGGGCGGAGCCGACGGTGACGTGCCCGTGCACCGCAAGGCATTGTGGGAGCTCGGGCCTGCGACTGAGGAGGTGGTTGGAGGCTAGGTGGGGGCGACCGTTTGTGTTCTCGTGGTCTCGAACTCGCGCGCTCTCTTCCCTACCCTCTCCCCCCCCTCCATCCCCCCCACGGCAAGCGGCGGGGCGGAGAAACGGCGGCGGCGGCAGCAGCGGCGGTTGTAACATCGGACACTCTCCTGTCTCCTCTCCGGCGAACCGGTTCCTCTTTCCCCTCCCTTTCACTGTTTGTTGTGTGTTTGATGTGTTAAAGCAGGAGCGAGAACGCGAGCAGCGCCATGAGCAACACTACCGTTGTCCCCAGCACTGCGGGCCCGGGCCCCAGCGGCGGGCCGGGTGGCGGAGGCGGCGGCGGCGGAGGCGGCGGCACCGAGGTAATCCAGGTGACTAATGTCTCCCCGAGCGCTAGCTCTGAGCAGATGCGGACCCTCTTCGGTTTCCTAGGCAAGATCGACGAACTGCGCCTCTTCCCGCCGGAGTGAGTATCGTCCACCATCGCCGTTTTTGCTAACTCCTCCCCAGCCTGGGCCTAACTACACCATTTCCTAGGCCCTTGTCGATGCTTCCTTGGACCAGGTTGCTTTGGCTGGCTGTTGCTTATATTTTTGCAAGTATCTGCATATTAGTCCTGCTAATAGTGCAGAGAGGCAGGGCCAGGGTTTGGAGGATTAGGAGACACTGGTTCTTAATCTCTGGACTTTTATTTCCCTTATATTGTGCCGCCGTGGTCGTTCTTTGGGCACTTAAAGCCAGACAACTGCAGTTTATGTATTTTGTGTATAGGTTAATCTAGTTTTTTAAAGAATCCAGTGTTTCTTTGAGTTCTTGGGAAATTAAAAATTATTCATTCCCATGTTAATTTGGTATTGAATTTTGTAGGCCGTGATTCACTTATTGCTGAGTATTGCTGTTCAGTGATTCTGGCCCAGTTAATACAAGTCAGTTAATATTTTTGACAGACAATGTATTTGGTGAACCTGAATACTGAATTTTTATCACAAAAGTGAGCTATAGCCGAAATGAAGGATTTTCTTTTGTTAAAAAAAAATGTATACATTTATGTTTTACAGTTGTTCTTAGAAGGAATTGTATAGATTGTTAAATTTTTAATTTAGAATGTATGGCTTTTTTTACCCTGTTTCACTTTTATTTTTATCGCAAAAGTATCAAATGAGTGGATTACTGTGAAGAAAAAAATTTAAGTATGAAGTTAAGATAAAATGTGGTAAATTAACGGCCAATAAATTCGGTACCCACTGAGTTTTTTGATGTCACATAAGAACTAAACAGGAAATTGAAATCCTCAAGGAATCCACTGTTTTTGGTGGATGTGATAAATCATTAATCTATGTACATTTGTACACCAAAGTAATTAATAGAATTTGATTATACTGTGGTATTTGTTAAGTATTCCCGTATTTCAACATTTCTTACATAAAATATTTTCAGATGATTCTTACTGTTTTCAGATTGTTGTGTTTTCAATTTTTAGGGGAATATACATGCCCCTAAATTTGCATGAAGTGTGGAATTCTTGGATCGTGTTTTCTTTGTAGTTATTTTGAATGGACATTTGACTTACTTTGATAATGAAGGACATACAGCTTTCATGATATGAATGTGTAGAAATAGATGTTTTGCTGTTACTCAGTCTTTTCGCAACATACTCTTCATTATTAGAAAATTAATAAACAGTAAAATGGTGGAAAATGAGAGTGACACATTTGATTATTGTGATCATGTTATTCAAAGTATTTGAGATACTAGATTTATTTATAAAATAATCATTTCCAGTCCCACAAGTTAAGAATTCTGTTAGAGTTGCTGACTTCACAGTACTTTTTTTATTTCGAAGATGCTCTTTTTATGATTCATTTATAAAAAAAGATGACAGAGGTGTAGGCAGTTTACTGGTTCCTCTTTTACCTTATGCATGGTCAGGATCTTAGAGGGAGTCACTATGGACCAGAGTATGGCTTTTTGCTTTGTAATCTGAGTAGTTTCATAACAACCAGGGTAATTGATGTGCACCAGATAACATGATCTGTTATACTGTGCATTAAGAGGACTGCTTTCCCTGTATTGGAAGAAGGAGATAAAAATTAACACCTTTTTGCTCTTTGACTCCTTCATATGTGTTCCCACATGCACACCATTTTCTCTTCTGAAAATGTACGGAAGTTACACTATAGTGAATGTTATATTACCATAGTGGTCTTCCTGAATTGAATACTTATGTAACGTCTACTTTTGTTTATTTAATGTTGATTTTGTTGCTAATTTTAAGTGACAATAACTAACCTGACCTACACAATTTGGAAATACTTTGTTGGCAATTTCTTTAAGCTTGCTACAATTTTCAACACTGGCTCTCTGGAGATGATGTACTACCCAGTCTTAGTAGTCCAAAAGGGTTCATTTTACTCATAGAATAAGATTGAGTGGCTCAGATTACATAAAATTCTGAATATTATAAACACATTTGCCACTTGATATTTTTCGATATTTTTAATGGGTGTGTGTGTGTGTGTGTTTTGAACCCCAAAAAGCATTATGTCCACCTGGAATTATTCTCCTAGATAAGGCCATGACATGCTTGCTTCCTTTTGTCACTCAAATGTTAGAGAAGCCTTCACATTATCACCCTGTATTAAAAAACAACAACAAAAAACACACAACACCCCTGCTTTTCTGTATTCAACTTAATTACATTGTTTTTCTCTACAGCACCAATCAGTAACTGAAGAGTAAGTTCATCTCTCTTCCTCTTCTAGAATATGAAGACCCTTGGGGTTGTCATTGTAACCGGGGGTGGGGGAGGGGCATTTTAAAAGTACATACATGGCTGAACCCCTGCCTATTTGGGGGATGGGGAGGAATACTGGGATTTGAGATTGTGCCAAACATTTCAGTGACAACTGAAGACCTTCCTCAAGAAGGTTTCTCTCCTTGTTTTATTATTGAATTCATCTATTTCTTAGTTCTTTTAAGCCAAAAATTGCTGGCCTATAATTTCAGCCATTGATAATACTGTCTTTCTGCACAACAGATATTATTCTGACCTCTTCAGTATGACAACCCTATAGTGATTTGAAAGTTTGTCAGTGTTCCTCTTATTTATTGTCTTTTAAAAAGAAAAACAGTTACTTTGATTCTAGTTGTTCCTAAAGTGCATATTGGAAATTCAACATTGTGTCTATTATATACTACATGCTTTATTTTATTTTAGTCCTTACAAATCCAGAGGAAAAATGTATTTTACCTTGTCTCACAGATGGGTGAACCGAAATTCATATAGGTGGTTTTGTAGACCAAAGCCACTCTGCCATTGTCAGACCTAGGATTTGAACCCCAATTTGTGAACCCTTTTACTACTTGATCATGATTTTGATTTAGCAACTTGCGAGTGGAATCTCTTTTACACTTAGGTATTCTTCAGATACTTAATTTTAGTGTGATTTCATAATGAAAAATACAACTGGAGTGTTTATAGGGTAATGATCTCAGTGAAGCATATGTCAAAGTTATGCAGTAACTAAACTGAATAAAAGCACAGTGAGGGAGAGGGCATCTGAGGTCAACAGGGTCAACTTTTTAGGTGAATGGTACCTTTGTTACATACCTGCTATTTTTGGGGAAGGCTTAAGAGATGCCTTTGTTTATAAGCTCAAAATTATCAGTAGCGGTTAGCACACTATTAAGGTAGAAAGTTGAAAGCATGGTATCCATGGCCTAAACCAGAAGCTCTCATATTTTAATGGGCACAGATTTCAATTGTGGATCTTGTTAAGAATCAGAGCCCTCCTATATAGAGGATTCTCAGATTCAGTGGGCATCAGATGGAAAACAAATCTGAATTTTCTATGTACATCTCAGAAGATTCTGAAACAACCCTTAGAGGACATTTAAAGAAACATTAGAAACAACCACCACTCTTAGGTTAAGGCAAAGCATACAGAGCCCACTTTTCCTATCTTGCTCCTTAGCTCATTTCAACTCCCAGCCTCATTTATATTGTCAAAGATAAGGAGTAAAGACTTAACATTTTTAGAAGTGCTACTTGCACAAAATTCTGAGGTATGGAAATTATATTCAGACATCAATTCTCTATTTTACATTAACATGTCTTATTGATAAGTTTTAACTGAGAAAACATAAGAGTATAATTGTGGATTTATAGACCTTTTGAAGTGGCGAGAGATGGATTATCTGCCTTTCTGAGTTGACTTACTGTGACTCTTTTCTCCATGGTTTTTAAATTATTTATCCTTTATCTTTACCTCATCACTTCTTGCAGCTTTGATTATAGCCCAAGTAATAATTGTAGCATTCTTATGACATGAGTGGGTAGAAAAAATAGTAATCATCTTAGATTACCAAGTAAATGAAAATACGTTATGAGCATGTAGGCAGTACTTTATAATTTTTTAAAAAGAATTGTTCATTATGTTTTTATTCTCTTAAGAACTAATATTTGATAGTCACTTTTTTCTTTTGGTCAGATGACAATAGACAGTGACAAATGGTAAGGGTCACTTTTTAAGAAATTTGAGTGCCTACTAAAGTGCATATGTTAGGTGTTAAGACTATAAAATTATAGCATTTAGAGAGCTTTTTCATTTAGTAGTGAAAGTATGAATGTCAGAAATACAAAGTGCTATATAGCTTTGGTACTAAAACTGCTGAAGTGGCATTCATTCCTCTACTCTCGGTGCAACATGGTTAAATTTGAGACCAGTAATACTTAACATTAAAAAACAGCGTCTACATTAAAAAATACTGTATCCTGTCAAAAACATTTAGCAATAAGCCTCTATAACAAGATGACTGAAATTCCATTTGGATATCTTGTCAACTTTGCTTTGAAGCTAGATTAAGCTCTGTGCTTAGTATGGGCAGTGCCTTTAGGTAAAGCTGTAAGTTCTGACGGGTTTGAATTCTCAGGTTATTTAGCTTCATGTTAGTCTTCATAAATAATTTCTTTTCATGTTAGTGCACAAATTAGTAGAACTTTTTTTCAGCAAATACTTCACTGAAATACCTAATGTAACCAAATCTGATGTAAGTACATTTTTATGTATACATAAAGATCTACTTTATTAGAAAAGTTAATAAGCCTCATTCTATATATTACAAGATTTTCTTTTCATTATTGAGTTTCAAGATATAATTCACTTGTTATAATGAAACAATGGTTCTTTACCCTGGGTGCATAAAAAATTATCAGAATTGAAATAAAAGAGGAATCACTTAGTACTTCATTCATCAGAGATCTTGGTGGATCAATAGATAGAATGAATTTTTTTTTTTTTTTTTTGCAGGTGATTCTAATGTACTATGGATGATAGGATTACTACTGCCTTAGGGCGTTGGTTTTTAAATAACATTTAACATTTGGGTTGGGGTTAGAGAGCAACCCCTGCCTTTATTTAACTCATCCCTTTCACTGAAAGTTTTATGGCAGAAATTTAAACCATCCTGTATTAAAAAAGAAGGAAAAGAAACCCTACTCACTAAAGTATCTTACTGTTGCCATAGCTTGCACTTTAGTACTTGTTTTTATTTTACCTAAGAAAGCAATTTGTTGAAGGAAGTAGCTCTTTTGCTAATTGAAATTTTGCAGAATAGTAATACTAGGGGATGGAGTACAGTTCCCTGTGTACTTAATTTTTTTTTTCCCCTGAAAGTGCTCTAAGGGAGAGAGCCCTGATTATTTATAATGCCTAAGAGTTATGCTGTAGGTTAAAAAGGACAAGGCATTTAGTAGGCAGGTCAAGAAAACTCTTTGTCAAATAGATGTACTTTCCCACAGTATTCTTTTGTTTCTGAATTGAAAATTCTTCATGTTTTCTACTCTGAAAAATTAGCCATAATGGAAAGTTTTCTAAGCCAAAACTAATTACTTATTACCTGCATTTAAAAATAGCTGGTATTGGTATTATGAAAAAAAATGTTGACACTTTAGTGGTCTACTGAAACTCTGAGACTAGTTTCAAGCTGTTTTTAACTTGATAAGTTATAAAATTAAACAATGATTGATTGTTTACGTGCAATTTGCTACATGAGTTCAATGAGTAGTACTTTATTTGAAATGTCTGTTTTTTGAACTGGTTAATATATATACAGAAATATATTTTTATCTGCCTGTTTTGCTTTTGGAATGCAAATGTATGATTTATAAATCATTTATGTTTTAGCTGGTATTCTTTTTCTGTTGTTTTATTATTACTATTATTTTATTTTTTAGTGATTCACCTTTGCCAGTCTCATCCCGTGTCTGCTTTGTTAAGTTCCATGATCCGGACTCAGCAGTTGTGGCACAGCATCTGACAAACACTGTATTCGTTGACAGAGCTTTGATAGTCGTACCATATGCAGAAGGTTTGTGCTTTGTTTATCTGTGTGGGCATCCTATGATGACCATCTACCTCAGTATAGTTTTAGAGTGAGTGTTAGTAGCATGTTAAAAATCTAAGCTATTAACATTTTGAAACCCTTGTTATACTGCAGCCCATATTTTTACTTGTTGATTTTTTTAATTCTAAAAATTAGAAATCAGATCTGTTTTTATAAAATAAACATTTTTAAGTTCATTAAAACCATGCTCCTAATTTATAATTCCTTAAGATACATCTACTTAGGTAATTTAATGTTCAGTTTTCTGAAAAAGCCCAAAAGGTGAATGGTTCGCTCCATGCACATTTACACAGAAACCTTCAAATAAATGCATGATATCATTTCTATTTTGAATAAATGATTAGGTTATTTTTATTTCCTTAGTGCTTCCTCTCACTGATAACTTTTAAAATATATCCCACAGTGAATTCCAGTATACCAAGGGTTGCAATGATTTTGATTTGTATGAAAGTTCAAGATTTCCTATAGCTTAGGTGCCAGATGGGCACTGGGTATTTTGTTTTTATGCCAGATTTTCTTGTTCATTCTTGCTATATTTTCTAGAATATCTCTAAATAATAAATTCTTCTCTCTGTTATTTGTGTGTGTGATTTTTGTAGTGGAGAAGGCAAATGCAAAACTCTTCCAGATGACTGAAAAACAGTGGGTCCTCTGCAGCTACAGGGGATTCTAGACATTAACTAAAGGCCAGCAAGCACTCAAGTCCCCCAAGTGTTTTCCTGGTGTAACCATTTGTTAACTACATTTTCTCTCTTTTTACATTTTAGGCTGTTTTAAGTAATTTGACAGAAAAATAATGAGCAGGGTTTTTGGATCTAAAAAAGCCACTGTGACAAGACGGCACTATTTTATTTCCAATTTGTAAAATTTTCTAAGGCGTATTTTATAATTAGTTTGTTCCCAATGTACTGTTAGTTTATTTGCTTTTTGGTAACTATAAATTTTGATCAAAGAAATTGCTGAAATATAAAATTACTGGATTTTAAGTTAATAATTCAACATATATGCTGACCAGAATTTAAATGCTTTCCCTTTTTCCTTAATGAACTGGTCAGTGGAAGCAGAATCTTGATATTGTTAACTTTAGATGCTATTTCAGATCTTTGAATATCAATGTGAACATTTACACCATACCTTGTAAAAGTTGTGAAATGTCTAGTCCTTAAAACTTAGAAAAATTGCCTCTGTGGTTTTCTAAAGAAATTAAATTGCATTCATAGATGGGTTAAAGGCATGCTGTATTATAGTACATCTATCTCGGTGATATTAAAGTGTGTGAGCCCAATTTTAAGATTTTAAAATATATATGCTGATAAACCATTGATTTAGTGTGTTTTGATTAAGCAGTTTCTTTTATATCAGTGTACCTATTGTAGGATGAAACTTATCACCAAGAGAAGAGTTACAGAATTCAAATTTAGGATAAGTAAAATATAGATGATAGTTTTTGGAACAAGGGTCAAATAATGTGAGTAATGTGCAAAACGTTAGTTAGTCTTTAAAGAATTCTTATTGGCTAAGTATTAAGTCCGGAACATGATACAGTATATCATATAACTGGCTTTTATAAATATTTTTAGACCATGATAATTTTTCTGGATTTGTTTTGAAAGTGAAATATTTAGGAGTGTATATAGAATTACAGAAAAACTTAGCTCCAGAATCTGTTTTGTGGTATATTTAACTACTGGTATGGTATGCTGTATTAATGTTATTTTCACTAAATAACTGATGTACTCAATCCCTTTGTCACCATTCACTGTAGTTTAGCTCTTACATGTTGGTGTTGGCTCTTGGTCAGTGTTTTAGAACAATATAGACACAAAGTCTACGGTAAGGAATAGTCTTTATTGGTAAAATTGAGATAGCCAGATTTAGAAGAAACTCTTAATGGATTTGGGGGTTATTTAGGTTCCTTGGTTAATGTTTGTTTCTTTTGTCTGTTTCTTTTTCTTTCATTTCTACACATTCATGCAGTATTTCATGGTTCTATCAAAGCAGCAGTAAAAAAAATTCTCTTGACGCATGAAAATTAACTGGTGAGGGGCCTCATTGCTATTTTTAAATTGTAGTTTTATTTTTAAATAGTCTTTTTTAAATCAGAGGATCAGATGCATGACTTTTTTTTAATGGATGCAGATCTTCTATCAGGTGTCTCACAATTAATTCAAGAGGATTTAGTGTGCCAGAATGTTGCAAATGCACTAATTTGAGTAAGATGTTGGTATTTAATATTATCCTCTTGAGACATAATTTTGCATGCAAGATTATCCCATAATCTTTGTAGGTTTGTTAATATTGATGCATTAATGCCCTATATCTAAATGATCTTCTCCCTCCCCCTCCCTCCATAACTCTTGGTATCTAAATTGATGACAGCTCTGACACAAGCAAGATAACAGTGCTGTGTAGTATACATTTGTTTATATTATCGGCACTTCTCAGTATAGGTGGAAGGAACCATTACCTTTATTTAACAGTGGTTTTTCTTTTTTGTTGTTGTGTTTTACAGTTCTTTTCCCTGGTTCAGCCTGAACTATATACCAGGCCCTGCTGAAAATACCACCCAACAGTTTTCTTCTGCAGCTTATCCAGTTTCTCTTAAGTGCCCTGTACATATTGTATGTTTTATGATGAGATGCAGTTTCTTAATATGTATTACAGAAATACTACTGGTATTTGCAAATATGTAGTTTAATTGTATTATTGAACTCTCATTTTGGGGGCTTGGGCACATTAACAGATTAATCTACCTGTATAGGGCTTTTGCTGTTGGATAGAATTTAAATTGTCTGCATAAATATTTGTCTTAGGACCCTTAGATTTTATCTGAATACACAGATTAGGCTTTAAAAACATATATGTCGTTTTTGGCTTTAGGAGTTTGGCTAAGTTAGCTTTTGAACTGACACTATATAGCAGCATTTTTCGGTATGGTTAGCATGGCACATGTTGGAACAGAAAACATTTTACTGTACAGGTAAGGAATGTGCCATGTTGTTTTACCTATTTTCTCCCTCTCACTCCCACACACACATCCTGTGTGTATTCAGAAACCTTCAGAAACATTCGTTTTCAAGAGTCAGCAAAAGCCCTACGCTTGATTCCAACAGAATATTTCCTTTACATACTTTTCTTCTCTTAATTTTTACAAAATTTGTATGGTAGGTGTAAAAGAAAATCATAGTAACTGTACCATATTATTAACCCCTAAATCAAACTTTTTTTGTCTTGTGTATCTTGATTTTTCTGTGTGCTTTATAGTGAAGCAGCCGACACGAGTCGTTGTTCATAAAACAGCTTTTGAAAGTTGAGAGCACACCCCTGGAGAACCGACTGTGCTTGCTTACGTTTGGTTCATGACTTAAAAATCGAGTACAGGTGATGAAATCTTGGCAGTGTTAACAAAAAAGTAGTGTGTATTGTGCTATTTTTTTTTACTCTAGAAACTTAACCATTTGTAGAGAAAAAGGAAACAAATTTTCACACATTGAAGTTTCATTCTCACATAAAGTTAATGATAAATAATCATAGAAATCAAGCTTTATATTTTAGCGAACATAAGTACTTTCAACAAACTCAGGTGGTGTATCAGGGAGACATTTTCTGGGTGTTTTTGTGTGTTTTCTGTCTTGCAAAAGGGTGTGTTCTAACTAACGCAAGGATGTTTCTCTGCAGGAGTTATTCCTGATGAGACTAAGGCTTTGTCTCTGTTGGCACCAGCTAATGCAGTGGCAGGTCTTCTGCCTGGTGGTGGACTCCTGCCTACTCCTAACCCACTTACCCAGGTACTAGTTCTTTTGAATTCTTAAAGCATGGAAAGGAACTCAGAATTGTGGATAAAGCTAAATGTATTTGAACTTTTTAAGTGCTGTTGTGATTCTAATTTACCGAATGGTAGATAGCATATGCATACATTATTGTAAAAGGCTGTATCACAATCATAAATACTAAAGAGAATCTCTTGGAAGTTTACATTTTAAGAACATTTTGAAGACCATAAATATCTTGTATATTGGTTTTGCCACTGACTCGAAATAACCCAGTATAACTGGTGGGAGGAAAGCTCATGGAGCATAAGACTTCTGTTGAATATGCTGTTGAAAATGGTATGTTCATTTGGACCAGGAAAGAAAATGAAGTTGAATTTCAGATTTCTTTCTTTTTTGCCAATGCCTTTTGATGTTTTGCTCTTTCTTGGGGTTTGAATTAAGTAGGTGGCTTGAAATAAAGATGAAGTCTTCATGGAGATGTTTGATATGGGGAAGATGAAATACTCAAGTTGGAGAAAATGTTACTGGGTAATGTTTATAACCCCAACAACACTGAAAAGCATACCATTTTAGAATTAAAAGATTTGTTATATAACATGTATTGTAACCACTCAAAAAGATTGTAACTGCTTAGTGGTTTCGCAGATAAAGTGAATTATGAGCCTGAACTAGAACTACGTAACAACATTCTATTAAATTATTTTGTCTAAATAGTTCAATTAATGTTAAGTGAATTGTGGTATCTTTGAGACTGAGATCGAAAATTCCAAGATTTTTAAGTATGACTGTCACTTAACCCCCATTTTTACTTATAAACCAAGGATGTGGTTATTTTGTAGATAACTTTGATATATCAACTTGTATAAAAACTAAGATGCCATTTTTATATAGCTACTCAGTAAACAACTAAAGAAAGTTTGGTACCTTATATTTATTAAAAATAAAATTTTAGTATAGTGCTTATAGAGATCAAACTGCCTCCAAAGTTACAGGATTTTGCATGATTTGTGTCTTGATTAATTAGAATTATTTTAGGCGGAAGCAAAACCACACAGTAATTTGAACAGGGAAAGTTTAAGGAATTACTAACTAGTAACAGCAGATTACTAGGGGGAATTCCAGGAAATACAGGAATTGCAGACATAGAAAGCAACCATCACTTCCAGAGCTGAGGAAGAACACAAGAAAGAAACCCATTTAAATGAGATTAAGTTCCAGACCTTGTTCAAAAAAGGTGGATAGTAGAGAAGTTTTCTGAGGTGCCACAGAACTTGCTAGGAAGCCCGCCCAAGAAGATGTCTCTAGAACTTAATAAGAGGTAAAGGCCACTGGGTATCCCGCATTGGCACTATAGTAACAATCAGAAAGGGGACCTAGGAACCAAGAAGAGAAACCCTTTTCGTAGTCAGTGTCATTTCAGCTCCTCCTACAAGTAAAGCTTAACATCACGCCAGATGTCGAAGAAATGCTTATGAGAGAGCTCTTCCGTATCGCAGAGCAAGACAAAGAACTGGATTTGGATCTGGGAAGCAATAATTTATAATTGGCACAAGAATATGTTGAAAATTTTTGTATCTTTTTATAAATTCTCATTTTAAGGTTAAATGTGCTGTAATGACAAGTGAAAAATGAGGCTATTGTATATAGCAGGGGTGAGCAAACTAAAGCCCTCGGGCCAAACCACCTATTTTATTTTTATTGGAACACTGCTATGCCCATTTGTTTATGCTTGTTTTCAAGCTACAGTGGCATAGTTGAGTAGTTGCAACAGAGTCCACGTAGCCTACAGACTTTAAATGCATTGTTTGGCCCTTTAAAGCAGGAGTCCCTAACCTCTAGACCACGGACCAGTACCAGTCCGTGGCCTGTTAAGAACTGGGCCGCACAGCAGGAGGTGAGGGGCAGGCAAGCCAGTGAAGCTGTATCTGTATTTGCAGCCGCTCCCCATTGCTAGCATCACCACCTCAACTCCACTTCAGATCATTAGGCATTAAAGATTCTCATAAGAGCACCAGTCTCTGGTGCCAGAAAGGTTGGAGACTGCTGCTTTAGAGGGAAAAGCAATGATATTTTAAATAAACAAATTTTGGAATTCACAGATTGGCGCTGTTCCGTTGGCTGCTTTGGGAGCTCCTACTCTCGATCCTGCCCTTGCTGCACTTGGGCTTCCTGGAGCAAACTTGAACTCTCAGGTATAACTTAATACCCTTCAACTTTGAGCTCATTTTTATAGTTAAAGAATTTATTTTATTCATTAACTAACTTTGCATTTCAAGAGCAGGAGATAACTCATTTCTACAGTGTAGTATTTTTTTCTTATATAAATTTGTTAAAGACATTTCAGAGGTCATTTTATTATTAGCCTCTTGCTTGCTCATTAAAAAATTTCTCACATAGTTGAATGTAGAGCGTAGTTGCACAGGAAGTTAACACGTAAGTATGGTATGGAATCAGAGTAAACAGTCATGAAAGGATGGCGCAGTGTGAGTTCATGATTTGTTTTCCTTTCATTTACTCACTTGGAAATTTGTTTTGTTTCATTGTAATTTGGCTAAACTTTTTCCCGAAGTCCTTTGTTGAAATCTTTTGATTTAGTTTACTGGCTAAGCATTTTAAGTTTCATTTTACATGTTTCTTTAAAGCATTACTGTTCCTTTAAAGTCTTAAAATAAGTAGGATATAATTGTTCTGTAAAATCTAGACTGCTCAGCTTTATTATTTTCATACTTAGTTTGCTAAAACTCCTGGATATACAGAATGATAGCCACTAATATCACTTGTTTCTTTCTTAATTTTCTTTAATGTAGCTGCTAGAAAACGTAATATATCTTTGGCTGACATTATATTGCTTTTGGTCATCATCGTGCCTAGAATATGTTCCTTTTTGTAGATTTGCCAGATTGTCCTAGGATATTTCAGTGTCCTGAAAATTAAAATAGCAATCATTGTTTTATGTATTCTCACTGTTATATTTTTTGTTTTGCAGTCTCTTGCTGCAGATCAGTTGCTGAAGCTTATGAGTACTGTTGATCCCAAGTAAGGATTTGTTCTGTGTCTCCATTGGTGATATAGGCATAGTTAGTATATGAATATCTAGAGAACAGTTATTTTGTAGATAGCTAAAAAGAAATCAAGTTCAAGGCATAAAATTTGATTTTCTTGAAACAAGGAAAAAAATCAGTGATATGCCCATCTATAAAAGGTTTTGGTGTAATTTGAGTCTTTGCAAAGTAATTATAAAAAAACATACCAGGAGACAGGAGTTAGTTGATTCATTTAAACTACATATGTTGAATACCTACTATAAACTTGTATCTTTTTAGCATATACTCTAGTCAGGAAGGGAGACATTTAAATATAGTAAAGTGTGTGCATCCAACTAGGGGAAGTACAGAGGTGTCATGGAAACTTATAACAAGGAGAACTTAGTATGAAGATCAGAGAAGCTGAACCCTAGGTGATGACGAGGAGGGGAACAGAAGTGAAAGACACTATCCTAGAGGAAAGGAGGAGCATATATCACAATGGGATGACTTCTTTGAGGTGCTTTGAAAAGTTCTCATGTTGAAACTTACATTTCCTCCTTGGTGTGTATATATAATAGTCATGAGGTATTATAATTGGTAATTCCTTGGTATTTGAAATTTGAACTGAATCCTTTTTCATTGGTGAAAGTCACTATAAGTGGAAGATCATGGGAAGAGGGAGGACAGAATCATTTGACTATAATAATTAGTGGACTTTTTTTTTAAATTATCAGCTAAAATCTAACCATATACATATCACCCAGCTTATAAAATAAAATATCAGTACAGTTAATTCTCTGTGTACCCATTTTAGTCTACATTTCTCCCCACAAATAACTACTATCCTTAATTTGGTGTCTTAATTTTTTTCACATCTATAAAACCCTAAAGACGGCGTATCTTTTAGTCTTTCTAGTCAGGAATTTCCTGAGTAACTTCTGTGTGCCAATGGCCTCTGCCTCATTTTCCTCCCATCTGTAAACTTAAAGCTCTTTCTCAACAGAATGATGATGTAGAAGGTTTTTAAATCGTGAAGGAAAACTCTCTTAATCAAAAATCTTTAGCATTATTATATTCACATGTACTAGCATTTCTCAAAATGTGTTTATAGAAAGTTAATGGATGTTCAGCAAAATTTAATAGGTATATATCTTATTTCATGTAGTCGAGTCTAAAATGCAGATGCCATTGTAAATATTAAAAAGGTATTGTACTATAAATGGCTTTACCAAAATAATGGAATCTTCCCCCTTTTAAAGGAATATCTTACTGAAATGATGTTATATGAAACATTTATATATTGAAATGCTGTTACACACTTTTAAATATTTCAGACTTCAATTCTTGGTTCTGTTTCAGGTTGAATCATGTAGCTGCCGGTCTTGTTTCACCAAGTCTGAAATCAGATACTTCTAGTAAAGAAATAGAGGAAGCCATGAAGAGAGTACGAGAAGCACAGTCCTTAATTTCTGCTGCCATAGAACCAGGTAAAATAGGTTTATACACTTGTGTTGAATCTTGAACTATATGTTGGCAAAACTGATTGCGTAAGTTTGGAAATTTGTTGACTAATACTCTAATAATGTTTTAATTCTCCAAATCTGATAAAATTCTTGTAGTGGAGTGATTTTCAGTGTAGGGATCTCGGAGGTGAGTGGGGAGTTGTCACCAAACATCCGGAAATATCTGGAGACACCTAGTTGTAATGCTGGTACCAATGTATCTAGCAGGTACAAGGCCACAGACATTGCTAAACATCCTTCAACATATAGGACAGGCACCCTCCCCTCCCTTCCAAACACAACGATCGTTCCAAATTGTTAGTAGTGCCTAGGATTATCTAAACTTTGAAGTGATATTTTCGTTGTTTTTAATTAATGGTTTTTGGGTTTTTAATTATTTATGATTGCCTATGTCTGAATAGCCTAATGAATTTTAGTCTTTTATTTGACCAAGAGTACCTCGAGAAGATGCTCCTGTCTTTGCCATTTATTTAAAGAAAAACAAATATCTTACTCTTTGCAGATTGTATTTTTGAGATGGAATGGATGGTTTTATTGTCTGCCTGTATACATTTGGATCTTTGGTCCTGGATTTTTTTTCCCATTAAGTAACGTTTTATTCGTTTTTCATTGTTACTTGTTAGTATATGAGAAGATTTTTAGTAGGCATAGTATTAGGAATGTAATTTTAAAGTATAATGTTCAGTAAACTAATTGCTTTATGTATATTATCTCACTTAATAACAAAATATTAATTAGCCCAAGGTCATATGGCACGCAGTAGGAGCTTTTAAATACACAGCTGAATCTGTGTGACTCCAAACTTAGAACACCATGTAGTAACTGTTTTCTGTTTTCATTGCAAACTCATAACTGGAATGACTAAAAGTGGTTTATGAATTTTTTTTTCTCCGAGATTTTTTTTTGTTAGTGTATTACTAATAATGACATTAACAATAAATTGAATCTTATTAATGAAATGATCTAAATGTGAAAAAGGAATTCACTCTCACTTTGATGATCGTCCATAGGTGCAATGGCTTTAATTCTCTTGTGTAGTCCTAAGTTAAAGAAATTTCTTATGTGTAATTTAAAAATTAGGAAATTGGGACAAATTGTTCTAGATCTATCTCCTACACTTACACAATTGAAAATTGGTGAGGAGAGACAAACAGATCCAAGAGGGCTAGCTTACTAAAATCCAGTTATGTCTCAGTATAGTGAGAACAGTGAATGAATCATGACTTTCTGGATTTCAAAGCCAAATATTGAGCCTACTTACCAACCATTTTGACATAAATATAGATGAATTTATTTAGCAAAGGAGCATAGAGCTACATGGTGAAAAAAGAAACATTTTGCTAGATCAAGAATTTAAAATGTTTATTATGAACTTACTGAATATTTTACAGTCAAGTGTTGATTGTGGAGATGCTATTAATATACAAACATGTGGAAATTAAAGTTTTAATCTGGATGAATTGTGACTATATTGGGGAGAGTATAACCTAGGAATGGAAAAAGGGACTCCTCATTTAGAAATCTCCAAAGAATAATGGATGAGAAAGATTAACCCTTTTCATAGATTGTTTTATGGACGACACTTCACAGCCTCCCAAATCTAAAAATGAAATAGTCAAAGGAACCTTTGGCTAGCTGAAAATCAAAAGTCTAACTGGGTTCTACCAAAAGCCTGGATTATTTGTATCATCACTTCAATAAGCCTCAACATTTTGATTGTGCAATGATCACTTGTACCATTTAAGGATTATACGTAAAAGCTGAAAACTAAAATAAATTCTTAGATTAACTCTTGAGTGGGAAAAATCTGTTTCTTTGATGATTTTTAAATCCAGATAAGAAAGAAGAAAAACGAAGGCACTCGAGGTCAAGGTCACGTTCTAGGAGGAGGAGGACTCCATCATCTTCTAGGCACAGGTTAGCTTGATCATTTTTGGTATTCAGTTGTACTTAACAGCGAAAAATTTCTATATGTCACATCCTTCTTAATTTGCTGCCTGTTCACCTACTAGCTCCTGTTAGCAGAGTATGTAAATGGACGAAAGGTATGAACTAAATATACTGATACTTTAAAACCAAAAAAAATCTAGGAATAGGAACCTGCTGGGACTTGAGCACTAAATTGAATTAGTACTATGGAAAGAATACTGCACTTGAAACTTTTGACTTGAATTCTAGTTCTGGCTTTTCACAGTTCCTGAGACTTAAGTTGGAAGGTCGTATAGATTACCCATCTAACGTGTGAATATTTATTTGCAAATGACAACTTGCTATTCTTTTGAGATCGTTCTTTATATAACTGGGTGAACTAATTGATAGTATCATCCTTTTATCGTACCTAGAGTAAGACTAAGTTTATTCTCTTTTTCCACAGGATATCTCTGTATAAATTTTTAAGGTTCTCTCTAGACCAGTGGCTTTCAAACTTGCTAGTATTGGGACCTCTTTATACTTAGAGAAAATATGAGAACACCAGAGTGTTTATGTTGGTTATAGCTCTTAATATAGACCATATTAAGATTTAAAATAGTCATTTGAAATAAAGATTAGTAAAGCCATTTTTGTTAATACAGCTTTGAAAAAAATCTTTAAAAAAATTAGAAGAGTGACTTTGTTTTACTTTTTTCCAAATCTCTTTAATATTTATAATAGAAGACATACAGGATTCTATATTCAACTTAACTGTGATGTACTTTGGTTACTATATATAGAAAACCACATGAACATAGTTAGAAAAGGGAAAAGTTATAATATTTCGAGATAATTAGAAATAGTAGTCTTTGATCTAACATCAAAACTTGGCAAGTGATAGTTTCTTAAAAGATGGTCGAAATAGGTAGTCCTAAACCATAAATGAACCTTACATATACTATTACATATTTAAAATCGCTCTGTTCTTCCTTACACTTTGAACAGATCTTTTTCTCAGGCATGCTTTTATAAAATTATGCATTGGTGGTTTGCAAAGTAATCAGTTCATTGTGTTATGCAACTTTTCAAATGTTGGCACATTTTGTTATATCAAAAAAGTGACATTTGGTGCTGCTACCACAGATGGCATCAGAAAACCGTTTTAAGTATTAAGAAGCTGTCAAATCATAGTGATAAGTTCAAGTTTTCTAAAATTTTCTCTTTAAAGCTTAGATTTTATCATTGTTGGCAAAATTGAATTATTTTCCTTGAAATGATAGTCTTCATTCATTTTTCAAGAAAATAGCTGCCAAATATCTAAGTTTGGACAACCATAGTCTGCTAGTTTTCCTTTCAAAAAGTAAAGGTGATGATTCATGGAAAAAGCAATCAGTTAAGCTCAAAATTCAATGACTGTCTTACTTGATACAGCCACTGAAGTTTAATAAGTATCAGAAGTATTTTATCCATACTACCATTTTATTGCATAGGATATTGCTCAAGGGACTAGCTTTAATGCTACTAATTAATAATAAAACTGCTTTAATAGTACTCAAGGGACTAGGTTTAATAAAATTAATATTTTTTATTGCTTCATCAAAGACATCCTTAGTGAAAATGATATATTTTTTTGTTTTACTGCAAATGCATACTACAAATGCCAATGAAACATACAGTATACAGTGACTAATAGGGTAGTTTAGTTGCCTCTTAACCTTGATTTATGCTTAGGAGATGCCAGCACTTATACGCCACAATTGCTTTTGCAGCATTAATGCAAGTGTCAACACGGTGCAAAAGGCAGAATGTTATTATTTTGAAAATAATTTTGACCTTATGGACCCCATAGCATTGTCAAGTCATTTCTTAGACTGTGTCTTTGTCCGTTCAGCTGCTGTAATAGAATAGACTGGGTGGCTTATAAATAGCAGATTTATTTGTCACAGTTCTGAAGACTAGGAAGCCAAAGATCAAGGTGCTGACAGATTGGTTACTGGTGGGGACCCACTTCCCTGTTTATGGTGGGTCATTTTTCAACTGTGTCCTCATGTAGTGGAATGGGCCCAAGAGGTTCTCAGATCTTTTTCAGAAGGATATTACTCCTATTACTACTCCTGTTCGTGAAAGCTGTACCCTCTTGACCCAGCCACCTTCCAAAGGCCCCACCCACCTCAAAATATATTACAGTGGGGATTAGGTTTCACATAAGAATTTTGGAAAGGACACAGACATTCAGAATATAACAAAATGTTACATAGTTGTCTGTCCTATCTGGTATATTTGTTTTTTATTTTCTGTCCCTTACCTTCCCCCAGCTTGTCTCATTCTCAAAGTCATGTCACAACTATGTTAAACCTTGAGAAGCTCCCTAATGCCTTAATAAGGTGGTAAATAACACCTAAAATGGCATTCAGGATTTTTTACTATTTACCCTAATTTTTCTTTCCACACTTGTCATTTACCACTCCAAACCAGTGAACCACAGTACTACTTGCTAGAATACATCATTTTCTTTATGCCTCCACGTTTTTGCTCATGATGTTCTTTTCTGCCTGATGCTCTTTTTCCATATCTTCACCTCCACCCGAGGAAGTCTTTTTTCTTTGTTAAAAATGCAGCTAAAATTTCACTCTTACGTGAAATGTTGGTACTTCTTAGATCTAGGACAGTGCTCTCTTAGCTCACTATCTCCTTTGGATATGGCTTTTTCTTCTGTATATATACCAAGTACATCCTAGGGCTCTAAAATTTTAATTTGAATTATTTTAATATGACCAGTGGGAAATAGTAGTGAAAACATTTATTTCCCTGAACTAAGTGTTTTTTAGACACTTGTAATAACATATCATAACAGATAATTATTATAGGTTGTAGTACCTCAAGCATCTTGGCATATAAAAATGACCATTACTTTCAGTAGGCTTTTTTATTTAATTAGATACATAATATGCTAATCCCTGATTTTCTCATTTTTTCTTTTTAAAGTTCATAGAAATAGCGTGTTAAAATGGCTCTGAAGTACATGACTCTTGAAAAATAAGTTTCTCTGGACCTTATAGTAAATAAGATCGATGCGGTACCTCCTCTTAATAGCTTTTAAAAACTATTTTATATTATTAATCACTATTTAGAAAGAAACCTGTAAGCGTGAGCTTTTGATTTTTTTCTTCATCTTTTTTATGTGTGTGCATTCGAGGTAGGAAAAAATATGTAACTCAGTTTAGCTGAAATGATTGACTTAAATTTTTCTTAAAACCAAAATCCTCAAAATATGAGTAGTACTTAATTCTAATAACATTAATTTTTGTTTTTCAGAAATTTTTTTAACTTAAGAAAATGATTCTGATATTTTATAGGGTCAGTATTTCACTCAGTATATTACTAGTACCTTTTATTGAAATCAGGCACTGTAGTAATTGCTCAAGGGTACAGTGATGAATAAGATAGATATACTTTATGGAGCTTACAGAAAGGTAGGTAAGTATTACATGAAAATTTCCGAGGATATAGACAAGTTATTGAAAGGGAATTGTTTTAGTTAATAATTTTCATATATAATCAAAACTAAGAATTGATTAAAATAAAAATTTATTGGATTTGATAAGATACTAGTGATAAATTTTGAAACAGCTATTAGAGAATGATGGCAACAGAAGTTATATTGGTACATCAGTAAGAAAGAAGGGGGTCTATATTTAATGTACATGCCTACACTATGGCATAGCACTGGACTTTCTAATTCCATTTAAATTACAAGTATTCTGTGATGTAACTGCTATTGTTTTTCTTTGCTGAATAGGCCAAAGAGGTCAAATAAAGAATGCTCTAAGTTTGCTAGCTTATAAATGAGATCGAATATAAGTCTTTTCTATTTTAAAATGTCCATCCTCTGGCACTCTGAAAGAATGAAAGCAAAAAGTTTAGACCGTATTTAAAATTTTCCCTAGAAAGAAGTTGATTTTCTAGAAGTTAAATGATTAAGTCTAAGCAAAAGATTGCAATTTGTTTTTTAATCTTAAAATAGAAGAGAATAAGACGGAAGGAGGATCAATGACACCATCAAAAGGTTAATTGTACTTAAATTCTGGAAGAAAAAAATATAGGATGGGGTGGAGTAGTGGAAGGAAGAGAGTATTTTGTCACATGATGGAAATAAATAATCGTGTAGAGAGAGCGAGGGGAATGGGAGTAAAAGGCAATTTGTACTGAATTGTATAAATCTGTAATAAGGCATGCATTGCTCTTAAATTGTAAATTAAAGAATTAAGATATTTCAGAGAATAACAAATAGAAATTGTAGAAGGGAGCCAAGTGGTTTCAATTTCTAAAATGGGACTAATAATGGTACCTACTTTATAGGCTTATCATGACTTAGTGTCTGTAAAGTGTGAAGTAAGCATGTATAAGTATTTGATAATTGATTTAACCTGCGTAGTGAGGAATCAGATACATTCTAAAATGCTGTATAATGTGGAAGATGATACAAATGAATTGGGTATTTTGTTTGTTTGGTTTGTTTTTTGTTTTGTTTTCCTCTAGCAGTATTTTTAAGTTTAGAGTTCTAGTTTCTGTGGGCATAGAAGGATTAATTTGATAGGTTGATCAAAAGGTGTTACATATTTATAGGGTGTCAAAAATGTTTATTGTATAAACTAAATAAATGATGGCAGCAAGTGGCAGGAAGTTACCCCTATGTATTGATGGTTAGCTCATATATCTGAGCCTTTTCTCTGATACTAGATGAAATAGTCGCAAACAGAACTAATCTTTTTACATGTTACATATGTGTTGGTTTTCTTTTGCTTTATTAGGCGGTCAAGAAGCAGATCGAGAAGGAGATCACATTCTAAGTCAAGGAGTAGGCGACGATCCAAAAGTCCAAGACGGAGAAGATCTCATTCCAGAGAAAGAGGTAGAAGGTCAAGGAGCACATCAAAAACCAGGTATAGTAAACTTACTAACATTGGGTGGGAAGACAAATTTTAGAGTTCTCAAGACCCCAAGTACTGTGCTCCTTAAATGACTAAAGAGGTATGGTAATGGGAGATAGGCCTAAAGTTCGATGAGGCTGATACTTGCTTTCTTGTGTTTCTTTGTAAATTTGAGATTTCTACTTAGAGCCGAAGGCCTAGGTAATATTTCTTTGCAGTAAAAATTCTTAATTGTCTTTCATTTTCTTCTTTCCACTCAACCACTGCTTAAGATTTAGTGCTACCAGAATTTCCTCATGGTATGCCAAAGAGTTTATGGCAGACAGCCATGTTTTAATTCATCTTTACATATCTCATCATCAACACTTTTTAAATATTTATTAAGATTTGCTATATGCCAGAGATTGAATTATGCTTCAAGAGGCTTTTATCCCATGATTTGGGACCAGTGGATAGTTAAAGTGAGGGTTCATTAAAAAACAAATATCCCCACCATAACATTTTAAACATGCATTTAGAAATTTTTTTTTTTATTTAAGGACAAACCTTTTAAATTAGTATGCCTCATCTTGAGAAAAGCATACTAAATCTGTTTTTTCATTTGAACCATCTTTAAAGTAGAAAGAGAACTCCTGTCAGTTGAAAAGTTCCTAGATTTTGTTTTTTTATGATTGTCACGCAGTTTCAGAACACATTTTTTTTTTAGCAGCTGTTCTTTATCTCTTTATGAAATCTGAGTTAATTTTCTGGAAGCAGCTCTTTATACTACTTTATCCATTTATATATTTAATTATGTATTTAAAATATAGAACAGCAGGAGGCCAACGAAATTTATTCTTGGAAATAAAGCATATAACTCAGAGGTTCTGGGATACCTTTACTGAGTGATCAACCTGTAACAAGGCTTTGAGTCATGTTTTACAGAGTGGGTCATCTGCTAATTCAGTCAAATAAGCATGCTTAATGAAGCATCTGTCACACAAAGAGGAATTAGGCATTTCTTTCCTCAAGGACCTTTCTTTGTACTAGGAGAGAGATGAAATGTAATTACAAAGGAAGGGCTCTTGCTAGCATTAACTTCTGATAGATTTGACTAGACCAATGAGGGGCATGATTTCAGGTAGAGACTATTGTTTACAGAATTAGAATGAGTTCTTGAAATAGTAAGTATTTTGGTAGGAGGACCAGGAAATAAGGTCACAAAATAACAGACAAAAGGCTTTTTTGTTCACACATAGAAGTTTGTACCTAATCCAGGAAGCAGTGGGAATGGATTGAAAAGTGATGAACAAGGAGTTAATGTTTTCAAGTTTAAAAGGATTTCTGATAATAGGATCAATTTGTAGAAAATGTGACTGGACCCCTTAAGGGACTGTTAAAGTAATGCTAAGAATTAGATGATAAAGACTTTAATGAAGAGAGAGGATAATTGATGGAGCAGGGTGACCAAAGAAAGGAGGAAATGAAATAAAGAATATAGAGTGGAGGAATTAGTTTAGAGCAACAAAAGAGATATTTTAATCTCTAAAATTATAGCATAGTTAAGGATGGACATGTACGTATGTGTTGTTTCTGAGTGAAGGGACTTCTCATTCAATGAATATATTGCTTACCCTTTGCCTAGAGTCTTGGGGAGATGGTGATGTTAGGGGGGAAAAAATTCTCTGGAAAATAAATAAAAGTAAAATTACAGAAAGCTGTGAAAAGATTTAGAGTTGGTATAGTGCTAGTACCAGTCCATTATGATGGGATATTTTTTCTAATAGCACTGAGTAGCCCGGAATCAGTAGCAGCAGGGAAAAGGGTAGAAAGTAGACTTGGTCTGTGAAAGAGGTTAACATGGGGTGTATACTTTGGAAGAATATTGATGCTTAGTTTCAGTAGTGCATTATAGGTTTTGGTCTGAGCATAGAACCATAGTGGATTTGGAAACAAATCAGCTGAGAGAAAAAAGACTGTTGAAGAGCCTAGAGTCAGTTATTATAACTATTAATGATTATGCCAAACATACCAAGAAACTGGCCAACAACGTCTTTTATTATTTACGTGCCAAATAGTCTACATTGTTCTATTGGAGGGAGGTTTTATGTAGAATAGCCAGAAAATAGGTTTATTTGTTTTTTTTACCACAAATAAGACCACTTGAGTTATTTCTGTATTTCTAATAGAATAACATTCATATTTTAAGAATGGAGTTAGATCTCACTGTGCTTTTGTTTTTATTTGTAGTGCTATATAAATTTATATTAGCTGAAACTTCTAATGTATTCATAAATTGTGTTCATTAGAGACAAAAAGAAAGAAGACAAAGAAAAGAAACGTTCCAAAACACCACCAAAAAGTTATAGCACAGCCAGACGGTCCAGAAGTGCAAGCAGGTAAGGCTTTATGAATTCTTGGAATTATTTTAAACTTTGTTTGCAAGGATATCAGTAGGCTGTGAACACTGGATATTTTCCAGTAAATTGATGTATACTTCATTGTCAACATTTCTTAAAGGCAGTTTATGAAGAATAACCTGAAGTTCATCTTTTTATTTACTTAATATTTGTGGTGTAGAATATATTTGAAATAACATGGAAATCAACTGAGATCTGTTTTTATGTTTGTTATATACATTTGTCATCTTGATTTGAATTACTATATTATAGTAAGTTATATTTAAAATATCCACATATTAATACTCAAAAGAATTTTTTCCCTGTATATAGTGACTCATTGATAAAATAATGGCAGGCAATGCAAGTTCTAATTTGTGTCTTAGATCAGTAGTTTTGTCTTTAGCCTGCCATAGTGAAAATTCAGTGTTGCAAACTTTATGCCACAGGAATATATTTTTCACACTTAACATTGGAATTTTTATGAAATTAGGGCTAGCCATGCTTAATTCCATTTTCTTCCAGTCTTGTTTACACATTTTGCTTCGATGTTTTTCTTAATCTTGATTGTTTAAATGCTAGGAGGATCATACTGTATACAAAAATGAACTCAAAATGGATGAAAGACCTAAATGTAAAACCTGAAACTCATAGAAGAAAATATAGAAGTAAATTTTCATGACCTTGGATTTGACAATGGTTTCCTAGATATGACACCGAAAGCATAAGAAAGATAAATTGGAGGTCATCAAAATTAAAAATTTCTGTTCTTTTTTATTTCAAAGAACACTGTCAAGAAAGTAAAGACAAACCAGAGTGGTAGAAAATAGCAAATTATATATCCAAAAAGGGATCAAGAATAAAGAATTGTTAGAACTCAATCATAGAAAGACAGACAACCCAGTTGAAAAATGGGCAAAGGGTCTGAATTGTCATTTCTCCAAAAAAGATATGCAGGTGTCCAATAAGCACACGAAAGGATATACAACGTTAGTTAATCAAAAAGACTCCTGATAACTAGCGTTGGTGAGCATGTGGAGAAACTGGGACTCTGTCTGTTGCTGGTGTGAATGTAAAATGGTGCAGCTGCTTTGAAAAACAATTTGCCAATTCCTTAAAAAGGTAACAGTTTTTTGACATAGTTTCACTCCTAGGGATAAACCCAAGAGAAATAAAAACATGTGCACACAGAACCTGTACGTGATAAGAAGCATTATTCATAATAACCGAAAAGTCAACCCAAATGTACATTAACTAACATGGGTACAAAATGATACATCTATACAGTGAAGTATCCAGCATTAAAAAGAAACAAAGTACTGAAACGTGTTAAAATATGGACAAGCTTTGAAAACTTGTGAGATGAAAGATGTCAGTCACAAAGGGCCACAAATTGTATGATTCCATTTATAAGAAATGGGTAGAATGAGTAAATCTATAAAGACAGAAAGTAGATCAGTGGTTGGGATGTGATAGCTAAAGGGTATGGGGTTTCTTTTCAGGGTGAGGAGTATTTTTTATAAAAGGTAAATACTGTCATCCCTGGGTAGCCATGAGGGATTGATTCCAGAACCCCTTGTGAATACCATAAGTCCCATATATTAAGCGGTGTAGAATAATGTGTACAGTCAGCCCTTTGCATCCATGGGTGGGAAACCTGCAGATACAGAGAGCCAATTATGTATAAAAAAGAAAATGAAACCAGATGTAAGTGCTCGAGATAAATGCCGAACTAGGTCTGAGGGGTAGGTTGCAAAAGGGCATAAAAGATAGGACATGCTACATGTATTTTTCTTGCCTTAATAATTGGAGGGGTTTTTTTTGGTTTGTTTGTTTGTTTTGCTTATTGCTTTATTTAATGTACTTATTCCTAAGCACCTTATCCTGCTTAACTATTGTATCTCACTCTAAGGCATTTTCTGTAAGTTTTTATTGACTACCTATTATGTATCTACAGCTGTGCTATAATCTGTCAAGAGGCATGGAAATATAATAGGTAATATTAAGCATCTCTTCCGTTTAGGGAATTTGGAGATAGGTTACACAAAGCAGTAGCAAAGAGTATGCTGTATACAATCCTGCCAAACTTAATATTTGGTGAATAAATAGTTGTGTGTAATGTTTCCAGGACCCTAGTGATGGGGGCGGAGGGGGGGTGAAGGTCATAGCTGTAAAGGTTAAAAAAAAAGAAATAAAAAGCTTCATTCCGAAACCAGATAACTAAAAATAGGGAGTTTTAATTTTGACTATTTTGTTTGTGCCTAAATCATATGGTCATCTTGCAAATCCTAGTAACTTTAGAGAATAGTAACAGAAGCAGAATATTAAAAAAAAAGAAAGCCACAATTTAAAGGGAGGACAAAAGGCTGTACATCTTAAACACTAGTTGCTCATAGCTGGGCTGGGGGGACATGGTTTGCTGAAGAAGGAATGTTACCATTAACTCTAATTTTATCTAGTGATTTGAAAGTAATGTAGCTCTATCATAGACACATCTGCTGTGATATGTCTGTATTTTAAAGTCTAGTTTGTACATTTATGGTTTTAGAGAGAGACGACGGCGAAGAAGCAGGAGTGGCACAAGATCTCCTAAAAAGCCTCGGTCTCCTAAAAGAAAACTGTCTCGCTCACCATCCCCTAGGAGGTAAGAACATTAAGGATTTCTTTTATATTTTTCAGAAGCTATCAGTCTTTGTTTTAAAAACTGTCCTAGAGTTTGTCTTTCTTTTCAGTAAAGTGCTTCTGAATGTGCCAGTATATTCCCTTTATGTCTTGAGACTGTGTTATAATAAGCACTGATGAGATTTTGGGCATTTTAGACCTATAAAACCAAGTCACAGTCTTGCCTGTGTTACTGTGCACAGCTTGTATCCAGTTTTGAAATTGGGTTTTTGCTATACTCTTTCTATCATGTGAGCTTGGGTCAAGCTCACCATCTAAACAAGTTTAAACTTAGCGCTACATTTACAGGTGAAACTTCTCAAGTGTTTCTTTAAAGCACCTTTTTTTTTAGAACATTTTACTGTCATCCTAGACATAAAAAGGAGAAGAAGAAAGATAAAGACAAAGAAAGAGGCAGAGATGAAAGAGAACGATCGACAAGCAAGAAGAAGAAAAGTAAAGATAAGGAAAAGGATCGGGAAAGAAAATCAGAGAGTGATAAAGATGTAAAAGTATGTTTACAAACTAATTTATTTTGGTATTTTGGGTGGTACTAGTACTTGTAAGAAGTTATTTTTCTGTGAAGACACTTATTTTATTATTCTCCTTGGCAAAGCAGGTTACACGGGATTACGATGAAGAGGAACAGGGGTATGACAGCGAGAAAGAGAAAAAAGAGGAGAAGAAACCAACAGAACCAGGTTCCCCTAAAACAAAAGAATGTTCTGTGGAAAAGGGAACTAGTGATTCACTAAGAGAATCCAAAGTGAATGGAGATGACCATCATGAAGAAGACATGGATATGAGTGACTGAATATTGCCTCCAGGGGAATCCAACTGTATACGTGCATCAGTGTCATTCCTTTGTGTGATTTCTTAATGCTGTATTTGTTCATCTCAAACCTAGATGTATACAGCTCTGAGTTATAAATGGTTATAAAGCTCCTGATATTGATATTAGTTATTTACCTCCAAAAGCTTTTAGAAAATGAAACATGGGTAACCAGTTCTTGACATGGTGAAATCTGATTGAGTAACCAAGCAGTTTTACTATTCTGGTGCTGCTTCATAACAAAAATGAAAAGCTGCATGCATCTACAGCAGGCATGGATTGTTTATGTTGTATGATCTCCTTTATTAAGTAAGTTCACTTAATAGTATTTCTAGAATTTGATACATTGCCGTAATAGAGCCATGTAGGGAATGCACTGATTGCATGTTAATTGTGGCAGGAATATCCTAAATGTCATTAAAATCCTCCAACATGATGGATCTACTTATGGTCTTGTTTGTTGACATGACAAAATAACATTCTTATAGTTACATCTGGAAATAAGCATTTGAAATAGATAATCCTTTAAGCCTTGTGGCTAAATTTTTGTGGCTTTTGTTTAACTTTGAAAGGTTATATATGCACTAACCTTTTTTGATGGCTAATTAGGCTTTAATTACAGAAACAAGATTTCAATTGAAACTGTCTTTGGCAGTGAGTAAATAGCATATTTTGGAGTAGAGTTGTATACTTTTTCATAAGGTGTTTGGGAATTTTTTTTTCCTGAAATAATTTATTCCACACCTACATCAGTGAAAGCTAGCTGCCTATCCTGAGTCCATCTGTAAAAGTATCTCGTCCTGATTTTCAATTTTCCACTTTTATTAATTTGTTTTAATCTCAGCGTTGGAAAAAGGGGGTAGTGCATTTTAAATCGACCTTCATATGCTTTTAAAATAAGACAAATGTACTTGATAATGTACTTTTTATTTGATCTCAAGTTGTATAAAACCAATAAATTTGTGTTACTGTTACTGCAGTAGTAATCTTACGCACACAGTGATTCCATGTTAAATGCAAAGTAGTTAGGCAACTGTTTTCTTAGTTACAGGAGTTTCAGGCTTCACTTTTGTGCAGTAAAAGCAAAAGTAGGCTACAGTCTGTGCCATGTTGATGTACAGTTTCTGAAATTGTTTTACAAGACTTTGATAATAAAACCTTTAAACTTATGTTTATGTTCTTGTAAAACTATTTGTATTTATTTACAAGCTGTTGAATGTATGACCTTTACCTCATTCATTTTACAAATCAAGTTCTTTCCTTTCAATCCACATATTTACATATAAAAAATCCACTGTAATGATTAGTTACCATCAGAATTGTCAGGTGGTTTAATTTCTATCTAAAACAGTGTTTCTTAGTGTAATTTTTTTTCTCATATCTTGGCTATAGGAATTTGGTTGAGTAAAGCAATGAACTTTACCATAAACAGATAATCTCACCTATATCTAGTAAATTTATATTTTCAGTGAAATCTGTTTTCCTTTGCTGGAATAGTATAGCAATTGTCAATGGTATGTATCCACTGTATAATACTAAATAGTATATTTATTCATTTATGAAATGAGTGTAAGGGACTGGGATTAAGAGGTAAACGAGACTTGGAATTACAGCTTTTAAATCCAAGTTTGATTATAATTTTTTTAACTTTTAAAAACATAGAGAAAAGCAGCATTGTTTTTACAGTTTGTAGTTAACTTTTTAAAGATTTTATCTAAATGAATTTTGTCTGTAGTTAAAGGAGTTCTAGTAATGGTCCTAAAAATCACTGCATTTTTAAACAGTTGAATGCAAATGATATTTGTTTAAACTTATAAAAACTTTTTTAATAGATAAAGGTTGAACCATATGCCATTTTTGTAAGTCAAAACAAGTAAAATATTGGTAGTTTCACTTGGGTAAACCTAATATTAGTTTCTTTCCTCACTTGTAATCTCTGAATACAAATATACACTAACTTTCCAAAAGGGATTAAGAAATTTTTGGCTTTAAAATAGTTTCACAGATTTAAGATGCTACAGTGAATGGAATCCATACTTAGGTTATTTTTCAGTGAACATTTTATCAAAGGTAGGGTTGCACAGGGACACAAGCCATTAACAGATGACCAGTTCAAATCAAGTGAATACTGCCTCCACACAGTTTTATTCTGTATTTAGTAGTAAATGATTAAAAAAATAAAAGTGGTTTTGCTAGAAAAATGTTTGTCCTATTTATTTGCTTAAATTCTTCAGGAGTGAGAGAGGTAGTGGCTGTGTAAGTGTAGTCATGATTTTTGGTTTAACAGCTGCGAAGACCCAGCTTTGTCACATTCATTTTCCTAACTCTTTGGCGATACCTCTTCTGCCTGGGTCAGTAAATGGTACCTGCTATTTGATTATGAAGCTTTTTAAAACTACAACAATTTAGTTTGGGCTAATATTTTAAGTAAAAGCACTAAAATAAGTTGAATATAGTTAAGACTGAGAAGTCTGTGTTGTTGCCCTTTTCATTTTTGCGAAGATGGAGTTTGGATACTAAGCTTCCTGGTAGTGATTACAGCCTACGTATAGAAGGTAAATATGTGTTATGTACTTGGGAAAAAAACAAACTGGACTTCTAGAACAGTAAAAACTAATTTTAACTTGGAATTGCATCTTAACTGAGTCAAGTTCTGGTGTGTGGGTATCATGTAACCTACACAAGCCAAAATTTCCTCTAGTAAATACCACTTTATTCAATGCTTAAGGTCTGTGCTGCTTGAAGATTGACATCTCTTAAGCTGGAATAGAGATCTGTTCCTTTTGTCTCAAATCTAGCTAATGCATCTCATCCCTGTACTATCTACAATATTTCTCTGAGTACAGAGTACATAAAGCTGTGTTTACTTTGGCTAAATATGGATATATTGGAAATGATACTGGTACTTTTAAGAACATCCAGAATGTGTCTATTCCTAAGGCTTTGTTAGTGGAATAGTTTTCTAAATGAGACCAATTCTGGAGTTGAACATTTTTTAGTCTATTTTATTATTTCATGTTGCCATTTTTATTTTATGTCCAAGTACGTTAAATTCATTTTGAAATTCTTTAGTAAAATAATCGTGAACCATGCTAATTCTTTACCAGTGGGAATAAGCTTAAGAATAGACCTAAAGTATATAGTAGATGTTACAAGGAATCTAAGAGAGTTCACAGAAAGGATCTGAAATACCTAACATTTTTTAAATGATGTCCTTAAAAATAATTGGGGAAGTGACATGCATTCTTTTCAAAACAGTCTCACTGTAAAGGTTATTTTCCCAGTGCACTGTCACTAAAATTAGTATCATGTCTTTTTAAGAGCTAGTTAGAAAAAGTGATTTGTGCTTAAGAAATTGAAGGTCCGGGGTCACAAAAAATAGAATGCTCCAATTGATGTTTACTACTATTGTTCAGTTACCTCAAGATGTAACTTTATCACCATACTAAATGTAAACTTTTCATTCACTATGAACAAGTTAAAGTTAAAAATTTGGTTAAATATCATTTTGGAAGATGAGCATCAAGTAGATTAAGAACATTTTTCTTATCAGTCATTTTTTTAATAAAAGAAGCAGAATCACTAGAGAAAAAGACTTGTTACAGGAATTTGACCTTAATTGTGGGAGCAGGTTAAGTAGTCTTTGCATGATACTGGAGATTGAAGCCCACATGCGATAAGGAGGGGAAGGCGGGTAGTTGGGGAGGTAAAAAGTTGGAACGACAGGCACAAGCTGTAACTTACAAAGATGGGCTGAAACTCAGGTCAGGTCTCGTTGCTTCTGGGTGGCATGACAGAAGCCAGAACCTTTCATCTTGAAGCTAAACACACAGCTGGCCCACAAGTCTTGAGAAGCTGAAGGAGGATCCAGGGGGAAGGTGAAGGAAGTAATTGCAGACCCTGATGCTGCCTCATCCCAAAGGGACCAAGCAGATAAGACAATGTGTACAAGCTAACAAGATTTCTACTGTTCTCCAAAACTAAGCTGCCTATTTTCATTATTTAAAGCATCCCAGCCAGTCACTGTCAGCTTTCTTTAGTGACCAAGAATGCTATCGGAGGTACAGGTAAATAATGGGTGTTTTAGTTTGTTTTTATGTTATACAAAGATTTTACTTTAGGCCTATCAGTCATTTTCACCTGCAAAAAATATGATCAAATTCAGGAATGATTGCCAAATACCTATCTAAAATCCTTAGGAAATTTTGCTTCAGTTTTTGTAAGTGCTATGGCAAAAAAAAAAAAAAAAACCCAAAAAACTAATTCTATGTACCACAGGTGCCATTATGGCTAAAAGTACTATTCTAAAAAGAGCTTATAATTTAAAAAGTTCGTCACCGGGTAGTACTGTAAAGAGGGTCACGTGATCTAAAAAGTGCAATACTACTCGAGATGACATTTTTAGATTGGCAAACATAGATATACTATTGTCCCAGATTGCTAAAATAAGATGCTTTGCAAAAGTATAAATGATGGGCTTTTAGCAAGTTTGGTTTTGCTGTCTTTACAAATGGTTTAATACTTCCTGTCCATTTATCTCAGGGGCATATTTCACTGTTAATTGGTCTTTGAAAGTTCCCATAGTTTCCAAATATATCATCTCTGGTTAGGATGCATTTTGTTAATTTTAGAAAACATGGTTAAGATACATTTTGCTGAAGTTAACAGCAGAGGCATATGATGCCCCATACTAAGCAATAATTCACTCAATTTTAATGGCTAGCATACCACATGCAGGGCTTCTAATTCACCTAGTTTTCTACTATAACTTGCTCAACCATGTCATTTGCAAATAAAAGTAACATAAATGAGCAAAAAGTACACCTGAATTCATTATGAAAATATTTACTCCAGCTCTTTTGTGGCCTTGAAACAGTATCTTTGTCTGCTGTAGACTCAGTGAAAACTAGGGAGAAATATCTAAATCATCATTCACCACCCTCCCCTAAGGTGTGAATTATAAACTACATGAATAACACTATAAAAACCCATTTCTATTATTTGAGTGGGCCTCAATAAAAGTTGTAAGAAGAAACAATCGTTTTCAGCTTCTCTTGGCTATCAGCTTCTCTGAAACGTTAATTTCCAGATAATCTGTATGTACATAGACACAATAGAGTAGCTCCTTGATGCTTCCTTTTTATGAAATCTGACAATTCTTTTTATATGACTGTCTACAGACAGGTAAGTTGTCTCTAGGAAATTGTGTGTGTTTTTTTGAAGACAAGAATCATATCTTCTGATACCATACTGGTGGCAGGAATAGTGAGCATTTCTAAATAGCTATTGAAGGTGATGATTTTATAGTCCCCTAAGTTTAAAGTTTCTTCAATCACAGATAGCAGGCATATAGAATTTTATGAACCTACATTATAAAATCTAGGTTTTCATGTGAGATTAAAATATATGGTGTTTTGATTTACTTGAAACACAGCATACAGCTTCATTAATTGGATTAAAAGGCACATTATGAAACATCTAATAATGTGAAAAAGTTTATTTGCAATAATAACTCCTTGTTTTTACCATAAGAGATACTGACATTTGCTTGTCCCTTGTGATCAGATAAAAGACATATGGAATGGATAATCTCTACTATTCTTTATGAAAGAAAAGTTAAAAAACAAAATCCCAGTGCAAAAGTTTTCAGTAGTCTTCCTACTTCCAGTGTACCCCAGCAAAATATTCACAGCTTTTAAAAAATTGATAAATCCCAAGCTGAAATTTACCGTTTTCCCCTCACTGTCTGTACTTATGAAAAAAATCTATAGTATATTACTAAAAGTATACCATATTCCCACAAAGGAAGAGAGCATAAAAGCAACAGTAACCACTGCCATTCAGTGTCTCAAGCCTCCTATAATCACTGACAAGATAATTCAACCTCTAAGTCACTTGATCTATAAGCATTCCCAAAATAACAGGGATCAACTTCTATTCAATAAACCTAGTCTGGGTTTACCAACAATTCCCACAAAATTCAACAGACCCACATAAGGTAGTAATTGGTCTTTGAATTTTTAACTTTGATTACTCTTCATTATAAAGTGTATTTAATAAAATGTCAACGTATGTAATGTAGTATGTATCAGCATGGAAGATGCAGCTTTCAAGATGTTTATTATAAAAATTTTCCTATGATTGATGCTTTGGATTTGTAAATAATCATCTCTTCCATAAAGGTCTCTAAACTAATTCATATTATTTAAAATCCTGGAAAAAGTTAAACTAATGGTTACTCTAAAAAACCTGACAGATGCATTCTGATACATTTATCAGGATACGTTTAAAAAACATTTCTTAAGCTAAGGTATTTAATACACATAACATTTTATGACTGTTATACATTATTCTCCCTAATTTATTTTCATTCTTGGACCATCAAACCATCTTGGAATAAATATGAAAAATTTTAAGTGCAAAAATGAGTAATTTATGATTTTAATACTTTGGAGATAATTAAAACCAATAAATATTTTCTTGTGACTTAAAAAAATAAACAGTAGGAACTGTCAATTTTATGTATGTTTCTGGAATTTAACTAATAACAAATATATTTTGTTAGTATATAAATGTTTTTATCTTACTTTGAAAGCATTAAATATGTAGGGATGTCCAAAATATGTGGGTTGTTGTTTAAAACTGACACGAATGCATCCATATTCCACTAAAAACAAACAATCAGAACAATGTGCACTTATTAGGAAGCAAGTTTAAAATTTTGGAATTTTTTTTAAAGTGCTGAGATTTGGAAGAGGAATATCTTTAAGCATGCTAACCATACTTTATCATGAACACAAAAAAGACTTTTAAACTCAAGTTTAGAAAAAAAAAAAAAGAGGTTCTATGACAGGAAGGTTAGTAACAAACATTTCCCATTGAAGAAAGAATTCAGGTAAAAACAAATAGCACCACAATGAATTGCACTAAGGTGCTAAAGGAGGTACCTTATTCCCTGCAGAGTGAACGCTCCTTCTGAAATGTATTGCAACATATAAATGCAATTGTTTAAGGGGTACCATTTGGTTCATTCATCTATAGAAAACTGCATTCCTTCTAGTTCATTATATTGAACAAACATTCAAATTACTGAACTATATATAATGTTACATAGTTTACATTTTATGAAAACAAAGCTTGAAGGAATATTTATAAATGTCACCTTGAATATAAGATGACAAGTTTAAAAGGGCTTCATATCTCTTAAGACATTTATGTTAATGGTCCAGGAGTGTTTTAGATATAGCTATAGATATAGATATATTTATATGCATATATATTTCAACAAGTGTAAAAATTTTTAAAAACAAATCACAGCACTCATAGCTGTTTTACATAAGAAGTACTTAGGATCATTAAAGTGTCAAACTATTACACTATAATTAATGTATATTTTTAAAAAGACTGAAAATGGCACATCAAGAAACTTGCTGAAATTCTTATTAGAGGCCCATTTCACTATTATTCTATTACTGATGTGTCAATTCAATATAATTCCCTTTTCTTCACTGAAAGCATTTGTCCCTTCTATTTGGATTCACTTCTTGGGTCTCTGCATTCTCTTGCTCTCCTCGGATAGATGGCATCATTTTCCATTCTGTCAAAGATCAGGAAAACGGCTTGGGTCCTCCTTGTAGTCATCAGGTATAGCAAAGATGGAGCCATCAAATTCATCATATCGAAACTCCTGAAAAGTCACAGTGGCTGTGATTGTAGGAAACACAGGTATATCTAGAGAGGACAATCAATGGACAACATTGTTAAATGAAATGTTTATTTATAAACAATAAAATACTAGTAGAGATATTCATACTTCTTAAAATGTAAAAAAACATTTTTCAAGCACCAGAAAAAGTCTAACATGTTTATTATTGAGTGTGGTGTTTTGGGGAAGGATTTGGTTATTGGTGAGGCGAGAAACATACCAAGGCATCAAGAATTACATCAGAAACTCAAGTTCCCATTGCTTCCCAATCTTAAACTATAATACCAGATTCCACTAGTCCTTTCTTCTTATTCTTGGGGTAAAGGGACAGCTCCATGTGTACTTTTTGCATTCTAATATCTTTTATTCAGATTATAGTGTATATATTATTCTGACTCTGAGATGATTTATTTCCATTCTAACAAATAAAATACATGGATACTGTTTTGTTTTGAAACACTGAAAAAGTACATCACTTAAATATATGGGATAAAAATAGTCTCATCAGAACCAGATTAATATCATGCCACCACAGCCTAATATTCTATATAAAGTTCATTTTTGGCTGAAATTATGAGTGAAATCTGACATTAAAAATAGCCAAAATTTACTTTTATTCCTAATACGAGTTATTAGAAAGAATACAAATTATAAAATCTGGGTTCTGATGCCTACAAATCACATAAACTTATGTACCTCAGGGATTTCATCTAAAAAATAAACTAAATCTTCCTTAAACTCTGAATAATTCGATGAAGCTAGAAAAAGGCATACAGTAAATTAAGTTTGACTGTTACAAACCTAGAAATATTCTTATTAAAAAAATTTAATGTAGAAATTAACATAAGGATTACAGTTTTTAGTTATGGGAATATTGATATATATATATTGAATATTATTGAATGAAGCAAGATAAAATACATATTTCGGAAATCACATAAAGATTACATTTACTATATGCTAATTTTCCTCACTCACCAGAATGTAAACATCAAGAAGGCAGGGACTTTTACTTTTACTGTCTTTCGTCCCCCAAAAAACATGTGGCACACAACAAGCACTGATTAAATATTTGGTGGCTGGATTGATGGATGGTATTGAAGGCTTTCCTGAAGCTTAAATTAATGCTAAATTTAAGCCAAAACTCCTAAAGAACCTTTTAATAGTCTCTTGTTCCCAGTTTTCTGATATAGCTAAGAGGATAAATATGTACAAATATGAGAGTTTACTGTTTATAAAGATCATTTAAGACAAAGTTTAAATATTTAAGAATGAAATAGCATACATGAGTATTACTTTATCAATAGTGACTGTTGACTGCAGAAATAACCCCACTGTTCAGAAATTCAAGAGTCTGCTAAAAACTTAGGCTAAAATCCAATCTCCCTATATAACAACTTTAAAAACATTATCACAGTGCATAATGAGTTTAACCACACCCTCTTGTATGAAGTATTTGCATATCCTGTACACTTAATTTAAATCAAACAGAATTTGAACTTTCATTGGGCACTTTATATATTTGACAAAACGTGAACATCGAACCATGTAATTACAGAAAACTAAAAAATTTTAGCAACTAGGAAATCCATTTTCCTTCAAAACATATTTCTTATTAAATGTTAATAAACAGCTCCATATTTCTAATAGACACAGAAAATACAAGTAATTTTTCTTACCTAGTTTTACAGGAAAACCTGGAGGAAGCTTCATCTGAACAAATTCTCTAAGCTTGTTAAAGTGCTTGAAGGGAGCTATTACTTCCAAAACATTCAATAATCTTAAAAATGGAAGGAGAAAAAAATGTTTTCATTCTTCAAATGGATTTGTGTCCTTCAAAATGACTATTACTGACTTCTAGATATTAAAGATGAGGAAAAGATACTTCATTCTTCCGCCTGAATTTTTTGCTTTTATTATTCTTTTTACCATGTCAAGGTTTATAACTTTTACATCTTATTGTGCAGCCATAATTTCCACAGTTGTTTGATTTTAGGTCTATATTTAAATGGATTCAAGGCTTACACCTATCTTCTTCCTGAAGTTTACATATTCCCAAGTTCTTTAATTTAGACTCAATGGGTGGCTGAATTTTACTGTTATTTGTGTGTGTGTGTGCAAAGGGCTCTTATGTATTTAATATTCCTTGATTTCTTGCAGATTTGACAAATGAGTGTTTCTTTTTCTGCATATTTAAAGGGAAATTTAGCCGGCATAAAATTTCCGTTTATATTTCTTTCCCTCTGAAATACAATTTCATAATGTCTACTAGCCTTCAGTATTATACTAGTCATTATGCTGATAACTTCTCCTTTCATCTTTCAGTTGGATGAATTTCATTTTCAAGTGGTAGCATTTTTCTTTCTAAAAGGGCCCATGGCTGTTTTATTGAAATTCTTCTTTGCCTGTTACAATTGCCTTGATATGTAAATGACATTTTAGCTAGAAATACTATCAGATCATATTTTCTTTGCCTCTGAAATGTTAAGATGCGAAAAAATGTAAGGCCAGGCTGTTTTTTACCTCTTTTCTACCTGAATACCTTTAGACTTCTATATTAACGATTGATGTCAAATAGCTTAATCAAGATATTATTGTTACTAATCATTCTCATCACTTTTTCTTGGAGCCTAATGTTATGCTATAGATCCAATTCTTCCTTACAGAGAAATTCTCTTCTACATATTTAGAATACTACATTGGTTACATTTTGGAGGCTTTCTATATAAGTAAACACCAATGATCCTTATGTTGAATCATCATTCTCTCCATAAACACTACTTCACTTCTCTTGACTACTTTAACCTCTTCTTTCACTGCATTTACTATAAGCTACCAAACTTTAATTTTCTGCCACATGTCTCTCTGTTCATTGTTGTTTCTAATGTATTTGCTTTGCAATAGTGTTATTTAGTGCTTATTTCCTTAGCTTTACAATCTCCTTTTCATTTCATTCTGTTGTCTTATCATCTCATCTTAGATTAATTCAATTTATTCATTTCATTTTTTCAATGTTTTTCTATAGCATTTACATGGAATTTTCTGTTCTTTGACTTATGTTTTACTCTGGAATGAACTGTTTGGCTTTTACATGCTATGTTCCTTATTTTACTTTTTTTTTAGGGGAAATAGTTATAAATGCCACATTTATAAGTTCTAATATACCCATTTTTTTCACATATTAATGTCTCTGAAACTGGGATAACTCGTAAAATTGACAGCATCTTATAATCAGCCTCGTTTCCCTTATTTATTAGAATATAAAACTGGTGCATCTTTGAGTCAATTTGGTCCAAGATAGGATGAATTGTGCAGATCTGTATGTATGGCTAACTCCCTTCCCACATCTGGGAACTATCTCTCTCTCTTCTTCTCTGATCAATAGCTTGAGGGCTATATAACACATTCTATCTACTCTTCTAAAGTTTGGCTGTTGGGGAATGTGAGACATGTACAGACTTTGTAGAAAAATGGAGGTCATGCTCTCTTCTATGAAAAATTTTGTTTTAATGTATTAGGCTAGATTAGTAGGCAAGGAACAATGAAGGGAAAATAGCCTGGGGCTCCCATTCATCCCCTACTTTAGTGAGGAGCCTGAAGCTATAGTTCTGTCAGAGTCAGCTCTAACTACCCACCTCCTGTTCTACCTATCTCTCCAAACTGAATTTTTTAAATGAGAATTTGATAAGTACAGGTTTGAAAGATGTCCACTGCAATACTGTTTATAATGGGGACAAACTACAATCAAAATGTTTATCAGCAGGGGGATGATAAAATAAATGATAATACAATACCACAAAATACCAAGGAAAGAAGAAAAAGATAGATTAAAAAGCAATTATTGCTAAGAACTACCAGATACACTCACTTTTAAAAGGAAAAAAAAAAGGAACTCACAGAACAAAAAGTAGACTACAGCATTTTTATAAAAAAGCCAAAACACAGAGAAAAATTTACATAAAAATACACCAGTTATTCGCCTACTATCTATTGGTAAAGTGAAATTGTTATTTCTATTCTATAAAATCCCATGCTGTTTAATCTTTTATAATATGTATTCATGTATTATTTTTATAATTAAAATAACTGTTCAAACATTGATCTAGTTCTGGTTAAAGTAATAAAAATGTTAATATTTGGTGAACTAGAAAATATCTAGAAGGGTGCACACAGTATCAAATCAATGGCTACTTGCTTTTGCATTTCAAAGGCCTCAAATGCACTACTCAGATGCAAATATTATTACAGCCTTTAGAGTTTAATAGCTTTCTTCATAATTTGTATAGTTAGTAACAAACTTACAACTCAATTCTCAAAGGAAATTCCTGGCTCATGGCTATCGTGGCTTTAAATGTTTTCTTACTCTCTTTGCACACCAGTTCTCTACCCAGATGAGGAGCTCTAAAATGGAAAAAAGAAAAATATTAGAAAACTTTTGCCACATGCTATCATCTCCCTAAGAAGAATCTGTCATCTTCCAATGACATTAATATTTTAATTTTTCTTTCAATAGTTCTCTGAATATAGAAATAAAATTATGCTAAAAGGAAATGAGATATGTATAAGAAATAAGGTAAGGGTAACAACAAAAAAGAAAATAGCAATGTATAAAAGTTCAGAAGAAATAACCAAAACTTGAAAAATTTCATATTGAATATAAGTTTAATAATCACATTTTCGGCATAAAGGAAATCACTAAAAATAACTTTAAAATATCATTGTATATCTTTAAAATCACTAATTTAATTCAATCTCTTTTACTATCTACAGTTCTCAGCCCTGACCAATAAGAAAGGATGTGAGGAATAAAGAATTTCACATTAACTATAGAATATTGTAAGATGAAAACATTTTGGAGACGTTAGAAAGTATAATAAACCTTTCAATACAAAAATAATCATTACAACTTCTTCCTAAGCATGGAGGTAGGTAATATTTTATTCTCTGCCAAAATTAAATAATTTTTTACAAAGGATTTTACTTTCTTTCACATGGCTGTCCAGAAAAAAGTTTTATTTATTGACTTATTCAAAATATTTATCATTCATCATTCTCTTATTCAATAATATTTAGTGAATGCAAACTATATGCTAGGTACTCTACTAAATATTAGTAAGATAATATTAAGCAAATGCCTGTGTCAGACTATGGTAAGTAGTAGTCTGACACAGGCTAAAACAAAAGGACACTGATAGGAGTTTGGAAAGTCAAAAAGTATATAAATAGTGAATGGCCTTATACACCATGCTAAAGACTCAGAATAATAACAGAATATAAAAGTTCGTCATAAAATGGAAAAATTTAAATAAGAAACTGTACTGGGCAATTCCTCACATTATATTTCCTTAGAACAATGGCCTGTAGGTTTTTTGGTATGTGTAAATAGGCAGCAGGGATGTAAAATGAAGGTTCTATAACTTATTCAAAAAGTGTTCATAATTGGGGATACTTGTCCCTCATCATGCCTTATCTATATTTTTAAAAGTTAAAAGAACTGCTTCAGATAAAACTACTACTAATTCTAAAACAATTTTACACCTCAATATTCACGTTTTTACAAATTGTTATTTTTTAAAAACTAACGAATATATAAACGAAATAAGACAAAAACCCACTTACTTTCCATTTTCAGCAGATATATATTCTTCCCATGTAATAGTGTTCTGAGGAGGAGGAGTAAGAGACTGTCTTCGTATCGGCTGCCAAAAAATTAAAAAGAAAGAGAGAAAGAGGGAGAGACAGAGACAGAAACAGAGAGAGACATAGAGAAAGGGATACAGAGGGAGGGAGGAAGAAAAAATGTCTTACTTTTAAAAATACTTTTAAAAACAAAATAAACTTTAAACTACTGAACTACTTAATCTCTTCAATACAATGCTTTAAGAGATTTATTTCTGAGATAGTTCGATGGTGATTTAAGTTCTAGTAATATTATCAATTTTTTTCTAAATCTCAGGTAAGAAGATAAGTATCAAAGTAATAAAATCCATTCACTCAATGTTTTAAACATCTAAAATGTTACTAGCATCATGCTAGATGGTGAACATGGGAACTACAAACTTTAAGGAGTTTACAATTTAGAGTTGGAAAGAAAAAAATAGACATAAACAGTTAATCAGAAATACAAAATATTATGATTAAAGTCCAAATGAGCTTACAAAAAAGTAGCATAGGACTTCAGAAAAGAGATGGATAATAAATTCAGCAAAGGGGGTTGGGCCTCAAATTTAAATGAAAGTAAAACAAAAAGAGTATTTAGACAGGGAGAATTCATGACGAAAAACACAAGTAAACAGATTGATTTGAACTAGGGAGGAAAATTCAAAAAGGGAATCAACAACAATGGTAAAAGATCATGTCAGATTTTAAAATTTACACCTTGTCTTTGTTAAATATGAATTTGAATCATTATAGGATGAACTGGCAATACGAAACTAGGCAGTGGCAATAGAAACTGACATCTGCTAAGGAAAAATTAATAAGACAAACTGTGGAACAATAGGATAATACATGAAAACTGATGTAACAAGATAAATAGTAACACTAGAAGAGGGTCCCATTCTGAGTACAGTTTTGGATATAAAGAGTCTAAGATGTTAGCGGAATATTAGAGTTGTAAAATCAAGAATTCTGAAGACATAAAATTCAGTTGGAATCCCAGCTCCACTACCTGGCAATGGTGAATTTAGGCAAGTTACTCTCTATAATGTCAATTTAACTCATCTGCAAAATGGGAGTATGAACACCTACCTCACAGTTAAGAATTCAAGGAGCTAATGTATGAAAAGAACATACTACCTGGCACAGAATAAAGGACTCAGGAAATAACAGGAACTATTAGACACTGGGAAATTCCCGGAGGGCAGTTACAAAAAGAAAAAGAAATTGGAGTTAAGAGATAAAGATTTAGGAATTCTCTGACTAGATGAAAAATAAGAAAATAAAGGGCTGATGACTGATCTTAACAACCACATACATTGGGAGGGGGCAAGAAAGAGGACAGAAAAGAGGCCGAAAGAAAAGATTGTTTCAATATCATAATACAGAGACTTTAAAGAGAAAAAGCCTGAAAAAAGACTACAGATTCTGTTTTTGTTGGTTAGAAGTCATTGATGATGTTTGAGTAGCAACAGAACGATGTGAGAAGAAAACATACAGCTTTTGAGCATCGACCAATATGAAAGAGGACATTTCATCCTTGAGTGGCTTACAGAGACACACAGAAAGTAGATCATTATAATCCAGAGCAATGGGGACTATGATATAGGGATCTAGATGATAGCTTAAAAGCAGAGAAGGAGTTTCTGATTCTGACTGGGGTAGCCAAAAAGGTGTGCCAATAATGGTGGTTCTTGAGTGGAGAGGTCTAAAGGACCAGTTTAAGGAGACTAAGGAAAGGACAATGGTGAGAAAAAGCATGCTGTGCTGGGAAACTGCAAGTGCAGTGTCCTGTTAGTATGAGCAGACTACATCAAGAGAAACTAGTAAAATATAAGAGTAAATGGGCAAGACAAAGAAGGAAGTAGTTTGAAAGGGTTTTATGCAATAGATTGTATTTTACTCAGGAAACAATAGACAAATATTTTGAGCAATATATGTAGTTTTTAAAACACAAAGTTTGGAGCCAGACTGATCAAATTCTGGCTTTGCCAATTACTAGCTGACTTCAGACAAATTATTCAAGTTCTTATGTCTCAGTTTAGTCAATTATATAAACCTCACAGGGTTGTTGTGAGGATAAAAATGGTTTGTTAACTATAGAGTGCTTAAAACAGCACCTGATACATAGTAAGTACTCTGTACATTTTATTTCTAGAGCATAGGCAATTACATAGTTCAATCTATTTCAAGGAAATCACTATGGCAGCGGTATGTTAAGTTAGGAAGCTATCTTCGTAATCCAAATGAGAAATGATAAGGGCAGGATGTTTCAAAATGGAAGGAGAGAAATAGATTCAAGAGGTCTTTAGGATTTTGTGATTGATGAGACATAGGAGTAAGGAAAGCTAAGAAATCTAAAAACAAATTTCAGGTTGCTGGTTTGGGTAATAGTAGTTGATAATGGTGCAACCACTCAAGACAGAGAAGACTGGAATAAAAAAGAAAGAAATTGTTTAATCAAATTTACCAAATTTTGTGACAATAATGGATGGACCTAGAGGGTTATTATGATAAGTGAAATAAGTCAGACAGAAAAAGACAAATAACATATAGTTTCACTTGTATGTGGAATCTAAAAGACAAACAAACAAAACAGACAAATTCAGATACAGAGAACGAACTGATGGTCACCAGACAGGAGCATAGTGAAAAAGGCAAAAGGAATTAAAAAATTGCCAGTTATAAAAATAGTCATAAGATGTAAAGTACAGCATAGGGAATATAGTCAATAATATTATAACTGTGTGTGGTGTCATGTGGGTACTAGACTTATCGGGGCAGGCACTTAGTAAAATATAAAAATACCTAATCACTATGTTGTACACCTAAAACTAATATAATATTGTATGTAAACTGTAACTGAAAAACAAATTAAAAAAAAATTAAACATACCAAATTTAGATACCTATGTTTATCCAAGTGGAGTTGGCAAAAGCAATATGGATCTGGTGATCAGGAGAAAGGTCAGAACTGAAGGTATATATTGGGTAAGTACTAATGTTTATGTGGTAACTGAAGCATCAGGTATGTATCCACTGATAAGATGTTAAAGGCTACTAGCTGTCTACTAGATATCTATCTTCTTGTTCCCTGTTGTAAAAAAGAACTTCCCTTCCAAATTTTTGGGTGGATACATAACTTACTAGTTAATGAAAAACTAGCCACCCATTGCAGCTAGCTAAGTGTTACCATGTGGCTAAGTTCTAACCAATGGGATATGTGCAACTTCTAACAGGGTTTTCAAACAGAACAGGCATGTCCGCTCTTTCCTAAATACTGCTAAGAATTACTACTCCTAATTGTTGGAATACTAAACAGGTAATAAACCATCTTATACCATGTAGATGAGGACCACATCTTAGGAATGGTAGAGAAATAAGACAAAAAGGCTAGGTCTAAGATTAACCCACAGAGCAAAGAAACCTCACAAACTCAGATTTTTACATGAAAAAAATAAACTTCTATCTTGTTTAAGTTATTATTATTTTAGAATCTCTTATAATCAGCCAAATTTAAGACATAAAATGGGATATTACACATAATACTATGGCATGTGACAATACTATGGCATTCTACTGTAAGTACAATGACAAGCATATCATATCCTATGTCTTCTAGTGATCAAGATATCAGTAAACACTAGGAGGCTTCTGAAAAACAAAGTCTGGTGAAGCTCCACTTTATCCCAAAACCACAAGAAAAATGAGAAGTGCAAAGAGTATCTGGCAAAGAGTATCACACTAAACTGGTATGATCACAATTTTAACTTAAATATTTAATGGGGATTCTTAAACACTTTATCTTCTGTATTTATTTAACCAAATTATGGCTGATTCACACAATACATGAGCTTTCTAAACATTAAGATATTTAAACATTAAATTATGGCACATTAAAATATGGCACACATGGTATTACCATGAATTAGTTGGAAACTGGCATAATAGTCTGAAAATCTGTCTATCCCTAAAACATAATCTGGCACAATATCACAGGGGAGAGACTAAACATTCAAAGAATTTAAGCCTCCTCATGGAAGCTTTTAATCTTTTTTGCCACTGTGATTTACATTTTACACCACCACCCAGCACTCAGACATATGCATATTTACATAACACATACACCCTGAAACTATTGTTTCATAAAGTAATAATGATCCATACTGTGTGTGACGTGCTCTGGTTTTTCTCTATTACCTAATTATTTAGAATCTATTTTTTTTTTTTTTAAAAAAAAAAGGTGGTCACAGCTCACTAAATTGATTTCGTAAGCTAGTAAGGGGTCACTCTCCTGCAATTTGAAAACACCGCTTTAAAATTTAGTAAATGTTAACATTTGGGGAATCTTCATGAAGGATATCCAGAAAGTCTTTGTACTATTGTAGAACTTTTTGTAACTCTAAAATTGTTAAAATTGCGATCTTGCTCCACAGAAAGTCATCAGTTTGGCTCAAATAAGTTCATTAAATAAATAAACAAACTAAATAAGTAAATTTGTCAAAATAAAAAATAAATTTAAGAACTCGTCCAATTCATCTTATTAAGGAATAAGACTGTAGAGGCAGTTAACATTTTCATATACCTTTGTATTTCCTAATCCCCCCATCTCCATTTCACTACAGTCGCATAATTCTTTGCATATAGTATGCTTTCATTAAACACATGCCTAATAAATATTTATGGGAAGGTATAGCCTAAAAATGACTCATAAAGTAAGTGGACCTTTAGCTGAGGTGATTTCAAAAGCAGCAGATGATTTCAGAATACATGCAAAGGGACATGTATTAAAAATTAACATTGGTTTTCATGCTTATAAAATGATTTAATCTATTTGTTAGCAAAGACTCAAAGACCAAGAATAGAACAGCTTCACAAAAAAATCACCAAAGGCTATATCAAAGAAAAACAAAAGGTGTATATAGTAAATAAAATTTGAATGTACTTATATAAACTCACTGGATGACAGGAATGAACTCTGCCCCTTCTTTAGAACCTTATAAATTAGAAGTGCAAATTATACCTCAAAATTCTGTTCCATTATGTTTCCACCTTTACTCAAACTCTCCATAATGGCCTTATTTCGAAGAATATCTTCTTCACTGAGATGTTCTCTTCTTTTTCTTGATTCTAAAACAAGTCCATTCACCAGATAAAAATCTGCCAAAAAGTTTCCTACTCTTTCCTAAAACAAAATTAAATATTTCAAAATAATAAGAAATTAAAGTTGCCTTAGATTAAAAGTTTTAAAGTAATATACATATACATGTTTTCACATAAACATGTAACATTAAGATGAAAACAAATATCCCTTTGGTATTTGAAATTATCAAATTATCTTATGCTATTAAGTTAAAAAAAATATGAAATTACACATTTCAAATTTGTAAAGAAAAATTTAAAACACACAAGATGTATGGAAGTTAATCTGCAAATGAATTAAATCTAAATAAAAATACCACATAGTATTCCTTTAGAATCTACTCCCAAGTAGCATAAAGCTATCTGAAAACTTTACTTAGCTGACAAATATCAGAGTAACAAGGAGGGGTCAGGGATAATTACTGTTCCCATTTTATAGATAGAAAAGAAAGTGGAATAAAAAGAAATAGTCCAAGTCACATAGAAATCTCTAGTACAACTAGAATTAATTACCTGCTCCAATATTCTATTCTATAACAGGATCAAACTTCAAGTTACAATTGCTTGCTGCTTTCAACAAAGAGAGAATGACAGAGTAATCTTGCTCTCCAATACAATTAAGTGTTTGCATTATGGATTGGAGACAGGAAAATTCAAGAAGTATAAAGGACATCAAAAAAAGAGTTATGGTTTCCTTTCAATGAAGTTGTCCTTCAACATTAACCTTTATCTTTTTCAGACTCACAGGTGATCAGAGTCTGAAATACCTTACTTCAAAAATATGACCAATAAATTAACTGAAAACAAGATTCCCATTTCTACCTGCGTGCAAATCACTTGGTCTCCATCTTATTGATATTTTCTGGCATTTGAATCTATGTGTTTAGAGTTATTTTCACGTCCACCCTGCTTTCGGTGGCCTCCTTACCAGCCACCAGAGAGCAAAGCACTTTGCACTTGTTTTTACCTACAAAATGGGAACCATAGCATTACTGACTCCCTCCTTACCTGTCAAAGTTTTAAGAAGATCACCTAGATGCTGTTCAAGAGATTTGAGCTGCTTAGCAGTAGCACTAGATGAATAGCAGCTTCAATTTTTATCTTCTCTTGAAATGATCCTTCTAATGCTGTCCAGAAGAACAGAGTACAAACAAATAACACTTCAAGTCAACAAATGGATTGCAGTGTAGGATCTCACAACTGGGAATCCTTTAATGCTATTTGTTGCCAAATAGGCTTAGAGAGAAAAGCGGATGAGCCTAGATCTCATAGTGAGGAGTTTTCTGTGGTTGGGAAATACTAGGGTGATAATTATCAGTTTTTGAAATCTTATAATGAAAAAGCATTTACTAAAAGTAAATCATTATAACAATAAAAATTTTAAGTGTATATTCCCTATAATCCAGCCATTCTATTTCTTGTTATCTACAACAGATGCTGCAAAAGAACGTAAAATGATAAACGCAACATCATTTATAATGGCAGAGAACTGGACATAAATGTGTGTCCATTCATCTAAATGTCCAAAAATAAGAGTCTGGATAAATTACAATATATTCATACTATGGAATATTGTGCCATTGTTGAAAAGAATGAAGTAGCACTGCTAATAAGAAAAAGCTTCTAAGGCATACTAAAAACAGTTGCAAAATAGATATAACACTTTATAAACAAATATCAATAACTAAAGTTACATATTACTATGGATACATATGAAAGAAATTTTGTTTCTTAGAGATCCCTGACTAATACAGGCTGCTTTTGTTTTTCCAATGAGAATATATTCATTTCTACTGTGTGAAATAAAAGAAAAAATAATTTTAAAACCAGTAAATCCTGGCCCTTACCTGATGTGGTTACTCATTCTTGACTTTAAAATTTTATAAAATGCTTTTTTTGTATGTCTAAAATTTTTTTGAATATATTTTGAACAGATGTATAATCTCTGGCTGTCAGATGAAATGGTAATTATGTAAAAAATTTACAATTCACTAAGTGGAAACCTCCACCAAGATTTAAGTTAATGACAGTCTTGTATAAATGTAAGCATATTTAATTTTAGTCACATATATGGAATAGTGAGAAACAGATACTGGATAAGTAAACAGTTTAGAAGTCTAAAAGTAGAAAGAAAAAGGTCCAAAGAAATGAATTCAAAAGTGTATCCTTCTTTGTGATCTTCCTGAGGAATAAAGCATTGGAAATGTAATGGAACCATGTGAAGACACTGTTCCTTGTAAAATAATAACAAGGCAGCTGAAAACAAGGATCTTTCCCAACACAGAATTCAAATGAGCTAAATGTTCTCTCCTGGCTTCTGCAATAATATTTTCCAACTTTATAACCAACCATTATAATCACCTATCTGGATTCAAGGAAGAACAGAAAAACTATTTGAAGACAATTCAGTAAGCTACTTGTTCTTACATTTCCATCACATTATTATAGCAATAATAAATACTAAACAATTTTTAAAGTTTAAAAATCTAGATCTGCACATACTGTTTTATCTTCCCGAAAAAGCCATCCTGTTTGGGCACGTGTGAAAGAAATTGATTTAGTTGATAAAGTTGCAGAGTAAATATCACTACTCATTAAAATGTCAACCTCTTCTTCTGTTTCCATCTCTGATTCCTGGGGTGGGAGCAAAAATTAAATATAAGAATCTAGGTTTTCAAAGGTTATTACTATGACATATGAAAATAACAAAATGTTATGAATTTCAAAAAACAAAAAGAACAGATTCTAAAAAATGTGGTGTTATACTTATTTGAAAAACAATTACAGAACTTTAAACTACATACATCTAAAGAAGTCAGAATTATGACAAATTATGAATATATTAATAGTACTCTTACACTGTTACAGATACACTATGGAAACGATACTAGATTACGCTATGGAAACTATACTAGATTACCCACTGCAGAAACAAAGAGTACGTAGAGCAAATTAAAAGATTACTTAAAGAATTAAATTGACAGGTCTGAGACAAAATGCCCATATGAAGGTTTTGTTTTCTTTAAGTATAGATGAATCTTGCTTTAGTTCTTTTTTAATCCAAATACCCAGCACTATCATTTGAGCCTTTCTTTGCATATTCTCCAGGGCTGGCATATAATAACTGATCAATAATTATTTTTTAAATGAGAAAAAAAGGAAAGGTTTGTGTTTGCTTCAGGGACAGAAGACTAAGTGATCAGGTAGAGAAGTGTAAGTGAATAGGTGTAAGAAGAGGTTCTATTCTTTAACAGGACAAAAGTGATTCTCTGACATTTAGGACCACAGTGTCTAAAGAGAAAAAAATAGGGGAGGAAAAAAAAGACAGAATCTAGAGATTTGTCTGGGAATGAGAACTGTCCACAGGGCTTATAATGGCTTGAGTATCATATATTCCCCATACTTTCTGATTTCTACATTCCTAAGAGGCCCATTTTCTATTCTTCACCACCAAACTTCACCCAGATTTAGTCCATTTCTTAATCTATCAGACTTTGGGAAACAAACAAACAAACAAACACACAGTAATATCTTGAGACTCAGAAAGCACCATTTCCTTCACCCTTACAAGCAAGGAATGGAAAATCTTGACATTAATGCTAAGGTGAAAATGTAGTCCTGGTAACCCAAACTAATTCTGAACACAATTTTCTAAAGAAAAATTTGGGCTGGCACAAATTGTACAGAACTATTAGACAATATACTTCAAATATATTACAAATCAATTAGGATTTTATATAGTAGCTTGGGAAGGACACTACATATAATGCTATATATGAAGAAATTTGCCTTAAGTTTCAAACCTATTTTCAAATAAACTTTTGGAACAGAACTCTTCTACAAATCATAGACGAACCATCTCCTAACTGCATGAATGAAAAAGACCTGTTGTTAATTATATCCATTCAACAAATATTCATTGAATAGTTATTATTTATGCATATTAGAATAAACAAGTATTCCCTTCCTTGCCTTGAGGATTACTATTCAAAATCTAGTTTTTTCATAATTTTTTAGGCATAGAATATACACACATATACCCTAAATATCAATCCTTTAACATCAGCTAATACAATACTAGACTTAATCTCTGGCTTCTCTCTCAGGACCATATTTTCAATTTATCCATTGCCTAGTTAGCTATTCTGTTATCATTTAATATGCAAGAAATTAAATTATTTAATATATGAGAGTCCAGAATAAAGGTTGGTAAATTATGGCCAGGAGGTCAAATCCAGGCCACCATCTGTTTTCCTAAGTTTTACTGTAATATAGTTATAATCATTTTGTACATATTATCTATGGCTGCTTTTATGCTTTTAATAATAGCAGAATTGAGTAGTTGTCACAGAGACCATATGGCCTGCAAATATATGTATGTATCAAAATATTTACTATCTCTACTTTTACAGAAAGAGTTCACAAAACTCTAACCTAGGATGTACTGATGTTGTATTAGGTACCAAAGAATGTAACTAAAAGAACTCCATACCCTTGAGGAGTATGTTTATATGATTTCCTCTAGGAAATAGGCTTATAAATCATCAGCCTATGGGATTTCCTCTAGGAAATCATATAAACAAATAAAGCAGTAGAAGCTCCATGGTACTAGATTTAGTGGAAGCATAATGAAAATAATAGTCACCTAGCAGGGGAGGAAGTGACACTAAGCAGGTGCCCTACAGGTGTGAGGGTGCAAGAAAGGCATTCCAGGAAGTGAAAACAATGTGAACAAAAGACTGAAGAGCTAAGTAGCCTGGCACATCTGAAAAATTGCAAAGAACTTAGTATTAGGGTATCTAAGATAGCAAGTTAAGTAAAAGGCTGGAAAAGTATGCAAAAGCCAGGTCACAGAAGGAACCATGTCACGCTAAAAAATTTGGGTTTCACTCTTTAAGCAACAAAGAACTTTTAAAATGTCTTCAATTAAGGCAGGTTTCATAAATTTGTTTTCAATGTTCAATCTATCTTCAATTGTGATAATTAAGAAACAGGTAAGAAGGAGTCCAGGAAGATCATTTATGAGACTTGAGATAGTACAGTTGAAAGAAATGAATATATAAATTATGGCATTAACAATATGAATATAAAAAGAATACTTATAAGACATTAGAGAGACAGAAATGACCACACATGTTCTCTAGTTAGGAACATGGAGTACAAGAAAAGACATCAAAAGTAACTCCCAGTTTTCTGGCTGAAGAGCGAATGATGTCATTCACCAAAAGAAAATGAGAGGAAGGGAAGATTTGGAGGGAAAATAATGAGTTTAGTTTTAGACAAGCTAAATTTTGAAGTGAGACATACATGATACCTACTAGGCATTTAAATAGGTCTCCATTCAGAAGATCTATCTGGGATACAAATACATGCTTATAAATCATCAGCCTATGGGATGTAGTTAGAGTTGTGAGAACAGAAGAGATTATTCTGCCAGTTTATAAAAATGAGAACCACATCAGGGGGGTCTATCAATATTCAAGGAGTGAGTAGAGAAAAAGGAACAGGCAAAGGAAATAAGGAGGAAAGAGGGGAAAAGAACAATTGACCAAAGTCAACAAATAACAAGGAAATGAAAATCTTAAGAACTGAATTATCAACAATAGCAAATACTTCAGAGAAGTCTAATAAAGAGAGGGTTGAAACATGTACACTGATTTTAGCAATGGACTCAAAATGAATGTTATCCAAAACTCCAAACCTATTTCCTTTTCCAAATGCCCCATTTCCATCAGGGCACCACCTTCATTCTGCTCTTCAAGACAGAATCACTATACACACTCTTAAATCTTTCCAATTCTTAATTTGCTGCACTCAACTTATTAGCAAGTCCTCTTATTTCATTCTTGGAAATATAAATCATAATTCCTCTCTTAATTATTCACTATACCATCCTAGTCAAGATCTTCATCCCTTCTCAACTGTAAAATTAAAAACTTCTCACATAAATCTTCTGCCTCCAATCTTTTCCTTTTCTAATTCGTCTTACATACTAGCTATGATCTTGGAGATGTCATTTAATATCCATAACCCTCAATTTTCTCATCTGTAAAATGGAAATAATAAAACTATTTACTTTGACAGGTTATTTTAAGTATTTAATGAGAAGCACTATAAAGTACTTATAGTTCCAATATGCTGGCAATTCGTGCTCAATATATAATAGTAATTAAAATATACTATTAATACAGTAATACTATTCATACCAGCTAGCATTGTCTAGCATTTATTGGGTTCTTGATAAATGTTTAAGAAAAGGAGAGAGGGA
>NW_006441955.1:18721014-18752040 GCF_000325575.1 Pteropus alecto
CACTTAAATTACTTTTGGATCATTTCAATATCTTGTTTAAGAATCTACAACTCTCTGTTGCCAACTACAGCAGATCCTAAGTTATCTTATCTGGCTTTCAAAGCCTTCCATAAACCATGTTACCATATTCAATAAGAGAAATCAGCACTGCAATCAGATCTCTTTTCTGTTTCCCAAAAAGACCATTATTATTCCCACTTCTCTAATTTTACTCACCTGTGGGCTCCACAAGGAATACCTTTTCTTCTCTTCCAATCTAAATTTCCACTGCTCAGTGACAGGACACTATTTTTCAATAGTACATGTACAAGGTAACTAAGGTCTCACTAATGGACATAGAAGGATGTTCTAATCTAAGAGATGTTGAAGAAGTCGCCACAAGATGTGGTGAATGACAATATGGGGAAATGAACTGGTGAAAAGTAAAAAAAAAATAAAAAGCAACAGTGGCAATATGCTGACTTACAAAACGTTTGTAGGGCTATCAATGAATAGAGATACTGGAAAAACTGTCTTTGGTTTACAGCAGGGAAACGGGGCATTCATGTTGGTTGTGGAGGCAATACCAACATGAATTTATGTTGTGGCGGAAGGTAGATAATTTTGTACTCAAAGAAGGAAAAGATAGACTAAAGAAAGGAAGTCAAAGAATGAGGAAAAGTAAGAGTACAGACAGCCGAAAGAGGTGTCCAAATTAAGGAAATAGAAATGGTCAGAGACATTTTAAGGTAGCAAGATAATAAATGGTGAAAGGGCCAACACAGGTTCAACAAATGAGAACTACAAATAAGAACAAAGGAAGATGGAGTTCATTTAACTAGGAGATCATTAATGAATTGTGAGCAAAAAAAAAAAAAAAAAAAGCTCAATGGATTGATCAAGATGGAGACCAGATAATATATATATTTTTAAAGTTAATAGTAAGGAAGTGAAATCTTTAGGATTGAACCATCTCAATTATACCTTATGCCTTTTAAAAACAACTACTCTGAGATCTGGTTGCATACAAAGACATTCTCCAAAAACCATTTAGAGTAATACTTATAAGACAACATGCTCACCTCATGGTGTATTCGCTGATAAACTTTTTGTTCATTGTCTAATACTACAAAAGATTCAGAGGGTGCCGCATCCCCATTGAAAATGAAGCTTAAATCCCCCCGTTGGCACTTCATGTCAGTAAAGTCTATGAGAGTAGTGTCAAGCCTGTGAAAGATGGGTAGATAAGAAATTCTGACAAATAAAGTTTCAAAAATATTCCACAGTAATTAAACAAGCTTTGTTTCTTCTAAACTGACACCAAGATGCTAATACCATATATTGAAGTCAAATTTAGAGGTAAAAGCTAATTTAAAATATCTTATTTAAAAAAAAAACACTGAAGGAATATTTCAATATATTCCATTTTACCCTATTTCAATCCAGAAAGAAAAAGACTGTTTCCCCATTGTTTAAGCATTTCCCTAAATGCATCTTTTTTCCCTACCATTTTCCTTATTGTAGCTACTCCATAAAAGTTACTTCAACTGGGAAAGGCAGAAAAAGAAAGCAAACCTGTCTAACATTTTTTGATTCTTTTAAACTCATGTTGCTAGCTCAGTGGAGCATATAAGAAGGGTAAAGCAATGGATGTACCACACTCTTGAATCAAGGACTATGTGTCCAGTCTTGGCCTTTTGATCTATACCTATGTCTTATGCCCAACCGTCTGTTACCAAAACTTGCTTTACTCTTCCACCTGATAACCCATTTAACTTACTTCAAATTCCTGGCCTTTCTGTTTGATTTCCTAGATTCAGATTAGGATTCTCTTTTCCAACATCTGCACAGCCTGAAAATCTCATCGACTGTTCTTGTGTCAAAAGTTCACAGATTCACACACTTCTGTGTTTATTGTGCTCTCTGGTAATCAAGACTTATCATGGTCTAGCCCAATGAGTTGGTCTCAAATAAATTCCTCAAATCACTTGCTGACATTAAAGAGAATATTGTAATGGGAAAGTTCACAAGTACTCTGAAGTGCTTCAATCTTGCACATGGCTTTGTAAAAGATTACATCAGGATCTCTCTGATTGGCTGCTCAAAACATAGTCCTTAATGTGAGAAATGGGTTGACACATCTGTTAAGAGATGCTGATTATATCCAGGGAAACTCCTTTAAGTCCCTGTGAGAGATCCGCCCTGGCTACCGAGTTTCTAAGGCACTATTAGAATTTATTACTTCATCAGTTTTTCCATTTTCATCCCAGATAAAGCAAAATGAATGGGTATTCTTGGCTTCCCTACGCAGAAAAAGCTGAGAAATGAAACATATCTCACATGCTGCACCAAAAGAATAACTCAGGTTACATCAGCAAAACTAGTAATTTTTAAAAAGTGAAAGTAATATTAATAATTTTACCAGGACAATAGGGATAAACCAGAGTAAATAGGGAAGATGGTTACCCTATGTATAAGGGGCTGTTTTCTGAGCCATATAAAACATACACATCTCTCAGAATAAAATCAGAAAGTGCTAAAAAAAAAAAGAGCAAGTCATCAACTCCTGTAGGGGTGAACCCTGTCTGCTGCTTTATAGCTGAATTCTAGCTGCTAGTTCACTTCCAGTGGCCTGTGACTGTACTGCTATTGCCTGTACTATTAACATGTCCTGTTATTGCTTATAAATGTGGCATAAGAGAAAATAATGCTAATAAGAGTGGCTAATCTCCCATCTCTATAAGATATGGGCTACTGATAGTGTCAAAAAGAAACAGACCATTTTATATAAGTGGCCTACTTGGACTCTAAGCTTCTACACTCCACATAAAAAAAGAAATGGGCCAGAGCAGTCTTCTGCCTCCATTCCCTTCTTGTCCATCCTGGATGAGAGTGGTAGTGGGCTACAAGGGGTAAGGGTAGAAACAGTGAGAAAAGATATTCAGAGAGAGACAAAGAAAGAGACAAAGACAGACTGACATGATGACATTTAAGTTCCTAGATCTAGCCACACCTAAAATAAGTCATAGTCGATTTTTATTTCATCTGTGTTTTTATACTTTGCAACTGAAATAAGACTATCTAATACATCTTCTGCAATATCCCTGACACAACAGACTTCCTGGTAAATATCACACATGTCGCATAATGATAAAATTTATCATGATGATATTTTAATGTATTAACTAATCCTTGGCTTTAAGCTTGTGTACCCTAATATTTTAAATTTTTTGCCATGTAATGAGCCATGAAGAACAAAAAAGTTATTTGAATAAATGCAAAGATTTGAATAGAAAATATTTTTTTGAGATAAAAATTGAAAAATGCCAAATAACACTGAGAAAGGAAATAGAGCTTTCTCTTGACATAGGAAAAACCTGAAATGAGGCAAAGTTTGCAATGATCATTTCAGTCAATGGTTATAGATCACCTCATAATTGTTAGTAGTAAAAATGTTTATGTTAGTATTTCTAACAAAGGTGCTCATACTTTCCAATTTCTATTTAAGAAATAATTTCTCTTTGATACCAGAGAAAATATTTTACATGATCAGATTAGTGTCATGGGTAGATACAACTAAACTTTAAAAATTTCTTTGAACATATTTTAAACCCAGTTTCATTTGAAGTGATACTTTTTAAAAAACTAATCTTAATCATATGGTTGTCATGAGACCAAAGTAAACTTTAAAGATTTCTTTGCACGTAGTTTAAAATTCAGCTTCATTTGAAGTGGTTTTAAAAAATGGATCGTCTCATGATATTTAAATTAGAAAGTTTTTATTTAATGTTAACAGATTTAAGTCAATTCTTGTTATCTTGAAAAATCTTTACCAAACATCCTAAGATCCACCTTCTCCATTAATGTGGTAAAATTCATTTGATAATGAGAGCTTTATAACCAACCTATCACATTTTTGCTTCACCCTTAGCTGCTGGTAAGCCCTAGGTTTGAGTGTTGTGCTAAATTATAGTAGCTTCTCCTTAATCTACACTTTCTGACACAACGATTCTCCATTAGGCTTTTATTCTCATGTCTCTTTTAAACATTTTATGATTTTACTTATTATCTATACTTATTATAAAATATTCATCAAATTATTTACTTCTAAAAGTCATATATAAACGTAAAACAATTTTTTAAGAAAGTTACTTTCTTCCTATTTCTAAAAGTCAAACAAAACTAAAACTAACCTTTTTTTTAAAGTAGCACATGGAAGATAATACTAGTTTCCCAAATTATCTATTACCTTTGGCAAGCACCTAATTAAATATTTTTAAATTGATGAATAATTTTTTGATGAACCCATACTATATTGCTAACAATGGGCTGCTGAATTAAAATCTATATGTTAGAAAATCCTTTCCTAGTTTCTCTAGTATACTTTCTGTATCTTTCAAGGTTTCTATAATGTCCATGAATTTTATGTACATGACCACTTTCATATTTAGAAACATCTGAGGTTATTTTTTAAAAGCAAAAACCAAGAAACTTCTACCTTAATGAAATTCTATTCCTTGAGAATAATTATCCTAGAACTTACTTTCAACTAAAGGTTAACTCTTCACTAGAATTCAATATATTATATAATGAATTTCATAAAGAGTTGATTTTTAAAAATTTCTGCCTTCTCATATGGTGAAAACTAACAGGAAGTCAGAAGTCCTGGCTCAGCGATTAATTTGCAATATGCTCTTATAAAAATCACTTCATCTCTCTGAACTTTCTCATCTATAAAATGAATAGTTTACATGAGATAATCTCTCAGGACATCCAGTTCTAGACCTTTACATATCGAAATTTATATTCTGGAGGTGCATAAAGATACAGACATAGAATATTTTATATGTAATTTATAAATATATTAGTATATATAAAAGTTGGCATATTTACTAGCATTATATATAGCCTATATATATCTTAATTTAAATATATTTATAAATAGCTTTAAGTAAGATAAAGCTAAAGATATAAGGAATGATAAAGTAAATTCTAAAATGAGTAAAATAAATAGGTTTCCCATCAGATCTAAACATCAATCTTAGTTTTAAAAGAAAATGGAAGAAAATTAAAATTAGCCTTAAAGAGTTCAATAGAATAGATAAAGAATTAAATTGATGAATGGATAGATACATGGATGAGTAAATAGGGGAGGGAAAGGTATAAGAGGGATAGAGAAAAAAGGACAAGAGTTAGGTCTTCCTGATATGTTCCTTATTCCTTAAAAAGCCAGGATCAGGGAGATGATCACTTAAATCTTTTTAGTATTACACCATAATCTTCACTCTGTCTTCTAGATAGTCCGTAGTTGAATAACACCTCTGTTTTAGTCAAGATTTTATGCTTTTGGTTCCTTATCGGTAGTATGTCTCAAATGAGATAAAATATTGTAAATATATCACAGCATGTTTAAGTTATAAAATACTATATCCAAATGTAAGCTATTACTACAGAAAGAAAAGCTTCCTCTAAATCACAATTTTCTGTTACTCAGAAAAAAATCAAATCACCTTACCTGATATTGATACCTTGTTTGTATATTTTACATGCGTCAGAAGGCAGAATTCGGGAAAGTAAAGGCACTGTATTTTGAAAAATAAAAGGTAAAAATTAACCACCTAAAGTTCTGAGACATGAATTTTTTTTTTTATTTAGAAGAAGAGTAATGTAAACATTCTAATTCACCAAAATTGTAATAATTTCCTTTAAAATAGTATATTTCCACTTAAAAATAATATATAAAGCAATTTGAGCAACTTCAATTACCTACTATTTAATTGTATTTGCTGTATAGCTCACTGAGCCCCCACATCCTACCTTCTACTCACCCACCCACCAACATACATAAGAATAGCAGAGTTGCTATGATGTTACTCTTGGGTACATATTGCAAGATATTACTACAGATAAGAAAGCAATGCCCTACAGTAACTAAACCTCCAGAATGGATAACTAGATAGACCTGAATCCTATCTGATCCTTTAAATATAACGTGATTAAATAGTAGAAAGTAATGTGTATTTCTTTAAAGAGACATTTTAAAAGCTAAATAATCTGAGTTTGAATCCCAAATATGTGGCCGTGGTTACTTAAGTTCACTGCACCTCAGTTTCAAAATCTATAAAATGGAATCATACTATTCACCTATAGATTTCTACATTCCAGTGTTCCTCACATTCATATCACAAACTACATTTTCAAAAATTTGTTATTACTTATTATCTGCTATATTTTGCGGAAATATGAGTTATTCTAGGGATGAATAAATCTGCATAACAGGTTGTAATAAACAACACATACAAAAAAACTGTGAAGCTCAATATTCCTAAAATTAAGATCCTATTACATGTATATGTAAGTGTGTGTGTGTAAGATATATTACAAGTATATTTTTAAAAATTCAGTGTTTTAAAAATGGGTGATAAATCAACCTGGGTCAGAAAGAAACAAAGACTTTAGAGAAAATTAAAGACTAATTTTTTAGTTAACTTCTTTAAAAGCATCAATACTTTCTCTTTAACATTAAAGATACACTTAACATATCAATGTCTTTTTAAAATCGTGAGGTTATTTAATCCAAAATAATTTCCAGCAATGCAGATAGTTTTCTAGACATTTTATTGTACAAAAATAAGAAAAGTTTACTGCTCAGAGAGAACGGATTGTCAACTAAGAGTTACCCTAGTCAAAGAATATAAAAAATCATTTTCTGATAAAATTTTTCCTTATATGAAACAACAGAAGTTGAGAAGAGCAATTAATAGGATAAATTTATGTAAATGACCAAAGCTCTTCTTTCGTGCTCATTAACTGAGATCCAGATTTCCTGTCCTCAAGTATTGATGTAACATTAAAAAGATAATTAGAATAAGATAGCACTCTAAGTTAATTTATTACATCTTTTGAAGTAGTATGGTAACCTGCAAAAACAGAAGAATTTAGAATCATATCCCAATACTCACTTATCAAAAACATCAGAAAAGGATGAAGGGAATGCACAGAGAAAATAAGAAGCTTAGAAGTAATTTTACATAAACACATATTTTCAAAAATTATTTCATAAATAAATCCCAAGAAAATAATCTAATGCAGCTAATAAGAAAGCCACTTAAAAATAAAGCAAGGAGAATGGTGGAATATATTTGTAGTGGCTGGAAATTTTTTTGAAGAGTATTTTAAAATGTTAAATGTTTATGTAAAATATAAAACAGGATATAAAAAAAGAAGTTTAAGGATTTAGGGTATTAAAAAAAAAAAACTAAGGAAAACAGGAAAGAAGGGATATTATCAAGCAAAAAAAATTTCCGGTATTAATGCATTCCAAAAATAGAGCAATTTGCAACTCCCAATTCTGTAATGACTTTTTCCTTTCTCAGGTAAATTGAACAATTAAGCTCTCTATATCATAATTTATTTCAGCATAATCTGAGAGTCTAACACAGCATTCTGAAGGTAGCATAATTCACTGAACTGAAAAATGAAAAATGTCTCTAAATTTAAATTTCGGTTTTGCTATCACTTTCTCCCTGATTTTTTTTTAAACTATTTTTTTTATTTATTTTTATTTTTTTATTTTTTAGGCGAGGCAACCCTTGGTTGACCTCACAGATTGCAAGGACCTTGTCAGTTTACAATATCTTATTTTTTCTTAGGCCTACAGCATCTGGTCTTCCTAGGTAGTCTCCCATCCAAGTATTAGCCAGGCCTGACCCTGCCCTGCTTAGCTTTCAAGATCAGGCTTGTTCAGGGTAGCATGGCTGTAGACACTTTCTCCCAGATTATAATTAGCATTTCCAAGCCTAATGTTTTCCATCTATAATATGCAAATAACAATCCCTAACAAAGGATAGATATTCTGTAGATTATGAAATAAAGAAATATTAAAAAACTATTCGTTTTTCTGTTGAAACATGCTATATGCACAATTCTAAACTTGAAGTAGTGATCACAATGCTATAAATTATTTAACATTTTACAAAACATAAAGGGCTTCCTTCAAAAGCATGATTTTATTTCATTCACACCAAAACAAAAATTTGCAATAGATGGGACAGTTATTATTATCCCCACTTTAACCAAGTCTATTTTCAGCCAAACACTGAATATAAAAGTATGAGAAACAGTAGAGTGTGCATGCTCCACTACCTCTAAATTACACTTAACACTGGATCTCATTATTTCTTAGCTTCCCATTATTTCTGGGTTGCCTTTTTTTTTTTTTTTTTTAATATTAGGGGTTTTGACAAGGAGAAGAAACATGCCCAAACTCAAGAATAAAGCTTGATAAATCTAATAATAGAGATTATCTGGTGATTTTTAATACAAAGTATCTAAGCCAAATCTAGCTAATGAGTTTTAGTTTTCAGAATTACATATGACATCTAACCATCAGATGCTAGTTTTGACATAAAATCCTTTATCAGCAATAAAACAGGTGCTGATTTTTTGCATCAAAGTCAAGTTCTCAAAGAAGCAATATTTTCAGCAAGTACTTTAGTGGTTGCATCATGAAATATGATTATGTAACATTTGTAATATGTTTATAACTATAAATATATGTATAATTTCAGGAGTGATTACATTCACTTCTATTTCTTCATATAACTGAAATGTCATTTTTAAAATATTTTAAAACATTTTGTTCAGTAAGATAAATTGACTATTTTAGAATTTAAACCACTAACATTACTAAGAGAATCAGTTAAAGAACCAATACCAAGCAAGACTGGGGTCTCTACAGATGATAAAAAGGGTGAAAACATATATTCAGGCTTTAGCCTAATTTGACTTGGAGCTCTTTTATTATACAAAGCTACTATAAATCTCATTTTTTCTCAGTGGTCTAGTAACACCAGGACTTCTGAAAGATATATAAAGCATAAAGGCAAGGTAAGTCTATCGGAGTAGCCAAAACTAGCCTGATGAGCTACAGTTGTAATAATTTTGAAAGAAATGATTTTATTCAGGGATTAAAACTTCACATTTAGAGATTAAACACACTAGGAAAACAATCATCCATGCTGCACAAACTATGCAGCTGTCAATGTAAATGAAGTACTTCCTTATGAACTAATATGGTAAGATGTCTATGGTATATTAAGTAAGAATGACAAATAATATAATAATGTAATAGTATGATTCCCTAGAAAAACAAAAACAAACAAAACTAATGCTTGGGTGTGTGTTAGTGTGTATTTATTTGTGTGCACATATACACACACATTTGTAAGCATTAAAAAGGGGTTGTAAGCATTAGCATGAAATGTTAATAGTGGTTACTTTTATGATTATTTTACTTTTTACTTTTGTGATTATTTTATGACTTATTTTTATAATTACTTTGGGGGTAAATAACACTGAGTATTCATATACCTAGATATCATAAAAATTAATTCAGATGCTTTAAAAAAACACATGTAAGCTCATTATATTCAAATATATAGATAGATTACATTAAAAAATTTTTTAAACAAAATTTAGTTGTTTTGATAATTGTTTAGTTAGTAGAAGTAAAGCTCATTGAGATCAAATTTCTTATTTGGACATGAAAATTTTCACCCTAAGTGGACTAACTCACATTTAATATAATGAAGAGAAACTTTCTGTTATCCATTTGATTATGCTAACATTTCTATGTAATAGTTATGTTTTCACACTTGCAATTATGCACATGTACATATTTTATAGTAAAACATAGCACAGTCTTACCCCAGCTTTGAAAATCCCAGTGAAGTTCTAGATAAAAGTCACCTAGCTGAGAAATGAAATATGAATAATTACTAAATGCACCAGTTAACAGCTCTTATATCTAGTTAATATTTTGTTTTAAAAAAAAATCTGTTATCATTAAAGGTCAACAAGAGAAGAAAAGAAAAATTCAATGTTTGGAGTTGGAGGAAAAAACAAGAAAATTGTTTATTACTTAAAAATTACAATTGCACACATTACTACATTCATATACAAAAAAATGTACTGCTGTAGATTTTATAAGAACATTTTAATTACAGAGTAACATATCTGAAACTGATCCATTTAAATTTGCATCAATAAATATTCTATTTCTCATAACTAAAATAATAAGTTTTATTGCAAAAATAGTTAATAACTTTAAAAGTGTTATAAAAAATGATTTCCAATATGATTATTTGTATAGCCTCATAATAGTCCAAAAAAAAAAAAATCACACACTGCAATAGAAACTTTTTTTCTGTAAGGTGGTAAAACAAAAGTTTACTAAATTTGAAAACATATGCCATCATATCAGGAATATACAGAAAATTTTTATTTGACAAATTAGAAGCTATAATTGTTAAGGAAACCATTACAATCAAATATTCAAAAAATTATCTTTTGAAATATCTCATTGTATATCACTTTTCTAAAAACATAATTAGCTCAATTTTAATTATCTCAAAATTATCTTTTGAAATATCTCATTGTATATCACTTTTCTAAAAACATAATTAGCTGCAATTGTTACCAAGTGTATCTGTCCTTTTTTCACCAGGTTATAATGTTAAAAAAAAATTTTTTTTAAAAGCATGCTTAAGAGAAAAGATAGCATGCTAGGTCTATTTTTCTCTCACAGTTCTTTTAGGCATCAAAAATACAGAGAAAGAGAATATCAGAAAATATACTTCTCTCTCTTTCTGTACCAGCCACCCAGCTCTTACTATCATGAGGTAGGACAGAAAAAAAGTTTTGTCATATAAAGAAAATGCAAACTGCTCCTGCTAGGAGGACCAGCTTCAACTCTTTAAGAAATCCTCAATCCAAAGGACAAAGGGAAATTATTGCCATTAATTATGACCTACCTCCTTTTTCTTAGAGTGCTCATCTAATTTATTGAAAGCAATAATTCTTTATCTACCTTCCTAGTTCAAAGTAAATGGTGTTTCTCATAAGAGTTCATTTATACATTATAATTAGAGTATTTTGTTACATTATTGCTTAATTTAAGCAGGATTTTTTTTTTTAACATTTCTTGACCCTGAATAATCAGTGAGCAATTAAATCTTATTTTAAAAAAAAAATGCTTAAAAGTACACTTACAATTACTCTTTAGGTGCAAAATCAGCAAAAAAAAAATATGACCTACCTCTTTCAGGGCTTTTAATAATCGAGGTCGTTTTTCTTCAACACTTTCTCTGGATTGCTGCTTAAGCTTTCTTAAAAGAGCTGTAACTAAAGTTTAAATGAAAACAAAAATATCTTAATTTAAAATACCTACTATGCTAGAAAACACCCCTGGCTGTTATACAATTATATATTGAGAGATATAGATATTGAGAATAAGTGGGTAAATAAGTTTAGTAAACTATTATGATCCAAAAGGAAAATTTAGATGAGATACTTCAACATCGACTTATATTCACACTAGTTTTTCTAGTTTTTAATTATCAGTATGAATTTACCTGAGTCAAAATTTAACAATCTTAGTCAGATGATGTAACGTCCTATTGTAACACTGACTTAAAAGAGCTCAGACAGTAGATCTCAAAAATCTCATTGTATATCACTTTTCTAAAAACATAATTAGCTGCAATTGTTACCAAGTGTATCTGTTCTTTTTTCACCAGGTTATATTCTCACATACTACTAATACAGAAAACAATACAAAAATGAATCCTATTCTAATTATCTTGCTCAATTTTCAAGAGATTCAGATTTAAACACTATGCTAAGTGCAAACCCCAACTTTACTACTTTATTTTCTGTGTGTAAACTTGAACAAGTTACTTAATTTCCCCAAATTTAAGTTTCTTTTTTTTATTTGTCAAGTAAGAATAAAGTCAAATATAGCATATAGAGTTACTATAAAGCCTCAATATAAACTGTTTACTACTGTGCCTACAATTAAGTAAATATAATTTTTATCTTTTAGAATAAAGGTCTAAAATTGACTAGTAAATCAGGCAATTCCTAACATTTATTGAAAGAAGGGAAAATATTAGACTTGAATGAAATAAACTTAGCAAAAGACAAGAAGATGTATGTAAAAATACTATTTTTTTCTATATTACAGTATGCATTCTTATACATTATTTTAAGCCTTATGTGGAATACAGAAGCAGAAAGTGAAAAAAGGGAGGGAAGTAAGGAAGAAGGGAAGAAGGGAGGGAGGGAAAGAAGACAGTAGAGAAAGCTTGGACCAGATTTCTTTTGTCCACATAGGCCAAATTAGGCAAAGCCAAGGAATGAATTCTGAAAAATAGTAAAATATATTCTTAATTTTAACCACAGGTCTAACAATTAATACAATTTATTTTAAAAAGCCAAAAATCAAAAAACAATATTTAAATTACTAAAGGTCTTTTGGGATAGAAGAGGCTGAGACCTAGAAATCAGAGAACATAAGACTTAGTCTCCTTCATAAACTAGGTCAATAGTTCCTAAATATAAGTCTACATTTCAGGGTCCAATTGTTCTTGTCTTTTGCTAAGCTTATTTCATTCAAGTTTCCAATGATATGCTGCAAAATGAAAAAAACTGGGAACTGTGGCGGGGGGCGGAGGGGTTCTTTATAAATTATATACTTTATTTCAATTCAAGGACTATTCTTTCTACCATTTTTTGGTTTCAAAATATCTTTTAATAAAACAATAATCACAAAATAAAGCAGTTATCTTTTTTAAAAAAGTTCTTATATATTAAAATAAAAAAGTTAGCTATTCTGCATCAATCCTCAAATAAAAACTTTTTTTCTGGTCTGTGAAATCCAAATAGTCTAAGAACCAATGACCTAGAGAATTATTAAGGTTCTTTATAGAATCTAAATTATATGAATCTGGTTAACTTTCATGATTGTTATAACTTAACTTTAATAACACAGCTATATTACCCAAATGTAGTAGCTTTTCTTCCCCCCTTTATGCTCAAATACTTTAATAAGTCTTTATTCAATCTCTCTTGCCTGCGAATTGAAACAGACCTCTGCTGAAGGTAAAAACTGGAAATAATTCAATTCCTAGACTGAAAAGGTATCTTAATGAAAAGCAGAAGCTGTGTTTTTCAACTAAGTATACTGTAACCGACTAAAGGAACTCAATAAATAATAGAAAATGACATAAAAATGACTAAACATTATTTAAAAGGTAGTGACAACAATATATAGTGTAGTAATACACGCAAAAGAGATTCTTGTTCTATGAGGCTTCACATTAAGAAAATAGCATCAACTCAAACTTACTATGGAAACAAAAATATTCAAAATGCAATTACACAAAATTACCAGTATGTTTTGGAGATCTCAGTATTTGTACTCCCATATTGTAAGAATCTTAACATTGATTTATAATGAAGATAAAATTAGCTTTAAAGGATTTGGATAGTATTAAGAGTTCACACAAAGACTCAAGGAACAACAATTAATTTAACTTTCTCTTTTCCTTTTTCTCCCATATAAAGTATTTTTAAGTTTGTTGTGCTTAAAGCTTTTGGAACTACACACTACTGCTCCAAGTATCTTCTGCTCTCCACTTCTTTCTACACTCCAGTCTAATTATTTCCCACTTCTTACTTTGACAATTCTACCAAGATGTACCACTGATAATTCAAATTCATCAAACAACACCAAATTAATTAAATCCCACAGTTATTCCTTCTATATTCTGTACATCAATTAACTAATGAGATTACCATTAATTCACAATAGAGATGTTGGAGTTGCTCACAATCCTATCGCTATCCAAAAGATAATCAACCACTGTCAATTCTTTCATCTAATAATCTTTCTAATCTATCCCTAACATCTCTAAACATGTTATCTCTTTTTTAAGTCAAGCTTATTACATTTGATCTCAAGATGTTTTTTCTAAAAAGCTATTGCCTCCCGCTCAATAAAAAAGTCTTAGGTTTTATCTAATAATCTCAATCCTTGCTTTGAAGTCTTCTGGAGTTTTGCAGTGACTAGAGACTGAAATTTAAACTTTGAATAGACATAAAGCAGATATCCATGTGTCCCTTTTACCATTACAACTTCATCTCCCCAAACTACTCTTCATCCATTCACCCATGTTTGCCTTGTAGTCTCATTTAAGGAGCCACACAAAATACAGTTCTCTAAAATATGCCTTGTTGTTTTTCACATTTCCAGGCTTTATACACACCCTACTCCCATAGACTAGAAAGTCTTTACCTACCTTATTAAATCTTAAAATTCATGAAGAGTCAGCTCAAATAACCAACACCCTGCAAAAACCAGAATTACTTTCTCCCTCATCTGAAGCATATTTAGTTTGTGCTTCAGAATCCTGAAGAATATTCAATGGTCTCTCTCTCCAAAAAATGAGTTCTTCAATGTTAAAGCTAATGGCACATCCCTACCATGTTTCAGATGTATCTGGAAGGTATTCAGAAGACAAGCCCTGCTCTAATGAAGCCTACTGACTAATAGGAGTAAAAGTGAAAGAGTTCTGACATACTGTATGAGTGGAGAAAGCTCTCTTGTATTTCAGCTGAGATCTGAAGAATTATAAGAAGTTGGGGCAGAAGGAAAAGAATGTGTGAATGTGAGAAACTAAAAGGTTAGCAGTGCTGACACACAGAAAGCTCTGTGGAAAGGGCAATTAATTAGAAGTGAGCTGAGTACTGCAAAGGAAAAAAGAAAACCACTTCAAAATGTATGAGAAAAAGAAATTAATCTACTCCAGGATTTGAGGAAAGGCTTCTCCAAGGAAGAAATATAAAGTTGAAATTCAAATGAAGAAGACTGCCAGTCGCTCACAAGACTGCAAACCAACACAGACTTTCTCTTTCTCTCCAAACTAACCTTTAATGTGCTACAAAAATAAGACAGAAGCTAACAGGATTTCTAAAACTACAATAACATACATATACCATAACATAAATATGTACAAACTATAAGCAACTCCTGGAAAGAAAGCTTGGTCTCAGTGTGGGTAAGAAACTAAAGCTGTGTAGATCAGAGGGAAGCTGGGACCATGGGTGAGAGAAAAGTTGGGGAAAAGACTTTAATGTTTTATCTATATCTCTTCCTGATACAGGCCTGAGCTGATCATTGTTCACCAGGTAACCACTGTAAGGCAGAAAAGCAACATTATCTTGAAATTTTATCAGTTTTAAAGTAAAATAATTCTAAATATCTCTGACAAGTAAATTAGCATCAATTTCCTGTTCTGTAGCACAAAAAAATTAGCAGAAATCAGATCACAAAAGACAAACAAATCATAAAGTTTTCACTAATAATTTATATTACATTGTCTATGTATCAATGTAATTTTCTATGCCTAGAAAATTTTAACGTAACATAAGATAAATAATCAAAAACTTAAATAAGAGTAATTTTAAAAATTCCAAAGGATAGACATACTTAACACTATTATAAATATATTCATTTAATATTTCTAAATATGTGCCATTAGAGCTGTTGAGTTAATCATCCTTTAAGCTGGTAAATATTTCTGTTTCATGTGATGGGAAGTAAAAAAATATAAGCACTGAATAATTATAAACATACAATGATATAAATGATTGGCAATGGGATACTACTCAGAATGTATATCTAAGATATCACTCTACAGAAGAGACTACTTTAAAAACAGGCACAACTACTATGGGCCTCAATCTTTTACATTAGAATTTATTACTAAATATCCAATAACTGATTTTTCTAGAAAACTATGTTTATTGCCTTTCCAATAGATTATGAATTACTGAACAGAAACCATGTTTTCATTCTTTACATCTTATTATATACACATTCTTTATAGTAAAGACTCAGTAAATATTCAATGATTCTGAATAAAAGAATCTCTGAAAGTATGTCACATAAGTCTCAGGGTAGGTCAGAAATCCAGGAGGCCATTTGGTTTCCTCTCCATTGTGCTAATGAGTTAGCAACATGAAGTTCCTTCAGAAAAACTGTTACAATTTTTAATTCACTCTCAATTCTTTGACCTGTATTTTTTTATCCTTTCATCAAAATAATCCCAGGATTAGTATAGTTTCTTGCTCTCATAAGGGTCTCTTGATGTTTTTCCAGAAAGAACAACTCCCAATGAATAAAAAATACATATATATTCATACAGTTGTTAAAATATCACAATTTTATCTCACATTAAATCTTAAGCACAAATGAAACAACTGCACCATTAAAAGTTGCCCGGGGTGTTCAGAAACTCAACAAAGATGAAACATGTGAATGACATGTAAAGCTAAAACATAAGAAAGAGGCTGTAAGAGCCCAAAACTTAGCATTAAAAATAAAACTAAATCCATACAACATCCTGAGGGTATTTAATGTTATGCATTTCTTTAATAAAACTGTCAAACTTTTTTTATAGCTCCTTCTACAAAGCTAGATTTAATTATCTTCAACCTTAAAGTGTAAAAAGATAGTATTACCAGAAAGATAATTCCCATTTAACCAGATTTAAATTTTATAAAACTTTCAACTATTTAGATGTGCTTGACAAAAATAAGACATGTATATGAAGTTGAAAAAAATTAGCTGTAGGAGGAAGAAGAATTAGATAACTGAACACTCTATATATTGTAAAAAAAAAAAAAAAAGTATGTGACATTTTTTGGAAATTCACATTTAAAGACTAAAACAAAACAGAGACAGATTTATTCCACACTTTCAGTAAAGCTTATGCCCAGCATTTAAAACAGATAGATAACTGTTATTAACACACTGTGATTATTTTCAGTTCCAATTAATCTTCAAAAAAATTAAGCAGTTGCCAGAAAAAAAGTCAGGTTTCAATATTTTTAAAAAGTCATTCGTTCTGAATGAGTTAAAAAAAAATTAAAGCATACCAGTAGGGCAGAATGCTATAAAAAGAGAAAAAAAAATAATATACTTTTAAACGTAATTCCTCAATTCTTTATGTGTACTACCCAATATTCAAGTTCCTAAGTCATGAATAATTCACGTATGTTTATAACTGCAAACTCTTCATAGTATGGAAAGTTATATTAAATGAAAAATATTTCAATTGTATCACTTAACATTTTAGACTATATATCAACAATAGTAATTTATATTGCTTACTCATCTGTCTATCTCCGTAACTGATGGCTTCCGCCAGCGGGCTCCATCCCTGAGCATTTTTCACCTTTACTGGAGCATTATGAGCCAAAAGTAAATGGGCACATTCTGAAACATAAAGTGGTAATAATATCAAACATCATAGAATTTTTAGAACCTCTAAATACAAAAATCATGTAAAAATTCAAGAAAACAAATTTATATAAATAGGTCAATGAAATACCGTACTATAGAGAATTAAATAATTTTTTAAATTTCTATGTATCTAAACCAAGTTATTTCAGATTATTAGATTCTGAAGATCCTAAGAAGTACATTATATATATATAATCATATACACATACTTAATAGTAAGGACTCAGTAAATATTCACTTAATAGGATGCAATAACATTCTATTACCTAATCTCTGCAAAGAAAGGATTATGTCCCCTAATAATTGTTCCCAAGAATATTTTGAGAATGTTTTGTATTCTAAAAGATAACCCAAGAACCTCAAGAGTAATTTATATAAAAATATCTACTATCTAACAAATTCATATGTCTGTAATGTCAAATGGAAATCTCACTATTTCTGAAAAAAAATGTTTTCAAAAAAGATCAGTAATGTTTCTATAAACACTAATTTTTCAAATTTTACAATTCTTTTAGTTTAGAAAAACATCCAAAAGGGGCAATAATCTGTTCATGATCATAAGGACAAATTTGGATAGTCTTTCTAGTTATGGGTGGACCTTGAGATAATCATGCTAAGTGAAATAAGCCAGACAGAAAAAGTTGAAAACCACATAATATCACTTATATGTGGAATATAAACCTAAAAGCAACAAACGAACAGGACAAACAGGCAGAGACATGGACAATAGACTAATGGTTACCGGGTGGAGTGGGAGAGGTAGATGAGGTAAAAGGGGTCAAATACGTGGTGAGAGAAAGAAATCTAACTATGGGCAGTGAACACACAATGCAATGAATATATATGCCTTATTGTTGGTTTGTATGCCTGAAACTTACTGAATTTAATAACCAATGTCACCATAATTAAAAAAAAAGATTAAAAAGTTTACTAAAAAAAAGTTTAAGGTACAGACCGTCCTATAGATTGAGAAACCTTTCGTAAAAATTAAAAATAAATTAATAGGAAAAAAAAAACATTCAAAACTGAAGTTAAAGGAAATTTAGGATAGCTATCCAACCTAAGTTTCATAAATGAATGACTCATTCATTCAATCAACCATTCAGCAAATACTTACCAAGTGCCTATTAAATGCTATTTCTATTTCCCAGTCCTGGATATAAGCAGTGAGAAGAAACATAAGGTCTTGCTATCAGAGAGCTTATATCCTATGTTAGAAGCCAATAAGTAAACTAATAGTTGAAAAAAGAAAGCCAGATAAGTGCTCTGAAGGAAATAAGGATGTTATGACAGTGTAATGAGGGTAAGCTGAGGTGAAGGAAGAACGGCACTACTTTAGCACTATCCTAGTACTAGAAGGAATTCCTATACTGGCAGGAAATTTTATTAGAATACAGCACAATAAATAGAGAAAGTTCATAGAGGTGTTTAGAAAGTCTACTAGTAGTATAAAATATATGTACAAAAATATTTGTTTTGGGAGGGGGAGGTAGATGAGGTAAAAGGGGTCAAATATGTGGTGACAGAAAGAAATCTAACTATAGGTGATGAACACACAATGCAATATATATATGCCTTACTGTTGAATTGTATACCTGAAACTTACTGGATTTCACTATCCAATGTCACCATAATAAAAATAAATTAAAAAAAAAAACAAAACAAAATAAAAGAAAAAAAAGAATGTTTGTTTTAGCACTGTTTATAATGGCAAAATATTGGAAACTAAGTGAATATCCACTATGGGAGAATGATTCACTAAAACATGATGCATCTACACTACTGAAATAATATGCAGCCATTTTTAAAAAATGGAGTCATATCAAAAGGACAAAGGAGCTAGCTTGAATGATCAGCCACTGGCCAAATTTGGGAAATTGAGCATCAAAAAGATTAATGACTAGTTATAATACATTTAAAAAAAATTGATGTGCCCATAATGACATCAGAAAATAAAAAGGGCAAAAAATTAAAAACAGAACCGTATAACCTAACAATTCCACTGTGAGTATTTATCTGAAGAAATCCAAAACACTAATTGAAAAAGATATATGCACCCTTTTGTTTACTGCAATATTATTTACAGTAGCAAGATATGGAAGCATCCTAAATGTCTACTGATAAACAAATGGATAAAGAAGATGTTGTACATATAAACAGTAGAATATTACTCAGCAATGAAAAATAATGAAATCTTACCATTCACAACAACATGGATGGACCTGGAAGGTATTTTGCTAAGTGAAATAAGTCAGACAGAGAAAGACAAATATCATATGATCTCACTTATACGTGGAATACGTGGAAAGAACAAAATAAATGGACAAACAGAATAGAAACAGAGTCACAGATATAGAGAACAAACTGGTGATTGCCAGATATGAGGGGGGTTGAAAGAATGGTTGAAAAAGGTAAAGAGATTTAAAAGTACAAATTGCCAGTTATAAAAATGGCCACAGGGATATAAAGTACAGCATAGGGGATTTAGTCAATAATATTGTAATAACTATGTACAGTGTCAGGTGGATACTAGACTCATTGGGATGAGTACTGCATAAAGTATATAAATGTCTAATCATTATGTGCATTTTGAAGTTTTTCATAATAAAGTGTTGAAAGAAAAAGAAATGTAAAAAAAATCTTAAAGAATGAATTTTAGCCATCCCAATAGACTTAAAGAAAATGTCCACACTATATTGCTATATGATGTAATGCAGAAGTGTATATGATCCCAATTTTTTAAAAAGAAATAACTAAAAAACTATATATATATTAGTGTGTGTTTAGATACATACACACATATTTGAATATAATAATAAGCATGGAGCAGAGTACAGAAGAATATTCGAGAGGTTAACATGGGTTACTATGTTTTGAGAGAAGGGGTTAATTGGGAGAAGGGGGTTAATAACAATAGCTAAAAAGAATTTTTTAAAACAAATTAATAAATAAAATGGACTCTCCCCTCAAGAAACCTACCATGAGATTTACACGTAAATACACGTCTATGTGTGCACATATAAAGAAGTTAGAGGAATATAAACATGAATAGGTGTCTACAGACTTGTAAAAGTATTTCATATAAACATTTGAGTGAAAAGAAAAATGTCAAAGTACTATATGTAGTTATTCAATTTCAGCAAAAACAAACTAAGCTCCTGTATTATAAGGAGAAAAGAAGGTGTGCAAGAATACCCACTAGGCTATTAATGTTAATTACATCAAAAAAGTAAGAGAGGTGTTGCTTTTATACATCTTTGTCCTATGTTATTTCAATTCTTTCAAAATGCAAGTATTAATAACTCAAAAGCATAAAGAAAAATTAATTTAAAAATATTAATAACATGTATGAAAGTACTTAAAGTAATATCCCAGTTGTGTAAACTAAGGTATAGAATTAGTATGACATATATACACTAGACATGTCAACTATGATTTCTAATATACCACAGACTCTGTTGAACAGGTGTCCTTCACTCATCAGTCACAGCTCAAATGATGTAGAAATGAGCAATTAAGGAAAAGTCAGATAATCATAGATATGCCAATAACCTATGACATAGTCTCATACAAAAAAAAAAAAAAAACTAGATCGATCAAATGCCTTCTCTCTGTAATTTTTACAATGAATAAGAAAACAATGTAGTTACCAGACATTAAGTCTTAAAGAATGGATAAATGTGAGACAAAGAAATCAGAACTTCAGTAGTGTGGACGAAATAAAATTATGAGGAACAGAAATCACATATAAATAACCAAGAGCTATAAAGGTGATCATACATAAAGAGAGTGGGTGGGATAAATAGGACAGTTGGAAACAAAACTGTACATCCAGAGAGAACCTTATGAGAAAATAAGCCTAGAGTTATTACAGGGAAGAAAATTAAAAATTACACACTGAAAAAAGACAGAATGAAGTGAAAGTTACAGCAACTGGTCTGAAGAACATTTTTCTGGTGTCTAACCAAAAGGATAAGAGTTAAAGATTAATTTTCTATTTCATCTCCTAGAGATTCTTGAAATCTTCCTTAAGTACAATGTTCTTTTCCATTTTAACTCCAATCCATATTTTAAAAACTTCTTTGCCAACATGACCAACATGGTCAGTGGACCCATAAATTCAGAAAAATAAGACTTTGATGGTAGAAAAATAATGTCATTCAGTAGTTTAAGATGAGTGAGAAAAGAGAAGTAAATAAAAGTGTGAAAATCCTAGGGTAGTCCTCTCTTTAACTCAATCAATAAATACATTTGAATGCCCTGGGAATTTCTACTATATTTACAAGCAAGTATACAAACAGAAAGTGCCCCTCAACAATTACAAAAGGTATAGTGTATCTCTAAAGGAGAAGATAAAATAGAATAGAGTAGCACAGACTGAACAAAAATTGGTATAATGAAAAATTAATTTACAGAATTAAGTATAATGCAGATGTTTTATCTTCTACACATTTCAATCTCACTCTTGTACAACCGAATATCAAAAATATTGAGACCATAAAAAAAGCAAAAAACCATAGACAAGTGGAAAAATATAAATGGAAAAATGTGAGTCAGTATATTAATGGCTGTACCTACTCTATATGAAAAGGAGTCTAGCAGTAAATATCGACATTATTAGCAGATTATTAATCATCTAACAGTGTTTCCCAAAATATGTTCCAAAGAACTCTAGTGTCTCAAGATACTTGAAAAAACAGCAAATACACAATAACTATAGGGAACAATGACTCCTATCCAACACTTACCCCAACTCAGAAGGTAACAATGCCTGTTAGCATATCAAAATTCTAAGGTCCAGACTATAACCATACTACCCTGAAAAAGCCCAATCCCATCTGATTTCAGAAGCTAAACAGCATCGGGCCTGGTTAGTACTTGGATGGGAGACCACCTAGGAAGACCAGGTGGTGTAGGCATAAAAAATAAGGGATTGTAAACTAACAAGATCCTTGCAATCTGTGAGGTCAACCAAGGGTTGCCTCGCCTAAAAAATAAAATAATAGATAGATAGATAGATATAGATAGATGATAGACAGACAGAGAGACAGATAGATAGATATTCTAAAGTCCACACTAAAAAAAAAAAATGCTTAATACTTATTAACCCACTATTTTCCAAATGGAAATGACCTGGAAACACTAATTTCCTCTAAATAGTTACCAAGATCCCATGAAACTAATGTTCTGTGAAATTCATTTTGCTTAGGCTGATAGAAACCTATGATGAAATATAACAATATCTCCTTATCTATATTAAAACACTTAGAGCTGGGATGGTAGGTAGATATGCTTCATTTTACATTCAAATCCTGGTAAATCCATAGTTGTTATTTAAGTACTAAATTTTAAATAATAATCAGACTTGGCATCAAATTAACTATGTCTGCCATGAAAACAGGAGGAAAGCATAATTTTAGCTAACTTTGATATAGACTATATCTTTTTTGAATGGTTCTCAATGAAAAGAGAGCAAGGCAGTACAACATAATAGTTAAGAATCCAGGCTCGAGAGCCAGATACTCCCAAGTTTAAGTCAAAACTCTGCTGCTTTACTTTGGTAAAGGTGCTTAGCTCCCCAAGTTTTGTTATCTCTAAAATTGAGATAATAATAGTATCTTCTTCATAAGGTCATTGTAAGTGTTAAATAAGTAAATATGCATATAACACTAAAAAAAGCATCTAGCATTTTATAAAAGATGAGTACATTTCAGCTATTTTTTAAAGTCTTGATTTGGTGTTCTTTGGGGGGGAAAAAAGCATAAGTTTTTATTGGTCAAAATTAGCAAACTATAATCTGATATATTTTCACCAAAGTAGTTACCCTAGAGATGACTATCATGGCCTGACATGATCATTTTCCTGCTAAACTAAACATTCTTCCCCTGCATTCCTGATTCCCTCTCCTAACTCCAACTCTTACCTCAAGCCAGCATAGATAAAGCTAATTTCACAGAAGTAAATACGTATTCCAAAACAATTCATGAGCTTGCCAGTCATTCAACACTGTGGCTTGGCTTGAGATGAACTAGACCAATCGAACTTCTTGCTTAGAAATTCAGGAACCTAAGAAACTAAATTAGTTGGTAGTAAATACTGAAACCAGAATATTATGAAGGTTTAGGATTCTAGAAGTTATTTTGGGTCACCTTAAATTTCAGTAAACAGAGAAAAATAAATCAAGGAAGAATATTACATATATATAGACAACAGCAGACACACCATAAGAGGGAGACAGATGATGGGTGGATAGAGAGAAGGAGAGAGAGAAGGAAAGAGGGAGGAAAAAGGGAAGAAGAAAGGCTGATCCCTCAAATTGTCTTGGCTATGCTCTTCCTGAGACATAGCTAGTTCTCATATTTTGGGTTTCAATAATATGCAGTCTCTTGATGAATCTCTCTTTATTAAGTTACTCAAGTTAGTCTGCTCCTTGCACAAAGGAGAAAAAGCCAGCACAACCAAATAAAGAAATAAAGATTTGAGTTACCAATTTATATAGTTTTAAAATCAAAATTAGATTATCCTGCAGATCACATGCTTCACATAAGCATGTGAACTTAAAAACTAAATTAGCAAAAGAATTGTTTTTTTTTCAACAAAGCAAGTTCCAGTAACACCCCTGGGATCAGCATACATTCACATCAAATGTTTATACCAACAACTACATTACAATATATAACAATAATTAGATGTTCATAATATATCTAAATCATCAGAAAGGAAAACCTTAAAACTTAATTTGCCTGTTTAAAAATTCAAGAATATATATTTTTAAAAGATTTTTAGCGAATATACCTAAAATTTAAAAACCTAGCACTTAAAAGGTTGCCAATCAGCTATCTAGAATCCCCACTTTTCAGGATTACGGGGAATCCAGATAACTAAGATTTTATTGCATCTAGGAATGGCCGTATAAAGTATCTTGTAAGTCGCCTATGAGGTTCTTCTTTTAGTATATGTGCTGCCAAAGCAAGCAGAAATGTTTTTTTTTTTTTTAATGAATAAACAAGTTTTAAGTTTTTACAATCATTTACCATACAAAAGGATAGAGTTTAGATATACAAAATAGTCCATATTAAAGGATCTGATAAAACTCTTTGATTATTAAAATTATTACATTAATTAATAAACTTTACTATTTGGAAATATGAGTCTCTTGCAATCACAAATGCTTGCTTAATGAAATAACCAAGTAAGAAAAATCACATGGTTTTAAAAGGCATAAAGGTTAGTACAGGATTTCTACTAACTCTTTGAAAAAACTGCTATAGAAAATGAGAAAATATTTGTTATCTTTAATGTACTGAATCCTAAGCTCAATTACCAAATAAGATAATCAAGTGAATTTTTAAAAACTTAAAAGACAAAATTCATCTTAAAATTTAAAAGTGACTATACATGAGTGAAGTTAAACACAACAAAGAAAATATTTACTAACCTTTATTTCCTAACATCACAGCAAGATGTAAAGGAGTGTTTCCTAAAATTAAAAAAAAAATTAAATTAGTGTAAAACATAGTAAAATTATTTAAAAGTGGTTTCAGCTCCTTCATAAATGTGACAGATTTTAAGCAAAAATAATGTGACTGCAAAATGATCCTGCTTACACAGCAAGTTCGAAGTCAGAAGATGCCATGGTTTCTAAATACAGTATATGTTGAAATCCCCTCTCCTGTGTCACCCCACCCCAGTCCACCCCCCAAAAAGATAACCATTTTGCTTTTGGAACGTCTCCAGATTCCACAGAATCTGCTAATTCTCTATAATCGCTGCTAATTTCTCTATAATTCTTTGTTCATTCAGCAAACAATTTAAATACCTACAATATATTCATCCTTGAGGATTAATATCAGTAAGACCCAACAACATCTTCAAGTTGTCAGAAGTCTTCTGTTAAGAGTCTAATACAAAAATAAACCACCGTTATTATTATTTACAATAACAGAAGGGAGTATAGCATGATCATGGAACACAAGGTAAAGCACCTAATATTATCTATGCAAAAAGAGTTAAATTTTGAAGACAGACCACACTGAAACGAGTCGTGAAGAATGGGTTAGAAATCTGTAGACAGACAAAGCAACACTGACTAGTACTCCACGTTAAAAAAAAATAAAAAAATCTCACAAATTACATTAAAATGCAAGGACAATTTACATTTGGGAAATACACACACACAAAAAGTTTATGAGTAGTGGGAGTAAAGAACTTGTAGGAGAATAACAAATAATGAAATCAGAAAGGCTAGAAAAAGACAAATTAATGAGGACCTGTAGGCTATGCTATAGAGTTTGGACTATATACTGTAGTTGATGTTGTTGAATGACTAATTTAATTCTAACACGATATCCCAAGTCACGCTTATAGTTTAAAAACCTCTTGATTATAGAAGAATGCAAACTTATAGTAATATTTGAAAATAAAGTTACTGATCAAAATTTTTGTATATGAATTCTCAGATATTAGCAGTTTTACAGAATTCAGCCATATACAGGATAAAACAAGATTTGATTACTTTCTCTAAGAAATTCGTGTATGACCTACCCCAATCTCACAGCTAGGCAAAACCTGCCAAAATGATTAAAATACACACATTTTTTACTCAATAAAGCCAGAAGAGGATGGGAATTGTTGGCAAACACAGAAAGACAGTATTTTATTTAAAATTTGGACACAAATGAATTCACTAAATTTAAATTGTATCTATAACTAATTTTACCAAAAAAACAAAACAAAACAAAACAAAACTGGATTACAGTAAAGCTTTAACTATTAGGAACAAAAAAGACACACTTTGCAATATAATTCACATTATGGTTTTCAGAAATAAAAATCTTAAGTACAAATTTCCATTAGTGACTAGGCAATAAACTTTCATTTTCATATCATACCTCAGGACTTAACCTAGTTGAGATACGGAAACTACTATAATATGCATTGTTAATAATCATACACAGGCATGTCTCAAAAAAGACATGGTTACCAGAAGTTACTGGTATGAGCTATTTTCCAAAAAGACAAACTTTAGTCTCCCCCCAAATTTCAAACCCTTCACAGTAAGCTATCTTCTCAAAATGCTATATCATAATGTTAGAAAATTTTACCTGGTAAGAATAAAAATGATAAGGCCAATGGAAAAGTACTTTAGTTTTAGAACAGCACTGTTGATGTCTACTTCAATATGAAATATGCAATACAGAAAAGCATTTTTTTTAAAAAGTATTTTCACTACAGATATTTTTATATGTGAAGTTAGTAAAACTGAATTCTGTCTCTTCTCATGTTGAAATCATATATCTATCTCATAGAGATACTAAAGAAAAACTCTAAAAAAACAACAAAACTATGTCAGTGAATTTTCTATTACCCACCACCTGCCCCCATCCCAAAAAAACAAACAAACAAAAACCTTTAAGGTTAGGGCCCTCATATGACTTTTCTATATAAGGAGCTGTCAGAAAGGCACAATTTTTCTACTAACATCATGTCCTGTTCAATTACTAAATGAAAATGCTGAAGACCAATTTTAAATACAGTCATCTACCAATATCAAATTAGGAATCATCTGTGGATCACTTAATAAACTATTCCGTGCCTTCAAAGTCTTCAGCACAATACTGGGTAAAAGAAATCATATGTAAGACCCTGAATAGCGAAAACAATCTTGACAAAGAAGTAAAAAGCTGAAGGAATCACACTCACACATTTCAAACTTTATTACAAAGCTACAGTTATCAAAACAAGATGATACTGGCATAAAAAGACACGTAGATCAATGAAACAGAATGGAGAGCCCAGAAATAAATCCATGCATATATAGTCAATTAATTTATGACAAAGGAGCCAAGAATATACACACAATGGGGAAAGGACAGTCTTCAATAAATGGTGGTGAGAAAAATGGAGAGCCACATGCAAAATATTGAAACTGGACCACTATCCTAAATCACATACAAAATTTAACTCTAAATGGATTAATGACTTTAAATGTGATACTAAGAAAACACTGGAGTAGGCATCTTGACATCAGTCTTGGCAGTGATTTTTTTAACTCGAAACCAAAATCAAAGGTGAGAAATGCACAAATAAACAAGTGATACTACATCAAACTAAAAAACTTCTGCACAGCAAAGGAAATAACAAAATGAAAAGGCAACCTATGGAATGGGAGAAAATATTTGCAAATGATATATCTAATAAAGGGTTAATATCCAAAATATATAAAGAACTCATACAACTCAATAGCAAAAAAACAATCTGATTAAAAAATGGTCAGAGGATCTGAAGAGCCATTTTTCCACAGAAGATATATGGATGGGCAACAAGTACATGAAAAGATGTCTAATGTCACTAATCACCAGGGAAATCCAAATCAAAACCATGAGATATCACTTCATAACTGTTAGAATGGTTGTTATCAAAAAGTCAAAAAATAACAAATGGTGGCGAGAATGTGGAGAAAAGGGGACCCTTGCACACTGCTGGTGAAAACGTAAATTGGTGCAGCAACTATGGAAAACACAGTATGGAAGTTCCTTAAAAAGTTAAAAATAGAACTACTGTATGGTCCAGCAATTCCACTTCGGGGTATTTATACAAAGACAACAATAACACTGACTCGAAAACACATATCCCCCTGTTTAGTACAGCATTATTTACAATAGTCAAGATATGGAAACAACCTCAGTGTCCATCAACAGATGTACAGATTATGTGGTATCCACTGTAATATATTATAATGGAATGTTATATACAATGCAATGTTATTTTGCCATAAAAAAATGAAATCTTGCCATTTAAGACAAAGTGTATGGACTATGAGGGCATTACGTTAAATAAAATAAGTCAGACAAATATCATATGACCTCACATACATGTGGAAGGTAAAAAAAAAGAAAAAAAGCTTATAGATACAGAGAACAGATTGGTGGTTGCCAAAGATGGGGGATAATGGGTGGGTAAAATGGGTAAAGGAGTCAAAAGGTACAAATTTCCAATTATAAAGTAAATAAGCAATGGGATGTAATGTACGGCATGGCAACTATAGTTAATAACACTGTACTGCATATTTGAAAGTTACTAAGAGCAGATCTTAAAAGTTCTCATCACGATAAAAAAATGTTTTAACTATGTGAAATGATGGATGTTAACTACATTTATTGATTTATTGTGATCATTTTTCAATATATAGAAATATTGAATCATTATGTTATAGACCCAAAACTAATATGATGTTCTATGTCAATTATACCTCAATTTAAAAAAAAGAATACATTGCAAAGAAAAACAATTTTTTCTGTCTCAAAATGTTAACTCCTAGGTGCATCTGTAGATGGCGCACATTTTCTGTTCTACTAAAAACAGAAACTTATTATTCTAAACAATATTTTGTTCATGATTAGCTCAAAGGAGAGAGACAGGGAGACAGAGACAAAAAGACAGCGAGAGACAGAGACAGAGACAGAGAGAGAGAGGAGAGAGAGATCCACATGTATAAGTATCAATCTCCAATCTGATTGGTATAGAATAAGATCACCTTCCTCCTTTCCTAAATATCAAAGTAAATTTCATAAGTTTGCATTCACATTCTATGATTATCAGGACCAAAAAGTAGTCTTAAAAGTAAACGAACTTATTGACGAATTAGTGCCAAAAACAAAAGATCAGCACCAACTATGCCAACACTAATTCCTATTGCCTCTTCTCCATTAAGCTTTCATCATCTTATCTGAATACCTACTGCAACAACTTTCTAATAGTCTCCCTGCCTCCAGTCTTGTCCCAATTCAATCTCTTCTCTATACTGGAATAACAATTTTAAAACAAAAACTTGACCATATTATACTTCCACTCGAAAGACTGGAAGCACTCCATATTTACTTTTTAACATGGAATAAAGGGTACTTGATGTTATGTCCTTACATTTCTTCTATTTTCTTCCTCACCCTATATCTAATCTGAACTGCATACAATACTCTCCAATAAGCCAGGTATGCATATTTTACACACTTGTTATCTTTCCTAAACGTTCCTTCACTATCTGCCTGGCATATTACTACTCACGTTTCAGGACTTAACTCAAACATTACCTCTTCAGTGAAGCCTTCTCTGCTCTGTCCTAGGCAATCAGATGTCCTTCTGCTCTCCTCCAATCCTTCTATACCTACCAATTTATTGCAACATGAACTTAATTTTCAATTTTACATGTAAACATCTGTCTCCTTCATTATATGTTAACGTCAGGATCACTAGATACAGATTTTGTTCATTTATGTATTCCAAAAGCTTCACATATTCGTCTGACATTCAAAACAGTCAATATGCATTTGTGAATAAAGGCAAGAGAAAAAGTTCTGAATGGAGAAACCAACCTTAATAATATCAGTATTTACAGAAACCAAATAATTAAAATCCAACAGGCATTATCTTAGGTAAGGGTTGCAAACGCAAATGTTTCCATAATTATGTGATATAACTGGAAAGGTTTGGGTGCTATTTTTCCTAAATGTTAAGAATACACTTGTAAAACTGTCTAGCCCTGAAGTTTCCTTTCAATGAACATTTTTTTTTATTTTTATGATGACAATGGTTTAAAAAATCTAGTAAGTTTCAGGTGTACAATTCAACAATAGGCATATATATGTGTGTGTGTGCGTATGTGTGTATGTGTAATATATATATATGCATACATATATATATTATACGTAATATATATTGCATGGCATTTCCCACCCATAGTTAGATTTTTTTCTGTCACCATATTTAACCCCTTTTACCCCATCTACCTCCTCGCTCCCACACTTTGGTAACCACTAGTCTATTATCCATGTCCATGAGTCTCTGTTTATTTGTCCTGTCTGTTAGTTGCTTTGGGGTTTATATCCCACATATAAGTGATACCATGTGGTTTTCGACTTTTTCTGTCTGGCTTATTTAGCTCAGCATGATTATCTCAAAGTCCATCCACGTTGTTGCAAATGGCAGTATTTCATCTCTTCTTATGGCTGAGTAATATTCCATTGTATATATGTACCACAGCTTCTTTAGCAAATCGTCTATTGTAGGACACTTCGGTTGCTTCCATGCCCTGGCCACCGTGAATAATGCTGCTATGAACATTAGTGTGCAAATATCTTTTCAGATATGAGTTTTCAAGTCTTTGGGGTAAATGCCAGTAAGGAGATTACTGGATCATAGTAGATCAATTCTTAGTTTTTTAAGGACCCTCCATACTGTTTTCCTTAGTGGCTGTACCAATTTGCAGTCATGCCAGCAGTGTATGAGGGTCCCTTTTTCCCAATAACCACTCCAGCATTTGTTATTACTTGTCCTGTTGATGATAGCCATTCTAACAGGTATGAGATGGTATCTCATTGTGGTTTTCATTTGCATTTCCCCAATAGCTAGTGATATAGAGCATCTTTTCATATATTTGTTGGCCATTTGTATGTCTTCTTGGGAGAAGTGTCTGTTCAGGTACTCTGCCCATTTTCTGATTGGATCGTACGTTTTTTTGTTGTTATTGAGTTGTATGAGTTCTTTGTATATTTTGGATATTAGGCCCTTATCAGAGGCACTGCTTGCAAATGTATATTCCCATTCGGATGGTTGTCTCTTTCTCTTGTTGATGGTTCCTTTTGCTGTGCAAAAGCAGCTTTTTAGTTTGATGTAGTCCCATTCATTTATTTTTGCTTTTACTTCCCTTGCCTTTGAGGTCAAATTAATGAAACCCCCTTTAAGTCCAAGGTCCATGAGTTTAGTTCCTATTTTCTTCTATGTAGTTTATTGTTTCAAGTCTTATATTCAGGTCCTTAATCCATTTTGAGGTAATTTTGGTGCGTGGTGATAGACAACAGTCTAGTTTCATTCTTTTGCAGATGGCTTTCCAGTTTTCCAGC
>NW_006441955.1:18752735-18754508 GCF_000325575.1 Pteropus alecto
TGGGATTTTGATGGGGATTGCATTAAATCTGTATAATGCTTTAGGTAATATGGTCATTTTAATTATGTTGATTCTTCCAATCCAAGAACACGGAATATCATTCCATTTCTTCGTATCTTCTTCAATTTCTTTTAATAGCGTCTTACAGTTTTCATTATATAGGTCTTTCACATGTTTTGCTAAATGTATTCCTAAGAATTTTATTCTTTTTGTTGAAATTGAGAAAGGAATTATTTTTTCCACTTCTTTTTCTGACACTCCATTGTTATAGGAACGCTATGGATTCTTCGCTGTTGATTTTGTAACCAGAAACTTTACTGTATTTGCTTACTGTTTCTAGTAGAGTCTCTAAAATTTTCTATATAGAGAATCATGTCATCTGCAAATAGTGAGTTTGACTTCTTCATTTCCTATTTAGATGCCTTTTGTATCTTTCTCTTGTCTGATTGCACTTGCTAGGACCTCCAATGTTATATTGAATAACAGTGGTGATAGTGGACAGCCTTGTCTTGCTCCTGATTTTAGAGGGAAGGTTTTTAGTTTTTCAACATTAAGTATAATGTTGGCTGAGGGTTTGTCATAGATGGCCTTTATTATGTTAAGGTACGTTCCTTCTTTACTCATTTTGTGAAGTGTTTTGATCATAAATGGATGCTGTATCTTGTTGAAGGCTTTTTCTGCATCTATTGATATGATCATATGATTCTTACTTTTTAATTTGTTTACGTGATATATCACATTAATCGATTTGTATATGTTGAACCATCCCTGTGCCCCTGGGATGAAGCCCACTTGATCGTGGTGTATAATCTTTTTAATATGTTGTTGTATTTGGTTCGCTAGTATCTTATTTAGGATTTCTGCATCTGTGTTCATGAGAGATATTGGTCTGTAATATCTTTAAGATGAAGCGTTAGGTTGTTTATTTTCTTTTTTCATGTTATCTTTACCAGGTTTCAGTATCAGGGTAATATTGGCCTCATAAAATGAGTTGGGAAGTATTGCTTCCTCTTCGATTTTTTCAAAGAGTTTGAGAATAGGTTATTAAATCTTCTTTGAATGTTTGGTAGAATTCTCTGGTAAAGCCATGTGGTCCTGGACTTTTACTTTTTTTGGTAGATGTTGATGATTGTTTCAATTTCCATACTGCTGATGGGTCTATTTAGATTTTCCAGTTCTTCTTAATTCAGTCTAGAAAGGTTGTATTTTCTAAGTACTGGTCCATTTCTTCTATGTTGTTAAATTTGGTGTTATATACTTTTTCATAGTATTCTTATATGATCCTTTGTATTTCTGCAGTGTCTGTCGTAATTTCCCCCCTTCCATCCCTGATTTTGTTTATTTGTGTCCTTTCTCTTTTTTCTTTAGTGAGTCTAGCCAGGGGTTTGTCAATTTTATTAATCTTCTCAAAGAACCTACTCTTTGTTGCATTTATTTTTTGTTTTTTGTTTTGTTTTGTTGTGTTGTCAATTTCATTTATTTCTACTCTAATTTTGATTATTCCCTTCCTTCTGCTGACTTTAGGCTTCATTGTTCTTCCTTTTCTTGTTTTTTATGATGAAGTGTTAGGGTGTTTATTTGGGCTCGTTCTTGTTTTGGGAGATAAGCCTGTAATGATATGAACTTTCCTCTTATGACCACTTTTGCCATGTCCCAAAAGTTTTGATATGTTGTACTATCATTATTATTTGCTTCTGTGTATCTCTTGGCCTGTCATTTCTTCTCTGACCTAGTTATTCACTAGCATGTTGTTTAATCTAAATGTATTTATGT
>NW_006441955.1:18755141-18774964 GCF_000325575.1 Pteropus alecto
ATTATTAATTCTCTGTTTGGATGATCTGTCCTTATCTGATAGTGGAGTATTTAGGTCCCCTACTTTGATAGTGTTTTGGTCTGTTTCCCTCTTTAGTTCTGTTATAATTGCTTTACATATTTCGAGACTCCCTGATTGGGAGCATAGATATTAATAATTGTTATGTCTTCTTGGTGCATGATTCCCTTTATCATTACGAAGTGTCTCTCAGTATCTTTACCTTTTTTATTTTGAAGTCTATTTCGTCCGATATTAGTACCGCTACTCCCGCTTTTCTCTGAATGCCATTTGCTTGAAATATCATTTTCCATCCTATCACTTTAAGTCTATATTTGTCTTTGGAGCTGAGATGTGTCTCCTGGAGGCAGCATATGGTTGATTTTTGTTTTTTGATCCAATCCGCAACTCTGGGGCTTTTTATTTGGTGAGTTCAGTCCATTTACATTTAGGGTGATTATTGAAACATGAGGTCTTCTTAGAGCCATTTTATCTTTCCTTTCTACTAGCTCGGTGTTTCCATTGCTTCCTTGTCTTTTTGTTTCTGTTTTATTTTGGTTGGCTTTTACGGGTTTTCCCTCTGGTTCTTCTTGTTTTGTGTTATATACTTTAGTTCTGAATCTTCAATGTGTGGTTACCATTACGAATATGAATATTTATATATATACAGTCATGCATTTTCTTCTGCGCATGCCTTATTTCCATTCCCCTTTGTGAATGTGGATTTTTGAACCTTCCCCTCAATTTGTCCCTATGTATGCTGAACGTTCATTGCTATCGTTATAACAATTCACTTATTATTTAAGCTATAATGCCCTTAGTAAGGGTTGTACTCCTCTGCTTCTATTTGCCTGATAGTCACTTTACTCCTAATTATGTATATATTGTCATTGTTTTAGGTGAGCTGACCCTTTTCAGTATTTCCTGTAGTGCAGGTCTTGTATTGGAGAATTCCCTCAAATTTTCTATGTCTGGAAAGGTCTTAATTTCTCCTTCATATCTAAGGGGGAGCTTAGCTGGATACATTATTCTAGGCTGGTAGTGCCTTTCACTTAATAGTGTAAATATTCGATTCCATTCCTTTCTGACTTGTAAGGTTTGTGCTGAGAAGTCTGATGATAATCTAATGGGTTTACCTTTATATGTTACCATTTTCTTCTCCCTGGCTGCCTTGAGAATTCTTTGTTGTTGATTTTTGATAACTTTAATACCATGTGTCTTGGTGAAGGCCTTTTTGGGTTGAGATAATGGGGTGTTGTGTCAACTTCTTGAATTCCAAGCTCCGGTTTATTCCTTAGATTTGGGAAATTCGTACACGATTTGTCCAAAAATGCTTTCCAGTTCCTGCTCCTTTTTCTCGCCTTTGATAATGCCTATTCTTATGTTTCCTCTCCTGATGGTATCAGCTACTTCTTGTATTTCTCTTTCATTATTTTTCATTCTTCAGTTTCTTTCTTCTTCCTTCTGATGCATTTCTAGATTTCTGTCTTCGATATCACTAATCCTTCATCCATTTGGTCGACTCTATTTCTCAAGCTTGCTATTTCATTTTTCAGCTTTTACATTGTATTCTTCATCTCCAGAAGTTCTATTTGGTTCTTTTTGAGGATTTCATGCTCCTTGCTCTTCTCATCTAGTTGATTTTTCAATTCCTGAAATTGTTGATATGATTTGTTTTTGATCTCATTTTTTTCAGAATCCATCCTAAATTCTCTGTCATTTTAGTCACATATTTCTATGTCTGTAAGATTATTTTCTGGAGATTTTTGTCTTTCTTTCTGAGATACCTTGTCACCTTGATTGTTCATGGTGTTTAATGGACTCTTTCTCCGCCTGAGTATTAATGGAAGTGTACTATGTTGCTTTTCAATGCTTGTTTTTTGATTTATTGATGCCAGCCATTCTAACAGGTGTGAGGAGATATCTCATTGTGATTTTAATTTGCATTTCTCTGATGATTAGTCACATTGAACATCCTCACATATGGCTATTGGCCATGTGTATGTACCTTTTAGAGAAAAGCTTATTCAGATCCTCTGCTCATTGTTTAACTGGATTGTTTTTGTGTTGACTTGTATGAGTTCTTTATAAATTTTGGATACTAATACCCTATCAGATGTATCATTGGCAAACACCTTCTCCAATTCAGTAGGTTGTCTTTTTTGTTGTTGATAATTTCCTTTGCTGGGCAAAAACTTTTTAGCTTGATGTAGTCCCATTTATTTTTTCTTTTCTTTCTCTTGCCTGAGACGATATATCATAAAAAAAATATATTACTAAGAACAACATCAGAGTGTTTACTGCTTATGTTTTCTTCTAGGAGTTTTATTATTTCAGGCTTTACTTTAAGTCTTTAATGCATTTTGAGTTTATTCTTTGAATAATGTGTAAGAAGGTGGTCTTTTTTTTTTTTTTTGCGTGTATTTATCGTTTTTCCAGCACCACTTATTAGACTACCTTTACACCATTGTATATTTGTGTTTCTTTTGTAATAGACTAAATGACCATGTAGGCATGAATTTATTTCTTGGTACTCTATTCTGTTCCATTGATGTCTGTTTTTATGCCACTACCATGCTTTTTCATTACTGTTGGCCTGGTAATATAGTTTGATATCAGGTATTATAATACCTCCATCTTTGTTCTTCTTTCTCAAGACTGCTGTGGCTATTCAGGGTCTTTAATGGTTCCATATAAATTTTAGGATTATTTGTTCTAGTTCTATGAAAAAATGACATTGGAATTTTAATAGGGATTGTATTGAATCTATAGATTGCCTTGGGTAGTATAGACATTTTAATATTGTCTTCCTGTTCATGGGCACAGTATATGCTTTTATTTATTTGTGTCTTCTTCAGTTTCTTTCTTCAGTGACTTATAACTTTCCAAGTACAGGTCTTTTACATCCTTGGTTAAATTTATTCCTAGGTATTTTATTGTTTTTGATGCAATGTAAATGGGATTGTTTTCTTAATTTCTCTGACAGTTCATTATTGGTGTATAAAAATGCAACTGATTTCTGAATATTAATTTTGTATCCTGCTACATTACTGAATTCATTTATCAGTTCTAACAGTTTTTTGGTGAAATCTTTAGAGAGTATTCTATATATATAGCACCGTGTCATCTGCAAATAATGAGTTTTACTTCTTCCTTTCCAATCAGAATGACTTTCATTTCTTTTTCTTGTCTGATTGCTGGGGCTAGGCCTTCCAATACTATGTTGAATACACATGGTGCAAGTAGATACTCTTGCCTTGTTCCTGATCTTAAGTAAATGCTTTAATCTTTTCCCCATTGAGTATGTTAGCCATGGGTTTGTCATATACGGCCTCTATTATGTTGAAGTATGTTCCCTCTATTCTCAATATGCTGAGAGCTTTTATCACAAATGGATGCTAGATTTTCTCACTTTTTCTACATCTAGTGATATATGACTCTTATCTATTTGTTCATGTGGTGTATCACATAAATTGATTTGCAGGTATTAAACCAACTTTATGTCCCAGGTATAAAGCACATTTAATCGTGGTATGATCTTTTTAATGTCTTGGTGAATGCTAATATTTTGTTGAGAATTTTTGCATCTATGCTCATCAGGGATATCGGCTTGTAATTTTTTTTGTAATGTCTTTGTCTGGTTTTGAAATCAGGGTAATGGTCTCATAAAATGAGCTTGGAAGCCTCCCCTCTTCTGAAGTTTTTGGAATAGTTTGAGAACTATTATTATTAGAATTAGGTGTTAATTCTTCTTTGAATATTTAGTAAAATTCACCTGTGAAGCCATTAGATCCAGAAGTTTTGCTCGTTTGGAGTTTTTTGATTACTTATTTGATTTCATTAGTAGTAATCAGTTCAGATTTTCTGTTTCTTCTTGACCCAGTCTTGGGAGATTGTATGTTTCTAGGAATGTATCCATTTCTACCAGGTTGTCCAATTTACTGGCATATAAATGCTCATAGTATTTTCTTACAATCCTTTGTATTTCTGTTGAGTCCGTAGTTACTTCTCCTCTTTCATTTCTGGTTTTATTTGAGTCCTCTTTTTTACTTGATGAGTCTGACGAAAGGTTTATCAATTTTGTTTATCCTTTCAAAGAACCAGCTCTTGGTTTCACTGACATTTTGTATTGTTTTTCTGGACTCTATTTTGTTTATTTCCATTCTGATCTTTATTCCTTCCTGCTACTCACACTGGGTTGTTTGCTATTCTTTTTCTGTTTCTTTTAACTGTAAGGTTAGATTGTTTGAGATTTTTGTTTCTTGAGGTAAGCCTGTATTGCTATGAATTTCCCTCTTAGGACTGCTTTCACTGTATCTCACAGACGTGGGGTATTTATGTTTTCATTTTCATTTGTCTCAAGGTATCTTTCGATTTCTGTCTTGATCTCTTTGTTAACCCATTCGTTATTTAGTAGCACGTTATTTAGCTTCCATGTGTTTGTGTATATTTCAGTTTTTTATCTTATAACAGATTTCTAGTTTCATACAATTGTGGTCATGAAAGATGCTTGATATGTTTCAATCTTCTCTTCTTAGACGTGTTTTGTGACCTATCATGTGGTCTATCTTGGAAAATGTTTCCTGTGCATGTCACAAAAATGTATATTCTGCTGCTCTGGGGTGAAACACTCTAAAAATATCAATTAAATCTATCTAGTCTACTGTATCATTTAAGGAGGCTGTTTCCCCATTGATTTTGTCTGGAAGATCTGTCCATTATTATCAATGCAGTGTTAAAGTCCCCTACTATGACTGTATTACTATCAATTTCTCTTTAATGTTGGTCAATATTTGCTTTATAGATTCAGGTGCTCCTATGTTGGGTGCATAAATGTTTAGTAGAGTTATATTCTCTTGTTGGGTGGATCCTTTTGTCTCTTATACGGCCTCTGTTTAAAGTCTATTTTATCTAAGTATTGCTACCCCAGATTTTTTTTCATTTCCATTTATATGAAATATCTTTATCCATCCCTTTCAGTTTGTCATTTGATCTGAAGTGGGTCTCTTGTAGCCAGCATATGTATGGATCCTGTTTTCTTATCGTCAGTTGTTCCAGAAGCCCCTTAAACTATCTTTTATTTTTCTTTTCGCTGTTCCAATTGGGTGTTTTCTGCTACCTTATCTTCCAAATCACTGATTTAATCCTCTGCTTCATCCAATCTACTATTGATTCCTACTATTCTATATTTCAGTTATTGTGTTCATTTCACTGGTTCTTTTTTATGGCTTTGGTCCTTTTTTATGCATTTCTTTGTTGAAGTTCCCACTGAGCTCACCTGTTCTTCCTCTAAGTTCACTGAGCATCCCTATAACCAGTGTTTTGAATTCTGTATCTGGTAGGTTGCTTGCCTCCATTTCATTTCGTTCTTTATTTCTAGAGTTTTCTCCTATTCTTTCATTTGGGACATTTGTTTTCTCATTTTGGCTGCCTGTGTTCATTTCTATGTATTTGGTAGACCTGCTACATCTCCCAGTCTTCGCTGAGTGGCCTGATGTCGTAAGTGCCCTCTGTGGCCCAGTGGCGCAGTATCCTTGATCACCTGCACCAGGTGATCAGGAATGAGCTTTGTGTGATTATGTGTACCTTCCTGTTGTAGTTGAGCTTTAATTACTGTTAGCATATCAGTGAGTGGGATTGAGTCTCAGGCTGACTGGCTGTGGAGACTGGCCACACTCAGAACATATGACCTACTCTGTGGGGGCTGACCTATGGAGTGCAGTTCACCACAGCAGGTTGGTATGCCTGTTTAGACCATGGTTTGGGTGTGACACCTATGGAGATAATCTGGTGGTGTTCTGTTGAGGTCTAATGCCAGTCTCCAGGTGTGCTTGTTCTGGAGCCCCTTGGGAGGGGCTCCCATGCAGGCCAAGGTCCCAAGCCTGTGACCAGCCCAGGGCTACCTGGTAGGAGCTACAAAACTATCTGTGTATGGTTGCTGCTTGAGCTGGACCTGGAGTTATGTGGAAGAAGCCACGTGGCAAACCAAGGCCAACTGACACCAGTACCGAGCCTGGGGAAGCTCAGCCAAAGGCCCAGGGCATCCCCACGCCTGAGGCTGTCTAACAGCTGCCTGTAAGGTACAGCAGCTGAATGAGCCTCTGGGGTACCAGAGCTGGATGAAGCAGGGTTTGAGGGAATCAGCAGGGTGAAGCAAGTGGTGTTCCCCAGGTTAGTAAAGATTCAGATTTGGTGCCAGTACTGAGCCAGTGGCCACTCGCAGAAATCTCAGGTCACATCGAGGCCAGCTGCTGGCTACATCAGGCCCACATACCACCAAGACTTGTTCAAGAAATACTGCAGCTTGGGTGGGGCTGGCTGCCTGCTACTAAAAGTATCTCTGGAGGCACAGGAGCCAAGGTCTGTTGATTGTTGCTGAAGGAGCCTCTTGCTGAGAGTGCAGGGTGGGGTTGGCTGCCCAGCTACAAAAATGCTTCAGGCAATGCACAAGCTGGATGAGGCAGGGTCTCAGAGAATCACCGCGGTGGAGTGAGCTGAGTTCACCAAGCCAATGCAGATTCAGATTTGGCTGTCTTGGGAGAGGGCTCAACACAGGCAAGATGTGCCCACTTGTAGATTGCACAGGAGGAGGGCTCAACACAGGGATAATGGTAACTATCACTCCAGCCCTCACCCTGATGCCACACAACTCAATCTTTTCTTATATGTCTCTGGTGCCTCCCGAGCTGCTGTCCCTCTGCCAGAGGCCAGGGGAGTGCCTGTAAGTCAGTCTGTGTGCAGGCCTTTTAAGGAGACAACAGGGTTTCCAATAGGCTTCTGTTTCACCCAGATGGTCAGAATCCATACTGATTTCCACAGCTAGATTTTGTAGGGATTACTCTTTCTGGCACTGAAATCCTGGGCTGGGGAGCCCCAGTGTGGGGCTGAGGCCCATCGCTCCTCAGGGGGGACGTCCACAGCTGAGATATCCTGCTCGATGCTCAACCACCACGTGGGTGCTGGACCAGCCCACTTTGTGTGTCCGTTCCTCCTAACAGTCTCAACGTGGCCTCTTCTTTATATCCTTAGTTATAGGAGTTCTATTCAATCTTCAGATGGTTCTCCAGGTTTACTGTTCTATATTTTAGTTGCAATTTTAATGCAGTCATGGGAGAAGGCAAGCATAGTTATTTACCTGCTCTGCCATCCTTACCAGAATTCAAGTCTGGTCAATTTTTGTAAATGCTTTCTCTATCCTTGAAAAGAACATGTACTTTGTAGTTGCTGGATGCAGCAGTTGATATAAATCTACTAGATCCAGTTTTTGTGTCATTCGTATCTTTTTTGTTCTTGCTGGCTTATTGGAAGGAAGAATGTTAAAATATCCCACTGTAATTGTGAATTTCTATGTCTTCTTGTAGTTCTAGCAATTTTTCCTTCACATATTTTCAGGCTATGTTATTAAATACAAATTAAATCTATTTTCTTGGTTCATTGACCGATTTTTCATTATGAGGCATCTCTCAGATATTTTCTGCTTTAAAACCTACTGTGATGTTAATACGACTATAACAACTTACTTGGATTAATATTTGCATGAAATATATAACTCAACTTTCATTTTCAACTTTTATACATCAAAATTTAGATGTTTCCAACTACATGTAGTTGGAAATTATAAATTAACTTTTATACATCAAAATTTAGATGTTTCCAACTACAAGTGTTTTTCATACAGTACAATATTTGTCTTTTGACTGGAATTTTAATCCAGTTTCATGTAGTATACTTACTGATATATTGGGGATTAAATCTACCATCCTGCTTTGTATTTTCTATTTGTCCTGCCGGTTCTATATTCCTTTTTCTCATCTTTCTTATTTTCTTCTATTTTGATTATTTTCATTATTCCATTTTGTTTTTATCTGTGGATGGAAGGTACATATATTTTTTTAATGTTTTTATTTACAAAGGCCATTTTACTAGACTTCCTATTTTACTTTAATAACCATCACTCAGGTTAGTCTAGTTCTAGACTTAAATAATCTTTCTTGCCCACTTGCTTCTTTGGTGTGAATATCTCAATCTAAAATAAGAGACTAAAAATACCTAGATATTTTCCTATTGTTATGAGTACTAATGATAGCAATAAATGAAGGCAACAGGAAGGAGTAGGCTTGCTATAGGGCACAAAATTGCTCTTGCCATCTGTTTACTGTTATAGAAACTTTATCATCCTCTAATTCAAGGATGTGACATAAATTAAGCTTTACTGGAACACAGCCATGTACCAATTGTTTATGAACTGTTTATGGCTACTTTTGTGCAAGAGATGGTATGGCCTACAAGCCTAAAATATTTACTATCTTTCCTTTTAATTGTTTGTAGACCCTTGCTCTAATCCATAAAGGTTTCACGTCATATTGCATTGTTTCCAATATAAACATCTGTCAGTCATCAGTGTAATTTCTGTATATAATCACATTAGTGTTATTAAAAATTTGTCATAATCTGGTATACTTGATTCTAGTGTCATTTTTATATTTTAATGTAAAGTCAGAAAAGGAGTTCATAGGTCCTGTTATTTCTCCAACATTTTACCCAGGAGTAAAATCCATTCATTTTCATTCAGTAAAAATTTCAGTAAAAATTTACTATGTGGCAGACATTGTGCTAGACATTAGAGATTCAACTATTAACAAGCTAGAAGTAATTCCTGCCCTAATGGAGCTTATATTCATAAAAGAGAGTAAAAGAAAAATAAAACAGAATAGACTGTGACAGGTATTAAGAAAAGTAACAAAAGACTAACATTGAAAATAATAAAGGGAAACATACTTTTTGATACTTTAGTCAGGAAAATTTCTCTTAAAGGCTAATGTTTAAAATGAGATCTAAAAGCTAAGTAGGAACTAAGAAATAAAAGAATGAAAAGAAAAGCATTCCAAACCAAGGCCAGAAATAACCTGGCATATTCAAGGAACTGGAAAAAAAAAAAAACAGGTATGGCCAGAACACAGAAAAGAAGGAGAGATTTTTACAAGATTATAACAGAGAAGTAGGCATGGACTAAATCATGGTAAAAAATATAAACTTACTTTTAAGTGGAGAATGCATTAAAGGATCTTGAGCAAAGATATAACATAATACAAATTACATTTTAAGATCACTCATTACCCTATAGAGAACGGAATAGAGGGAGACACAGGGAGACCAGTTATGGGTCTGGTGCAGTATTCTGAGGAAAAGATAATAAAAATTGGTTAGTCTCAAAGTGGTGGCAACAGAGATAGAAAGTAGACTGATTTGAAATAACTTGTTAATTGATATGTATAGGTAAGAGAAGGGGGTGAGACAAAGAGTGATACCAATGATGGAAGCTCAAGCAACTGAATAAAGACATGATCTACGAAAAGACTGTGGTCAGTTGGGAAGAGATGAGGTGGAAAATTATAACTCCATTTTGGACAAGCATATTTTGAAATATCTCTGAGATTTCCAAGTAGAGTTCCAAAACCTGGAACTCCAAGAAGTCTAGGCTGGAGATATAAATGACTTGGTGGGGGAGGAGGCGGGAGAGATTGATTTAAAATCAAACATATAAATTTCTGAGTATCTATTTTTGTCCTCATAGTAGAAAAGGTAGTACTAGTTCTCTTTCTTAACTTCCCATGCTCTCAATGGTAACTGAAAAAGAAAACAAGGAAATAACACTAGTTGCTGCCAAGGAAGGTAACTGGGTTAGTAAAGACACACTTAGGTAATTACTGTTTTCTTAAACACCCCACCCCCCTCGAACATATAGATAAAAGAGTAAAAGCATCAGTACCTACTGAAGTTAAAAATTTAACTTCCTATTACAAATCCAAATTAATCACATTTCCAAAATATTCACAAACTAGAAATGACTTTGAGTTCAACAATCCAATTCCTCTCATTTTACAGGTAAGAACGTAATCAGAAATACATACTACGTTGAAGGACACCAAATTACATGCTGTGATTTCAATATTTTGAATGCAAAATAATCAACAATATCATCTTCATGTAGCCAACTACATTTACTTTACTGACCAAGTATATCCTGAAACTAAGGGCTCAAATATCCTAGTCACCTTCATTTACTATCCCCTCAGTTTTTAAGTCCTCGATCTGCTGCTAAAGCTAATTTGTTACACAAAGAATACCAAACACTTTAAAATAACCTTCTATGCCAACTTTTCACAATAGTTTTAAAATCTGAAAAATTAGATGCTTTGGTTCTAATTTGATAAACAAAATTTAACTGTTTTGTCAAATGAGTAAAAAACATTCCTGTAACATTAAGAACACTATAGTATTAAAGTATGTAAATTACCAACCAAATAGCTAGCATTTATGGAACATCTATTATATGTGTCCAGCACTATGCTATATACTTTATATAATATCTTATTTAACTTGCTCAATAACCCTGTGAGACAAATCTTATTCTTATTTCACAGGTAAGAAAAATAAAGCTAGTAATAGTTATTTTCTAAAATTACACACCTAGAAATTGTGGGAGTCATGATTCTAAAATCATTTTTTTTTTTAACTAAACCAACAGTTTTCAAACATTTTGGTTTCAAGAATCCTTCACACTCTTAAGAATTATTGAAGACCCCAAGAAGTGGTGCTAGTTTAAATTCTTTAATTAAAAATTAAAATAAATTCCTTTAATGTCTGGCTTAATAGAAGACAGCTGGATTTTTAAAACTTTTTCTGCATTCAATCAGGTGTAAAAGTTGTTTTGGTTTGAAATATATGAAGAAAATTCAGATTAGAAGATATGTAATAGAAAAAAGAATATTTTAATAAACTTTTCAAATATTTGGGTATATTCCTTGATACTATGCCAAAATTCAGCAAGTGGTCCTATCTTAAAAGTTAATTGCAATGTGAAGTCTAAAATCACATCAATAAATTTTTTGTACTAAGTCACACTGAAATCCATTGGTTTGCACTTGAATAGATCTTTTACTGATACAGGAATTTGTAACATCATGCACTGATCATCTGAAAAATATCAGTTAACTGAGTTATGCAGATCTTCTAAACGTCAACACATTTTATCACACAAAATCAAAACAAGCATATTTGGTAATATCACCAACCTGACCAGAACAGCCTTTAAATACTGGGAAGCTGTCAAGCTTAGAACGACAGAGACAACTTTTCCAAATTCTGATTTTCATTTCAAAGCTTTGATTTTTTTTACTGGCAACAAATAACGGTCAATTGTTTTTCTTGAAGTCGCAGGCTCACTTAATTCGTTTTCTAAAAACTGTCTAGCAAATATCCAAATTGAAATAACCATAGTTTGTCTATAAACTGTTATTTTGTTTGTTTATTTTTAGTAAAAACTGATGTTCCATGACAAAAGCTAGTTTGGTTTACAACTCTAACAACTGCACAAATGTTTTCCCTTATTTTTCCATCAGTATGCAGAGGAAATCATGAATAATCCATATTATGTCATGAAAAATATCAAGATTAATACTTAATAAAATTAATCATTTCTACAGCTTCATCCAAGACATTAAAATGTTCCTTTTCTGCATGTACATGACAGTGAACAATACAATGTCTACTAGCAGTTTGGTGCCTTGATTCATACTAAGGTTCCAACAATTTTACTACTACTGCTTTTGTACCATCAGCAAAAATGTCAGCCCAGTGAGAAAGGCAAGCAATGATTTTGTATTATTATAAGAATAGTTTTTACTTGATGTGCCCCCTAACTAGGAAGCAAAGCAGGAAATTGCAAGAACTAAAACAAAACATAGCTCCAGCTTCTATACCTTCAAGTCATATTCAAGCAAGCATAACAGAATTTTTCTATTTTGTCATAAATGGTTCTATACTATAGATTAAAACTCATATATGCACAATTATATCCAATCCATCTTCAACTCCTAACCTGCCCTACCACCTCATTATTTCCAGTTACCCCACTTATTAAAAAATAGCATGCTAAACTGACCCTTGCCCACCTGTATGTTTCATACAGCAGCCACAGTGAGCCTTTGAAAATCAGATTGTGTTACTCCTCTGCTCAAGACCCTTGAATCATTTTCTATGCTGCTCAGAGTAAAAGCCAAAATCCTTAAAAATATTCTAGAAACGTTCTACATGCTTATGCCTTCTACTACTTCTCAAATCTCCTATCTTCTACCACTGTCTCCTTGTTCCAGCCACAATAGCCGCTTTCTTATTGCTTGAACATTGTACCTTTGCATTTGCTATTCTCTGCCTGAAACTCTGTTCAGCCAGATATCTGCTCCCTAATTTTCTTTAGGTAACTGCTTAACTTTCCTTTATCATTGATGTCTTACCTGACCTTGACTTCAACGAAATTATTTACCTTCCCTCCTCTCTACTCCCAGCACTCTCTATCCTCCTCAACTGCCTTTACTTTACTCTATATTTATCATTACCATTTTTTATTGGTTTATTATTTATCTTTCTTCTTTAAAATATAAGCTCCATGAGAGCAGGGGCTTTGTCCGTTTTCTTCACTTCTGCAACCCTAGCATCTAAAACAATTTATCACAAATTGGGAGCTCAGGATACACCTGTTATATAAAGGAATAAACAAAGAAAAAAAATTCCTCAGAATAATGTTAAAATGTTTTTACTCTCCAAGAAACATTTCACCCCAGGACAATGCAGATCTCCACATGATTATGAAAGCCAACCAAAGGCTATACATGCATTAGACGATATGTAAGACTGCACATGTGGTTTTACAGAATTCAATACAGTGCTGAGTTAAGAGAGATCATGCACCAACATGCCTGATAGATATCTACGACTGAACTGAGTTACACCAGCAGATATCTACGACTGAACTGAGTTACACCAGCACTGAACTGAGTTATACCAGCAGCGGACCACAGATGCCTAACCTTACCTCAGACTGACAGAAGTATAAATTCAAGTATCAGATAAAACCTCAAGTGAGGTCCTATCTAAACCTCAAAAACAAGAAAGTTTCCTTCTAGAAGGTCTTAACACCAAAAGTGAGAGCTAAATGTTGATTTTAATAGGTATTAAAATTTCATAAAAACCAGTCTGTAGAGAAGCATAACTTCAAACTGAGATATGATTCCAAATACAGAGATGGTCTTCTAGTTTTGCAGATAATCTTTCAGATTGCAACAATTGTAACAGGCTTTAGATGAAACTCAACTAAATCACACAGTTAAACTTCACATATCCTGATAGCACCACTCATAATCTTCAGTTAGAAAAAAATCCTTTTTCCTTTTTCCTAACCTGATTTTACATGCTTCAATTTTGCACTAAAACTGATTTTCCATCTCTCCCCAATGAAATAAATGGTACATGAACAAGAACATACAGTTTGTCTGCCCAGCCTCCATCCAATTTTTGAGAAATTACACTCATTTTCTAGAACCCAAAACATCCTGACAATTACACAGATTTCTATGACTTAAGAATGACATTAACTTGAGGCAAAGATACTCAATTCTTTAATGAGCCCTCCAGAATTGTCCTGCCTCATTGAGGATGCCCAAGACACAGCCCTGTCAATAAATGCTCATTTTATTTTATTTTTTTTGCCAAATGAAGGTTATAATTCCTACTCCTATTGTAGCTCAAGACAGGAAATGAGAGAAGAGAATTCCTCTTACCCTCTGCAGAGGTAGCTCTACAGATGTGTGTTCATTTCACAATTGTAAGTGGTAATCGTATTCTATAGTGCTAATGATGATGCCATCAGGAAACAAAGCCACCTAATTCATGGAACGTCCTACTATGTTGGAGATGCACACGGGAGAAGAGGTATATTCATATAGGCATTAAGATCAACTGAATCAACCCAATAGATGAGCACAGTGACAGGATTCATTGCCAAATCACCCTTCTACCCAGTGAAGGAATATAACACTTTAATGGATTATCTTGGGCCTCCAGAAATGACTTCTTTTCTAAAGGAGGCCTGCCTTTCAAAAATAAAGTTCAGAAAAGACTACAAAACACAAGAACAGACATAATTACTAGTGTTCTGTTAAAGATGTACCATCATTTTTACCCTCCTGGCTAAAACTGTTCACCCAAGGCTTAGTTCGAAATTTTTTTTGCCATGAAAAGTTTAGCCTTATAGTCGCCTCTTCTCAGATTCATTATTCTTTTGTATCATCTATCATGAAGATTTTAGTGACAAAAAGCAGAGAAAATAATATCAAAAGGAAGTTTAAGGATTTATACAGAATAAACATACCATTTGAGCACCAGATTATCCTATTAACTCAATTCTCAAACACACATTTTTAATCTTTCTAAAATTAGGATGTTTTAAAATCTCTGACTGAAGAAATCTGTCAGCTACCAGGCAGAAATACTACACATGTTAACCATTTCCTTATCACTCCAATGAGTTACCTGCATTGGCAGGAATTCTCTAAATTGAATTTTAACTTAAATTTGAAATCTCTAATTGTGTGCAATAGCTTCAAAAAAAATTACACTACAACTCAGTAAAAATAAAAATTAATCTGTCTACAGAAGATGGCTTGTCACATGCCAGGCAAAGTAATTAAAGGCAGGGCAGTACAAACTGCCGAATCACTCAGAAGAGATCAGAAATTTTTCACAATCTAGGAAAGGCTGGTTTGAATAATTTATATGTTAACTACTTTTCATCACTCTAGCACCTAAGATTTTAACTAATATCCAAGAGAAGGTGCTTAACTTCTAAGAATATTTAACTCAATTAAAAGAAAAAACAAAATTACAAGTTTTTAACACACAGGAAATGCAGTCAAAATCAAGAAAGTCTTCCATATGCTTCACAAACATTCTCAGTTCTAAAGGTGGAGAAATAAAAATCATTAGCATCAATTACTTTTAAAAAGCATGTTGCCAAGATGGCTGGGCTAAAAGTGATTCAGAAAAACCTTAACAATGTGAAAAAAGGCTTAGGCTTAAACTTTAATTCTATACTAAAGAAAAAAGTGGCATATAACTAGATATACTGAAGACATAAAGTTTAATAAGTTTGTGTATATTTAATGTAATGTATTTTTTTACCCACCCAAAAATCATTTGGCATATCTGAACACAATATATACATGATGTTATGGCTGCTAGTGCATTTAACTTATATTTCAAGAGCTATGTTTGAATGCAAATACAATATTCCTCAAAATAATTGATGGTTCAGAAAAAGCAATTCATATTCAACCAACATTTTATCCCAAATGATAAAGCTCTATCCTTGCTCCTATTCAACTTGCCAATAATTTGTAATATATACATATATATGCACATACATACACACACTCACACACACCCCAACAAAACTTTTTCAATTAGAGGTCACTGAAAACTGAAAGAGCTAATAGTGAGCTAAATCATGACCAAATTAGGATTCAATAAACTTTATAGATGCAGAATAAAGAATCAAAACAACAAAATTTAAAAAGTCCTCTTTTGAGATTAAAAAAATAAATGTAAGAATGAACAGAATGGAAGGACAGCCAATCACTTAAGAACACTATTAAAAAATTAACATAATCTTGCACCGAATTAATTATTTTATGTGTGCTTTTTAGTAACACACATTGCTAAATTTATATTGCTTAGAGCAATAAACACAACTCTTTTTTGTCTTTGCATACGAGGCTACTATAGCTCCAGTAGTAAGGTTAGTCTGAGCACCATCCTCAAAGGGGAAAATTCACAAACTCATAATTTCACTAATAGATGATTAAGATGTTCATTTACTTATCTAACACACACATAGTATTTACAAAGTTTCGGGGACCATTTTAAGCACTTCATAAGTCACCTTGTATGAAGAATGGATATAGAAGTTAAGAATATTTACCTGAAGATAAGAACATGGTAGCTCTTGTCAAATATCTAAAGAGCTATTATGTGAATGAGGTAGCCCATAAATCTGTGTAATTAAGTACAAAAGACAAAGAACAAACAAGAGTGAGAGATTTGGGCTCTAGAGACAAACTCTGAGAGCTGGCCAATGGCAGAATCTCTCGACAAGGCTACTGTAAGAACTAAATGAGGAAATACATATGTAAACTGCTACATACACATTATTAGAACTGACTTCTTAGAGGGTCCTGATCAATCAATAGAAGTATTTACAAAGAGGTTGATCATGGGCTTTGGAGTCCTAGCTATTAGTTCATTTCCCAGTTTTGCAACTTATACTAAGTATGCAACTTTAAAAAGTTTTCTTATATCTCTAGGCTTCACTTTCCCCATCCTTAAAATAAAGGTTATTGTGAAAATTAAATATGATAATGTATGTAAACATTTAGCATAGTGCTCACACTTGATAAATTGACAGTGATGATCATCATCACATCATTATGTTGTAAAAGGAATCTCTACAGTAAATATGAAACTATGTGATATGTGGTATTGAGTGGCTGAATGGCTCTGCTATGTACCTGTATGAGTGTATGATTCTGCTATGCACTTACCATGTTATAACAATCCTAATATAATACATAGCTTGTTTTTATCTGGGTGACTTAAACAGGATTTATCTTTTGAAATGTGAAATGAAAATATTCTAAAAAATCTAAAAGTATCCAGGTTACTAAAATATGACAGTAAAAGTAACATAATGGAAAAATTATGCAGCTATATGGGGAAAAGGGATTAAAGCAGTAGCACATTAGATACAAACTACTTTTCCTAGGAGACTTCATTGCAGGACATGAGAACTATGTTCCAGGGAGAAAAACATTTATACTTTTCAGAGGTACATGAACCACTAGTTACATTCACCAGAAATATCAACAATATAAGGGTAGCTAAGCACATCCCTAATATTTGGTCTATCAAGGCAATTTAAAAAGTGGATCTCAGCAGGCTAAAGACAAGAGTTTAAGTGTATTTAGGATTCTGATTACTTTGAACAGAATTTATCCTTAAACAAACCAACTCCTAAATTGGATTAAGGAAGGCTAATAATCCTGCAATTCAGTACCTTCTATGATCAATCAAGAAAATCAGTTCTAGAATGCTATACTATCTGTGCTGTCAGCCACATCCAGCCATCTCTTCTTCCAAGGGAATTAACTCTCAAAAGAAAACTTTTGTTTTCAGGGATATTTCTTTCAAAGGCAATGACCACAAAGTAAAACATATCTACAGTTACTATAAACTTCCTAATAGTGTGTCCTGAAAAACTTCCTAAGAATTGACTAATAACCCAAAGCTACAACACATCTCCCATTAAAAACTCTTTCTCAAAGAGTAAGAATATAATTACCATCAATAAACAATACTATACTTCATGTAACAATAGTAAAATGATTAAATAAATTAAACGTAGAAATAAAAAACCAGGGGCAGTTTTCAGGAACTTTGGGGGAGATTTGATTTATGATAAATGACAAGTCATGATATTGCTACAATACTGTAAATTCAGGATACCAGTGCAGTTGTTAGAAAATTATACAACCAACAGAAATCTTACTTTTTTTAAAACTTCATTTTTGCTCTCTGTTTTTCAATAAGCCACAGGCAAGTATTTCATTGTCATATTCTTTTAAGGACAGAGTTGAGTGTGTTCTAACTGAATGTATACTGTAGTCACGTTCTGTTAAAAATAGAGCTATCAAAATTATTTACCAACTACCCCGTTTAAAATGGCCTATGAAATATTGAAAATATGTGTTTATATTAGTTTTAATTAAGTTTACTGTTGCTTGAAAGTCATTTCAATCACCTTATGTTTTTAAAAGTAAAGAAACAAAAAATTCAGCTGATGAGTTAAGAGAAAGCAAAAAGTATAAAGACAGCCCTTGAATAACAAACGATACTATTTTGTCAGGCTACGATGAAGTTACTATGAAAAACCACAGTCCTATATTTAGTCACAGTCATCAAGATGAAACAGTACTATTAACAATTACCTATGTAAGACAAGCAAAAAGCTCAAAACTCTACTCCAACAAAATTTTAGCTACTCGGAAGTCACTCTGCCTTAGGTATCAAATGCCAAAAATTTGTACTGTGTGGCTATCAGAAATCAAAGCATTCTATATATGCCATCTTACAAAATGCTGACACTTTGTATCAAACTAAGTTCCCTAAAAGCAGGGTGGGGGGGTTGGGGGAGGGAGAGAAACAACCTATGGCTGACAGAAATTACAACCAGTTGCACTTAAATTGGGATCTATACTTGGGTAATGAAGGCAGGTGGGCAATATATTTGTACGATTTCAAGATCCTAAGGCGGGAGGTGGGAAGGGAAAGGAAAGAAATATAGTTCTATAACAAAGGAAAAAGGCCAGGTTGAATGAAGGCAACCTAAAACTTCTTATTATCAAGACTCAACACAGTGAAGTCGCTCATAAACAAAATAGCTTCTCAAAGGAAACTTTGAAGCGGGCAAGGAGGAAACATTCCTTTGCGACCACAAGAACCAATCCCCTGACCACTGGCATGGTATTACTGAATCCCTCATGATTTACAGGCATTTGGCCCGGATGATGGGCAAAGAAGGGAAAAGGGTCTGATGGAAACGAGCCTAGAATTCCAGAAGCCCGAGGAGGCACCTCCTAGGCTCGGGGAAGGAAAGGTGAAGGGAGAGCACTCCTCACCGTGATTATCTTTCTGCCCAATATTGTGCGTGCGGATGAGAGAGGACAGTCTCCTCACATCCCCCTTGAAGACGCACTCGTGCACCGGGTAGTGTGCGGGGCAACTGTCTCCATCTGCGACGAGAGCAATAGGGTTGGTGCCCGCTAGAAGAGTCTGGGACTGGGAGGTGGTAGTTACGGAGGAATATTGCAGCGGCAGGGCCGGGGCGCCGGGGGGATTGGAGGAGGCCGGAGCTGTCTTCAGCTGCAGCCGGTGATGATGGTTACTGAAGATCTTGTGACAGGCTTTGCCGCCCTTGCCGCTGCCGCCTGTGCCAATCCTGCCTCCAGTAAAGGTGCCGCCGAGGGCAGCCGCCGCTTCCTCATCCCCGGGCTCCAGCAGGTCCCCCTCTTCTTTGCTGGGTTTATGGTTCCTCCGCAGTGAGCGGATCTTCTCCCCGGTCATCGCCGCCAGGGACAGAAAGAGAATCCGGGAGGCTCACCGCCGGCGACGGAACTGGCGCTGCGGCGGCACAAGGCGATTAGAGCGGTGGCCAGGAGCCTCCTTCGCAGCATGAAGTCCCAGAGAGCCCCCGAGCCCAGAACAAACGCATCTCCCGGAGGAAGAGCCGGCTCTCGCCTAGGCACGAAAGGACGCGCGCTCGCTGGGGGGAGCTAGAGCTCAAGTGCCCACGACAGCAGGATCCTTGTCGCCGCCGCCGAAGGCGCCGCCACTGCCGCTGCCACAGCCTCAGCGCGAAAAACAGGTCACGGCCATCTTCCTCTGGTTTCTCTCGCGAGAACTCCCCCGGGAGGGAGCAGGAAGGAAACACCGCGATAAGTGAGCTGCCCGCTCCCTCCCCCGCACCTCACCGGCAGCGTGTTTCCGCGCCAAGGTGGAGTCCCAAGTTAGAAAGCTGGGACCTGCCACTTCCTATGGTCGCGCAGCTTGTGGCGGTTTTGAAACCTTAGCTAGCATTTAGATATTTGATGCATCGTATAAACAATGACTTAAACCCTTCAACCTCTGGGCCTCCCGCAGAGGAGTGAAGACTCATTCCTCCTGCACGCAGGATGTGATGTCACTGAAATGCACAGGACAGTCAATTCAATAAATATTTACTAATCAGCTACTTTGTGCCATACACCGAACTAGATTTTAAAAACGCCACCCCTGGCTCAAAGGAGCTCAATAAAAGAGAACAGAGTCAAGAAATTGCGGGGAGCAGGGTTGCACAAAAAAGGGAGAGGCAAATTTTAGTGTCGAAGGGTCAGAAA
>NW_006441955.1:18775005-18823689 GCF_000325575.1 Pteropus alecto
TCGGAAGAGTTAGCCTTGGAAAACAGGCTATTCAGCAGAAGGGGAGAGGAGGTCACTCAATATTTGTTAATGTGTTCATTTCCGGCAGGCGTCAGAGTTTAAGTCTGAAGAGAGGACGCTGAAGAATGGCAAATAATAATTGTGCAATTGGAATACCACTGCGCTAGTTCATTGGCCAACCTCGACCCAGAGTCAAATTCTAAAACACAAACAAAAAACGTAAATCTGACATCCATAAAGCCTTGACAGAATAACTAAAGCTGTGGAGAAAAGGAGGGGAGGAAGTTAGCAATAACCTATTCATCTCTCTAAAGCCTCATTTGACAGCCGCTTCTCTCAAATCTCTTCCCATACCTCCATCTCCTAGCAAGTATGTGTTGAGAACAGATTACTGGGGATGAGGGTGGGCCGCAGGGCGGGGGGTGGTGAGGGGGCTACTCTAGAGACAAGGAAACAGAGATTACTGCATAAATCGAATAGTAATTAATAATATGTTACTATTTGGATGTAAAAGTCTGGTAGAATATATATATCACACGGGTGGTTATCTCTAGAAAATGGAATTGCTAAATCATATTCCCTGCATTGCCTGAATTTATTTTTACAAAAAAGAAATGTTAATTTTTATTAATCAGAAAAAATTAATTTTTTAAAGTATGTAGTAATTCAGGTGACAAGATATGAGAGCATGACCAAGTTAGTAAGAGTGAGGCTGGACAAGGTTTAAGAGTTTGTTTTTTTTTTAATCAATGACGTTTTGGCATATTGAATTAAAGGTTCTTGTTGCTTACTCAGGAGTTGGATGGTGTATGTTTTGGATATCTTGAATCTTAAGAATCATAGATCTGGGTTAAGATTTAGGAGGCCAATAATTACACAGAAATTGATGCTGCAGAAGTGATTGACTTACTCAAGCAATTGTGTCGAGAAATTAATATAAGATCTAGAAAAAAAAACCTTGAAAACAGCAATATATAAAGAGCGGCCAGCATCCTATTATAATCACAAACCTACACCAAATAGTCTACCATTATATCTGTGAAGTAACTTATTAGTGGCTGCCACTCATGCAGCCACTAATAGTGGAAACTCCTAAGTGTTCTCCTATTAAAACAAAAAACTTGAGACTTCAAAAATAATATTAGCCTTATTTTTAAGAGTGCCACAGTATAATAGGAGGAAATGATATAGCAATATGAGACTAAAATACATTGTAAAATATATAAGAATTGAAATTATATGAAATCTTGATGTAATAAAGAAGAGCATATTATTAATTCTATCTGGAAGAAATGAAAAGTGATCATGAAATCTTTCTAGAAAAGGTAATGTCAAGACTGGGTTTTAAAGAATGTGTAGGAGTTAGCAAATTAGGCAAAGGGGAAAAGATATAGATAATGACAGCTACCATTTACTGAGAACTTCTCATGTGTTAGGCATTGTTCCAAGCAAGTTTCAAATAACAAATTGATTTAATCCCTATAAAAAGTCTATGAGGTACTTACAGTCCCTATTTTACAGATGAAACAACAGAGGCACAGGAAGTAATTATCCACCTGATGAGAAAAGGTAGAGAGAATAGTACGTCTAAATACAGCATGATATTTGAGAATCATCAGAGTATAGTATGTGACAGGAAAAGTGATGGTACATGAGAAAGAAAAGCATGGACTAGATTACAAAGAAAAACTGTATGAAACTTGGACTATATATGGTAGGCAATGGAGAGTTTGCAAAAGATTTCAAACACAGTAAAGACAGAATCACTTTTAATCACCATAATATACAATCAACCCATATCCCAAAGACAGGAGATTTTGCCGGTCTTTTCAGCTTCACCTCCTACCACAATGCCAAATTCATTCTTCATTCTAACAAAGCAATCTGCTGACAGTCCCTCGTTCTCTCTCATGCCTCCATGCCTTTGCACAGGTTGTTCCATATGTCCCAAACCGATTTCTATTTCATTCACCGAGTTCCTTCAATCTGTCTAAAATTAGTTTGAATTTTATTTTTTCTGAGCACAAGATTTTTGTGTGTTTGTTTTTAACTTGGTATAGAATTCAGAAGTCCAGGAAATTACATCAAACTAAGCCTCTAAATAAAATTTAGCATATCCTTCTATTATGAATGTAGGTCACAAACCACAATAGTATTAGCAATATCTGTATCTTTGCAACCAAAAGAAACCACAGATATTTTCATATCATATTACAGTCGCTGCAGATAACTCAAAATATAATTTGCATTCATCACCATCTCAAAATTGCGTTAATAATTATGCCTACCACTTGATCTTGTTCTTCTATGAGCTAATAAAGAAGCACATACATTACTATATCATAAATTTGTTTTTAAAGATATTTCTATAGCTATTTTAATACACTATATTTCCTTTGTAATCCAAAGTATTATATGCATTTAAAAACTTCATTCTAAAAACTTCGTTCTATAGCTATTTTAATACACTATATTTCCTTTGTAATCCAAAGTATTATATGCATTTAAAAACTTCATTCTAAAAATGTGTCCCCAAGGCTTTGCCATACTGCCAAAGAGGTCAAAACAAAAGTTAGTAACCCCTTTTTAGTAGTCTTAATGACATCTGCCCTTCCCTCCTCTTTTCTTCTATCCATCACCCCACCATTCTGAATTAGGTGTCCCTCCTTTGCCTTCATTCTGATTTCTCATTTTGACTTTCGCGTGCCTCTTTGACATTCTTGTCTGCCTCCATAACTAGTCCTTTGAACTCTCTGAGTATTGAAACTATATTTATCACTGCTTTATGCACAACACCTTACAGATAGTGAAATAGCAAATGCTTAATAATAATAAACAGTTGTAGAATTAATCAATCAATTAGAACATAAAACTACAAAGTATCTACAATGTACCAAGACAACTATAAACTAAGTGACAAGATGCTAAATAAATTTAAATAATCCCAATTTGATTACACTAAAGTTGACTACTACTGTCTTGGATTCTTATGTGAGGCCCAAGAATAGACATAGGTTCATATTGAAACTTTTTTTTTTTTTGACTTTTAAAAATAACAGTAAATTGAACTGAAACTTGCTTAAAGGGATTTATCGTCTTCCATAAGAGAAAGATAAAGAGATATATCTTCAAAAGATAAAGAGATACGTCTCCAAATCATGTGTCAGTTTCTTTGTGATTCTCAGTGAACCTCCCTTTGTTTGGAGCATCCTGCAAAGGCCAGCTTCCCTCAGGGACACAGGATAGCTGCCAGCGGTAACAGCGACCATGTGCATCCTCCTTCATATCTAGAAGAGGGGCCAGTGACCACAGAAGTCTGGTGCTTAACATTCATAAGAGGACCCTGTGCAATTCCTGTGTGCAGGAAAGTGTTGATTGGCTCAGGCCTGGGTTCCCTAAACAAATCCCTGTGTGGAAGGAAATTAAACTGATCAGCTTTACCCAATCAGCACTCATTTCTGAGCCAGGTGGGATGGGGCCAACCCCTCCAAACTGCAAAACTATTTCATAAGGAGAATGAGGTGAGAAAGATGATGGGGTGATAAACACAAGAGCAGTGCTGCTCTCAAAGTGGAATTTTACTTGGAAAAAATAAAAACATGCTTGTTTCAGTGTCTTGGACTAGATATGATGAACTATGTTGTGATTTCCAATTATATCAATATAAAATGAGTAAATAACTTCACTGTCAAATAACATATTTACTTTTTATTCACAGTTACCAACATAGAATTCAGTTCAACAACTCAACTATATAACTCTGTTATTGAATAACTAGATAATACTCTAGTCCTACAGACTAGCACTTTTAATTTCCCTCGGGATGTGGCCTTGAATAGCAGAAAGAAGTATTTTCTGATAAATGTGTGTGTTTCAGCTTTTTCTAGTGAGGATTTTCTAAAATGCCTTACTGTTCACTAATACCCAATAATGACTGGTTCTAAGAACAAACATTCTGATTTTTAACACAAATTTATGATTGATTCTATGTTAGCTTTAGACAAAGCACCTAATCCCCATTCTGGTGTCTTTATTTAATAAAAGCAATAGTATCCAGTATGAAATATAGAATGTACTGTACAAAATAATAAAATCTCACTGGTAATATATTTTATAAATGTATCTGTCAATGAACCTAAAATTAAGATTGGTAGTTACTAATTTTACTAAATCCTCTTTATAGTGTATATATTTCTAATGTGAACATTAGAGCAAATTTGGTCTACATCATTTTTTTCTTCTCTGAAGGTTTGTATTTCATATTTTCACAATAATCTAGAATATGATTTCCTAATTCTATGTTGGTTGAGCAAGGCCTAGGAGAATTTTAGTTGAATAGATGATATAGCTACCTGGCTAATAAAATTACCATCTTGAACATCCCCGGACAACATCCTAACAGTGCATTGACAAATCAAAATAACAAATCATATAAATCAATACCTTATTTATATATTTTACAACCATCTCTTTAGGTCTCTGTATTTTTCTTTTTTCTCTAAATCTGTCCACTTCATTTCTGAAGCAAGGCTGGGCACTTTCCTTACTTTCTACTATTTCTGATCAGTGATTATTAGTGACTTAGTCAGATTTTGATTAAGTAATCAGAAAAAAATCAGAGAAGCAGGAGTTGCCAAGGAAACCCAGAGCCAATAGCTGGAAGTTCCAGAAGGAAGCAATTCCTCTCAAACAGATAAAACACACAGACTTATGGAGGGACCAGGGGAGAGAGGAAAGATGCCAGGAGCATAATGATAGAATTACAAATCAATATGAGATAAAAAGGAAAAGATAAAGTGCAACATTTATAAATGAAATTATATTTAGATCACAAAGGCTTGAAACAAAAGATAGAATGCATATATGAATGAGTTTTTCAATGAAAGAAAAGGTTAAGATACAATAGGTAGATATGTAAGAGATTAAATGGCATTGATTGATAAGGGTCTGTACTTGTGTCCCTGGTGTCCTGGTTCTGTTTTAATTTAAATTACTTTCTTACCCAGAATATAAACAACTATGTGCTATATCGATTAGTCTAAATATTCCTTAAGAGACCATCCAAGTCAACATATATGATATAGAATTTATTTCCATCAGCAATCTCACTGGCCAAATATATATCACTTTAATTATCCTTATATCCTGTATATCACTTTAATTATCCTTAACTACTCCATCTCTGATAGCACCACATTCAACCAGTCACCAAATCTTGACCTTTCTAATTCCCATATAGCTCTAAAATTGAACCAATTCTCTTGATTTTACACTGGCCATTCTTGACTTCAGGCTACTATCACTAGAAACTTCCTCCAAAATGTTGTGTCTCTGGCTCCCATTTTCCACTCCTGCATGCATATGCATAACAGCCACATCCATTCACCCCCTGGATTGCCAGATTTGTCAAATAAAATTACAGGACATCCAGTTAAATTTGAAGTTCAGATTAAACAATTTTTAATATAAGTGTGTCCCAAATATTGTATGAGACAATGTCACAAGTATTACAAATATCCATTCAATATTTGGGACATATTTATGTTTAAAAAATTGATTTTTTTTAAATCTGAAGTTTAAATTTAACTGGTTAACTTGTATTTTATCTGACAACCTTACTCACCCTTCAATCATTTATGTTATTTAGAGTTACATTTTTAATAATGGAAAATTCAGGATAATGGTTTCTATGGAGAACGGAGGTGGAAAAATGCCACCAGTTAGGGATATATCGAGAAGATCAAAAAGCAAGAAGACAAAAATCATGATTGGAGAAGAAATTCACAACTTTAACATAGACAATGAAGACATTGAAATTATTAAAAATTTTGCTTACCTTGGTTCAGTCATCAATTCAAATGGAGACAGTAGCCAAGAAATCAAAAGAAGGTTGAGACTCAGAAGGGCAACAATGAAAGAATTAGGAAAGATCATAAAGAACAAAGATATGTCAGAGATCAAGACTAAGATCATCCACAACCCATACTCTCAATTACTATGTACAGATGCAAAAGTTGGACAGTAAAGAAGGCTGATAGAAAAAAAAAGTCATTCATTTGAAATATGGTGATGGAGGAGAGTTATGCAAATACTTTAAACTGCCAGAAAGACAAAAAAAAAAAAAAAGAGGGTATATCCTAGAGCAAATTAAGCCTGAAACATTGCTAGAGGGAAAAATGACAAAACTGAACTGTCTTTCTTCTGGCACATCATGGGAAGGCAGAGTTCTTTGGAAAAGACAATAATGCTGGAAAAAATAACAGGCAGCAGGAAAAAAAGAAGACAAAATATGAGATGAATCAACTCTATCCACGAAACCATAGGTATGCCTCTACAGGAGCTGGGTAGGGCTTTCGAGGCTGGGACATTGTGGATATCACTCATTGATAGGGTCCCCAGGAGTCAAAGACAACTCAATTGCATGTAACACACACAGGGACACATGAGGAAATTCTATCATACGTGTTTGTATTAAGTATGTATTTTTAATTTTTGCTTTTCGGATTTTTCTCTTTTTTGAAGAATACTAATGATTTCTTAAGCTTAGTGATACATATACATATTTTTATATTATTATGCTTGTTGTGTCTCAAGTATTTATAATAAATATTTTTTTAATTCTTTAATTCCCTTCTAAATTAAGTCCAAGAAAAAAAACATGGATTACAAACACTTTCATGGTTTCATTGATCCTGTTTACCTAATTTTTGCCACTTCTTGTTTGTACATAACAGTCTGCTCCTACCGAAAATTTTTCCTCAAAAGATCTCCAAGCCTCTGTCTATACTATTGCCTCTACCAAGAACTGAGCCCCACCCTCTTTCCTCTTGTCATAGTGTCAAATTAATTGTCAGTATGTTCAGGAAAACTTCCCTGGTACCTTATCTATGTCTGGGTTAGGTACTTTTCCCATGTACTTCTAGAACATTCAGCAATGTCACCATCACTTACCATTTATTTGCTCCATAGTGTAATTGCTGACTTCCCTATATCTCCTATTAGAATATAAACTCTTAAAAGTATAGACATTATGTTGCGTTCATCCTAATATCCATGGTCCCTGCCCAGTGCCCGGCACTCACAGACCCTCAATAATTATTTACTGTAGAAATTCATGTTAATTAATGATGGGGATGTTATAATTTTACTCTGTTTTATAATCAGTATTTAGATGGAATCACAAATCTTACCACTTCAAAGTGTGTAGATTAGAAATCATTACTTGGAATAAAGTTCTCTTGTCATTCATCTTGCAAAGTTTGGTTTCAATATCATCTGGCATTGAAACTAGGTCTTGCTTTTGTTGTTTAAGATTAGCACATTGTAAAGGTTCCTAAGCTTGTACAAATCACACTGAGGAATATGTACTTTGTTTAGGAAAATTTCTTTGTATTTCTATAAATTTAAGTTTGGTGAAAATAGTAGGCATTATTTTATTATGTGGTAGGTATTATGCATTGATATGGCATGCATTTATGAAATCTAATAAAAATTTTGCTGTTACCTGAATTTCTTCTCAGCCTGCCCTTTTTTTTTCATTTCCCTTAAAGTCCATGTGCTGTTAACTAAATATTATGATTAACTGATAGCTCCTAACTCCATATGTAAAAACAGTGCATTATTACCTTAATAAAATAATATACCTTTCCTTTATATGGATTTGCCCCCTTCAGTTTTCTCTCTCTTGTTTAATCTGTTTTCTGTATAGCATTATTAATTTTACCAATACTTTCTTCAACTTTGATTTTAAGATGCTTTCCTGATTTTACTGAGCATTTCCTATTCTCTTTAGTAGAAGAAAAGGTACATACTGGGGAAAAGTTGAGGCTGGAGCAGTTGGCACAGGGAAAACCAGTATGTGCAGCCAGTACCATGAGGATGCCATCTTTACCTCAACTGCATTGTCTCTATTTATTTCCACTTGTCAAACTTTCTAATTCCAGCTCTCACGTAATTCTTATCTTCACATTTTGCTTTTGTAGCTTCCAAAATAGTATTATCTGGGACATTTTGAGGCAATATCTAGAGTAGAAAAATAAGAAAAATAAATCAAACGATCATATAATTATCGAGGACATTCTACTGCCGAAATCTAAACCACTGTGGTTCCTTGACTGTTATGAACATTTGGCTCAGGGAACGCAGACGGCTATTGTTTGAACACTGTTGGCTGACAGTCAAGATCCTTCTACACTGGCACTTAATACAATGGATTCACCATCATCTGTGAACTGGTCCCCATTATGACAAGTAAAGAAATCTAATTTTATCAGCTTTCTGAGAGTGAGGCCATTTCCCAGGAATAGACGAGATAGCCACAGATAAAAGACTAATATATAAAAATTCCAATCTAAAATGAATGATCAAGTGCACTAGAATTAGTCATCAGCACATTCCCCTGTAGACAAACTACATATATAGCCAAATAAGCAGAAGGCTGCTTGGCGAGATTGGAATCAGAAGAAAAGGAGTCAATTATTTGATTTTAATGTTTAATAGCATTGTGTTTTGAGAGCCTGATGTGCCTGTTCCACAGGAGCAAAATTTCTCTCTGTGAGGCAGATGGAGAGTCACAAGACCTGAGGAGCACCAGCCCACTCCTCACCAACACATCATGTTTGGATGTCCAGTACCAACTTGTGCCTCTGTGACTCCGCTTTTTCTTTTTCTTTTTCTTTTTTTCATTCCTTAATGACTTTAACTTTCAAATAACTCTGCTTGTTCTCCTTATTTTTATGTTTTGGGGAGGAATCTCACTGTGCTATCTATATACTGATAATACATAAAATTAAAAGCAAAATATTCTTAATGTTTCATCTCAAGAAGTAGGAATTAGGAATATTACTAATGAATGGAATTTACCAATTAAAATATTTGTTAGACTTTTTAAACTACCCTTCTGCATGTGCACTCACGAGTGTGAGCGTGTGCACACACACATACACAATATAGGATAATTATTCTTAGTTCTTTAATTACCATAATTTAAAAAAGGAAGAGGAGGCAGTGGTAGAAGAGGTAGAGAAGAAGGAGGGAAAGCAGAAGAAACTCATCCAGATTAATTTTAGTTAAGATATATTACAATGTACATACAGCTTCATTTTGATAACCTAGTCTCTAGTTTTTAAACACCGTCTAATTTTTAAAACACCATCTTTTCCAAGTGTCCTTTCATACTGCATTTAGGCATTTTCTATTATTCTGTGTTCCTAAATTTTCAACAAATCCCACATATATGCTTTAATTTTTTCCATATTCACTGCATGAAGATTATTTCATTCTGAATATAAATTCAATTTATTTGATGCTATGGCTATTCATCACATGTTATTTTGCTATATCGATATTTTTTCATTTTTTAAATGTTCAATTTATGTTACTTCAGCATCTTATTTTCTAAGATTCTTTTCTCAAGAATATTATCAAGCATATATGCTCCCTGAGTAACCATTTTATAATTAAAATGTTTTGATTAGATATGTTTCATTTATACAATTATAATAATCCTTTTTATTGCTATAACACATCAGCATATTAATAATTAAGGCATTTTGCATGCACAGTATCTCAGTGTGGTCAAAAATATTCTAATATTGATTGTTATGATGTTTTAAACTTTTAAAGTCTTCGACATGAGAAAATAGCTTCACACAATAATTTAATAAAACATAATTAAAATTAATAAGAATTGGTCTTTGTGATTCCTAGGATTGCATTAATACCTAGTTCTTAAACAATATCATCAAATAACCATATAAATCTCAAATGCAGTAAAAGCTAACAATCCTTTTTTTCCCTCATTGTCAGAAATTTTGTATCATTTCTTTTTTTAAAAGACTTTATTTTTTTAAGAGAAGTTGTAGGTTTACCACAAAATTAAGGGGAAGATATGGAGATTTCTGGTATACCTCCTGCCCCACCACATGCATAGCCTCCCCTATCACCGATATCACTCACTAGAGTGGGACATTTGTTACAATTGATGAACTTGTACTGATACATCATATTTACCCAAAGTCTGTAGCTTACATTAGGGTTTACTTTTGTTGTTGCATATTTTATGGCTTTGGACAAATGTACGACTTTTATCCACCATTATATTATCAGAAAGACTATTTCTACTGCCTTAAAAATTCTCTATGTTCCACTTTAATTACAGTACTTTTTAAATTCATTTAAAAACATACTGTTTATTAAGCACTTAGAGTAACAAACTTTATTTCTTACATTATGAACAATACATTCTTCAATCAAAAATACAATCAATCATTAGAGTAAGTATATTGCTATTAATGCATAGTGCCACTAATTTATTGTGCCTTATGGCTGTTTGAAGAAACAGTAATTTATAGGCCTGGACATGGTTAACTAGCCACAGAATCAATCAGTGGGATTATATTCTAAGCAATCCAAAGGAAGAATTATTTCTATTACCATAGAAACAGAAATTACAAGATTGGCATTCATAACAATAGCCATTCATCAATTGTTTGTTACATAACAGGCATCATTCTAGACCCTTTACCTCCCATCTTCACAGAGACTCTCTGACAGTACTTCTCCAATCATCTGTGGTAAAGTATAAGTTTTGTTTTATTTGCAATCTGTTGTAGATCGATACTTTTGTAAAATACAACAAAAACAAATAGCTGGAAAAATGAAAAATTTAAATATCATACACAATTATATTAGAGTCAAAAGACACAAAATTACTGTCAAATTTTTTTTTTGTTTCTTTATCTCACTCTTAATTTTTGACCTTTAATAAATAATTCACCAATGGACACTGATATGCAGACCACATTTGGAGTAGCACTACCCTACACAAAATAGGGATTAATATTTTCACTTCTGTATTGAAAAATTGAGGCTTGAATAATTAAAGTAACTTACTTAACTTTATTCAGATAATCAATGGCAAAGACCAAATTCACCCAGGAGTGAAGTTTTAAGTTGGTATGATATGTGGTTTCATAAATAATCCTAAAATTGTGCTGTCCAAGACAATAGCTGCTGGCCATATGTGGCTCTTTAAATTTAAATTAATTTAAATTATATAAAATTAATTTTATTTCTTCAGTTCTTTAATTGCACTAGTGACATTTCAAGTACTGAAAAGTCATGTATGTCTAATGGCTACTATATTGAACAGTACAGATAGAAGGAATTTGCATCCTCATAGAAAATTTTATTGGATTGTGCTGCTCTAGAGTATCAATAATTCCACTTTGGGATCATTTATTTCATTTATAAGTTAGCATTAAACACTTTTGGGTTGCCTGCTTGGCACACAACAACTCCTCTTCTCTAAGAAACTACCCTCTCATCTCCAATTCACAAAACAAGCCAAGTTTAATCCTCTTTGACCCTGCCCCCATCTCATCAGTCATGAACCAAAGGTGGACACCTTACTAAAGCAAACCAGATAAATGTGTCTTTTATCTTTAGGAGAAGGCGCGCACAGATCTTAAAGTGATTCACTTTGATGAAAAAGAATATATTCATAATCTACTAACCCTAATTATTTCTCAAGAGTAAAAAAAATCATAATTAAGATCTGTAAAAGGGAATTTGACCTAGAGTTCCTCAGAAAACCAGCCCCAGATCAGCTATAGTCAAGGCTGAGTTGTACTAACATGGCAGGCTGCAGGACACCCTATGGATCTGAGAAAAGGAAGTTAGCAAAGAAGAAATGGTCATGATGTTTCTAAGGATAGCTATAGTCAACATTGGATGTGTGTTTACTACCTACCAAACATTTTTAAAGGGGCTTTATGGCATCATTTCATTCAGTCATCCAAATAATCCTTTGAATATACCAATTTCACAAATGAGAGAATTAAGATAACTGCGTTTTACAGAGTTTTAGGGTATAGTTGAAAGACTATGTGGTTGCTGAAACTTCATACCATAAGAAAAAGAGTATATAACACCATAAAATGTTGAATTGGAAAAAATCAAAGTGAATTCATAAACTTACAAAGAAGTGCCATTTTCCATTTTTGTACTAAAGATGATCCAGCAGAGATAGTAGTAGCAGCACAGAAAGTGTGTCCAACAATTGCTTAGCACTGGTGGTCATATATATAACAATCGATTTAAAGAGGATTCAACAACGTGTTGCAAAATAATATAATAACTATTCCAAAATATAAGAATTAACTGAAAAGTTGACCCCTCATCTTCTGGTAAATAAAACCTTTAAAAGTCCTTTAGTCCTTATGTAATGAGTTATAAATAAGATTCTGGTATGACTTAGAAAGTTTGCAGTATTTTTATCAGACCAGCTCTAATAATACCTCAATGGCATCATCTCAAAGAGCAGGGTGGTTTATTGGTTATGAACCGGGGCACTGCTTGAGGTCAAAATTACTTTAGGCAAGTTATTTGATCTTTCTATATCAGTTTCCTATTTATAAAATAGGAATAATAATAGTTTCCATCTCAATGGTTATTGTAAGGAATAAAGAGTGAATACATGTGAACCTATCTAGTCTATGGTATTTTGTTATGGCAGTTCAAGCTGACTAATACATAAATTTTAACTAAGAATAAAATCTCATTTAATTATTTGCTGCCTGACAGTGAGCTTTGCCTTCCGGCTTACTATTGCCTCTGGGAATGTCTCTAGGATTTGTCTCCTAAAACACTTGCTCCACATATCAGTCAGGGATCTCCAAAGCAACAGAACCATTGGAGATGATGATGATGATGATGATGATGATGATGATGACGACAAAGATTAGATAGATAGATAGATAGATAGATAGATAGATAGATAGATAGATAGATAGATAGATGGATAGATGGATAGATGGATGCCGTTGGCAACCTAGAGACCTAGGAGAGCTAATGTTAATAGCTCCAGTCCTAGTCTAAAGGCCTTGAGAACCAGGAGAATCAATAGTGTAAATGCCAGTTTGAGTCCGAATCTGAAGGCAGGAGAAGACCAATGACCCAGCTTGAAGACAGTAGACAGAGAGAGTGTAAATTCTCCTTTCCTCAGTCTTTTTGTTCTATTCAGGCACTCAAAAAATTGGATGAGGCCCACTCACATTTCAGAGGGCAATCTGTTTTACTCAGTCTAAGAATTCAAATGTTAATTTCATCCAGAAACACCCTCAGGGTACAGGCAAAAGCAACTTTATTCTCATCTTTGCATCTTTAAATTCATTATATCAAATGATTTTCCTATCCCCCAACCCCACAACCTCTACCCTTATGTAATCTCAGTCAGATACAATAAGATCAGATTATGTTCCATTTATTAAGAAATAAAGCTCCAATCATGGTCCGACTCAGGCTTAAACCTAAGAAGGTAGGGAGACAACATGGTCAGTCTTTATCACTATCCCTCTGAGTCCTACACCTGTTTCCCATTCACTTGCCACTTCCAGTTCTCTTGGTGGCAGGGAGTAAATAATAGGGTTTTAGGGACTGTGGAAAGGCCTATGTAACTGATGCCATCTTAGTTCTCTCTTGGCTGTCAAGGGTATTTGGTTTCGGTACTTGTCCAAATGCTAACTCTCTTGGGCTCTTTTATGACCACCCCCAATACGCACATGACTAAGGATTGTCCCCTTATAGTTTCCTGATGTAGACATCTCACTGGGTGGCCATTTATGACTTCACAACTAGTGAATCTGGTGGTACATCTTACACACAGACTCTCATTCCTCAGAGCAGACCTTTTGGGTGAGATCTCTTCAAGATTTTTTTATTATAGCTCCTTTCTGTGGGGGCTCCATCAGACTCTGAGAAATACTTACCTTTGCTGAGCTATTGTAGAATTGCAGTTTGCCTCAACTGGAGCCCTCTTTCTTGGCTCTGCCCTTAGGCCCAGTACCAACTATCTGCACTCCTCTAATTTTTTTCAGGTATCAAAAGGTAACAATACTTACATATCCAGAATTCCAGGAATCCATGTCAAATCAGTGGTTCTCTGAAATCCCAGTTTTTTGGCTCAGGTATGGGAGATGGGGAAAATACCTGTCCCCTCTCTCCCTTAGAAAAGAAAGGGGTGATAAATACAAAGCACATTGAAATTTGTTTTTAAAGAATTCTTACTGCCTGCTTCTTGATCAACCTCTTTACCTCTTCTTACAAGCAGAGAGATGGACTATGAGTTGCAAAACTGGCTTTACAATCTCTTACGTTATCTGCATAAACAGATTCAGAATCTATCATTTCAAACCTTTTGAACTCAGAAGTAGTTATATTTTAACCCTCTGTCCCATTTACAGTATATTTATGGTATGTTTTGATATCTAATAAAATAAGTGCCAATTATTGTTCTTTTTCATAAATTTTTTGGTTATTTTCAGGCATTCTTTTACATTTAGTTTATACACCACCGTTCCACTCCCCCATTCAGTATTAAAATTCTAATTGGTATATTAAAATACAATATTAATTGTGTAACAGTTTTTATATGTTATCAAATCTTCCCATTTAAGAATATAGCATTTTTTAATACTATTTATTTGTTTTCTTCCTGTGCTTTTCTTGTTATATATACTCCTATACATTTTATATTTTATAGTTTGTTGTTCATATTGTAAATTGAACATTCTTTCCCCATTTCCTCTGTAGGTGCTTATTTAGGCTAGGTTTTGATTTTCATATATTTCTTTCTATTTGACCACCTTGTTAAATCACCTTATTAATTCTAGATTATTTTTGTTTTTAATCAGTCTTGTATGTTTTTAAGAATACTATCAGACCATCAGCAAAGAGATAATTTTCTTTTCTCTTCTGATCTTTATGTCAGTTATTTAATTTTCTTATTGTTTTCTAACTTTCGTATATGTTTACTTATCTTAATTCACTAAAACTGTCCGAATTTTAATGAAATGACTTTAAGGCTTAACTACTTAGGATAATAAGGTAAATTTTAATAAAATAGTTTTAAGATTTAACGATTTAATATAGCAATCGAATATAGCTTTAGATATACTCTTTATTACATGTAAGTAGTTTCCTTATATTACTATTTTACTTAATGGTTTTTTAGGAATAACAGCTATATTTTATCAAATGCCTTTTTAGCATGTGTTGTTATAATCATATGACTTTTTCCCTCTAATTTGTTGCTTAAGTGGACTAGGTTGATAGATTTACTGATCTTAAACCACGCTCATTCTTAAGTCATATTGTATTTTTCTTTTGTTGGAGCCTATTTTCAATTAAGTGATATTGTTTTATAGCTTTATTCTTTCCTCCTTCCTCTTTCACTTCTTTCCTTCTTTTTATATTACCATTGTCATGTTTTCATAGTAAAGTTATGTTAGCATCATAAAAAAAATGGAGAAATTTCCACCTTTTGCTACCACTGAAGTAGTTTAAATCTTTGCTAAAGCCTTCAAAGTGTGGGCCATCAGCATCACAGGAAGCTTGTTAGAAATTCATAACCTTAGACATAACATAACATCTACTAAATTAGTAACTGCATTTAACAAGATCTCCAGAGTTTCCTATAAACAATAATGTTTTATTAAAGCACTATTAAAAATAACGTTGAAATTATCTGAGCTGTTATGTATGTGATCATTTTTCAATGGTAGAACTTACATCACTTTTCTAGTCTTTGCTCTTTGGTCTATTCAAGTTTTCTTTCTTTCATAAGTCAATTTTAGTAATGCTTATTTTGCTGGAATACTATCCACTTCTGTCTTTTAAAATCTGTTGAAAAGTATCCTCCTATAATTATTTTAACCTTTCTTACATTTATGGTTATATCTTTCTCATTTAAGTTGATGTCTAGCTTCTCCAGTGCTCTCTTTCACTGACTGTTTGTTGTGTTTGACTAGACTGATCTTTTGTTTAGCTTCCAGGCCCTGGGTAGATGCTGTAGTTTGCCACCTGGATCCCCCTACAGGACTCAGGCCCTCTTTTCCTCTGCTTTAAATGTTGGTGGCTGATGATTCACAACTGAATCTCTTTCTGGGAATTGCCCTTACCCGAAGAGAGCCACCTTATTCAAGAACATACTCCCTCCCTGGGGATAGCCCACATTCACTGACTGATGCAAGGCCATTCCCTTTGCTTCAAGATAGAACAATTTTTAAGGGCCGTTCCAGGTCCTGACTGCCCCATAGTTACGGCTAAGCCTCTGTTATAACCACACAGCAGTTTAACTTTTCCTTTTGCCCAGGTCTCTTTACTTCACTCATCATAGCCCTTCTTCCAAAGAGCATACCCTAATAAATCCCTTGCACACAGATCTTAGAGTTGCAGAGACTATTTCCAGGGTAAACTGACGTACCACAGTTACATGAATGAGCTGTATATTTCTTTGTCAGCTTTCAGTCTTAAGTCTAGTTGTAATGGTAGCTTGAGTTACAGTAGTGCCTCTGGTGGAAGAAGGCATTATCTTTCCCTGCATGGCCTAGTGGTAAGTTGCTAGTCCCTGGTGAGGCCATTAGCCTCTATGATCCCTAATCTCCCCATATTCTCCCAGCCACGGAACAGGGTGGTCAGATGACCAGGCATTCCCACTGAGGCTGATACTGACTCTTGTCTTGCTTCTAGCTTCCTGTAGGCCTATGTTGCCATTTGGCTCAAAAGAAGCATATATATGGAAATAAAGAGTGGAGGTAAAGAAATCTCATCAAGTCACCAGAATTCCAGGATCCTACTCAGCTTTAATTTTTAAAATCCTTTCAATACCAGCAATCAACAACTTTTCAAAAGGCAATAAGAGGTCCATGGATATATTCACAGATTTCTTATAATATGCTGCTTTATAATTCATTTAGAAGCCAAGTTCTCTTATAAAAAAGTTAATTTCATTTAAAATAAATAAACAACACATAGTAAATAGTGTGACAATACCTGTGTGCTTTCATTATATATCTTTTAATTTTCTTGAGGAGAATGATTAAGTCTTGATATTCTCTCAATTACCTTGCATTTATTTGGTCATGTAAGAAATATTTATTATTTTCTGTATGGCAGATACAGAGATAGTTGCTGGTGACACAGAGATACTGCTCCCTTCCTTCCAGGAACATATAACTTAGCAAAAGACATTTAAACAAGCAATTTCAATTAACCCATTTCCCATTTGCCCTGAGAATACTTGCCCATGGTGCTTGCAGCTGCAGTATTTAACCTGAGATAACTCATGGATTACAGTCCTAACCTTACTTCCAGAGTTTGCCATGAAATATCTCACTTTTATTATTATTTTTGCGTCGCTCTAGTATATCAATAGTCTTTGGAAATAAAGACATCATTCTATTCATAGCATTCTGTTTTTAGTAATGGTATCTTCATTCACAAAATATAATAATTCTCAATTGCTGAAGACGTCAAATCCTAGAAAATGTTGCATTCCTACACATGTTAACATCATTCTTGAATGGTTGTTAGCCGAAGACTCATTTGATGAATCTGGTTTATGTATACAATTTCTGTTACATTAGGATTACAGACAAGTTCTGTTTAGAAATAACTCCAAGAACAGTCTTTGTATTTTATTTTCACGTTGAAAACCAGATTTGCTTCAGCTTCAAAGAGCATGTTTATGTAAAATTAAATTAATGCTGGCAGCAAGCCGTACTTTTTTTTCTAAACAAGAAATTGGTTAAAAACAATAAGAATTGTTAAGGAATCCCCATTTGTGGGAGGAAAACTAATTCTGAAGATAGTAGCTTCAGATAAGTTTTGTCAGAAGAGAAAAAGCTTAAGCTGAAATATAAAGAACCTGCATGATTTAGCTCATCTGGTGAAGAAGGGGGAAGAGAGCTTTGGGATAATAATATGTATAAATACCCGCAATCATAAAAGGATATTGGCACATTCCAGGAACTGGATGTAGCTTCATATAGCTGAAGAGGGGTAAGGGTGTGCAAGATAACCAAGGTTTTTGGATGCTAAGTGAAGGAATTTAAACTCTTTCTAGGCAGAGCATAACATGATCAGTTGCATCTTCATTTTCAAAGTCCCTTCTAGGAGAAGGTAAACATGTGTACAGTCCATTATGACATATAATAAAGGACTTGAGCCAAGACAAGCATTATGTTCTCATGTAATTGGTATTGAATAGTTGCTTGTTGAATGAATAAGATAATGAATAACATAGTTTAATGTTGATAGTTGCCACATGTGTATATATAGCTCTAGGGACAAAGCACAAATTTAGTAATTTCTTGAAAGCAGGGACTTAAGAGTGTTGACATAATCAAAACTATACCTAAGAAAAATCGTTCTGGCTGGAATGTGCAAGGTGAACTAAAGAAAGGAACAGACTGGAGCACACTGTAGCATCTGATATAGGATGCTTAAAAGGGCATGAAGAAGAGAGAGTACATTTAAAAGGAATGTTGATTTTATTATAAAAATATTAAGAGAATTAGAGTTCTTTTTAGACAGGGATGAAGTGTTAAAGAATTTTTTCTTTTTAAGAAGGGCTTGGCATGGCTATATCCTAGAGAGAAGGAATTGCATGGAAGAATGTAATAAAAATGTAGGAGGAGAAGGAGAAGGTAAAGAATGGGATCTGGAGTTTTAGAGTCTGCATTCACTAGCTCTGTGATTGGAGCCAGTCACATGAACTCCTTGAACTTCAATTTATTCACTTATAAAATTGAGATAATTTTTATCCTCTGCAATTATTCTAAGGATTAGAAAAAATTATGTAGAGCACTTAGAATAAGTAGGCACTCCACAGAAGTTGATATAGCTATTTTACAACTATTTTATTTTAAGAGTGTGACTTTCAGATAAAAGACAATAAAAGGGTGGAGAAAAGTTGGGGTGGCAGGGATGGAAAAATTAAGTGAGTTTGCACCTGAGTCCTGAGATAGGGATTTGAAAATTAAGCGAGTCCTGAAATAGAGACTTGAAAGACAGTGGAAAAGTTTACAATAGCTTTAGTGACCATTCAGAGGAGGAAAATGACCAACGAAGGCATCCAAAGGAATTTCTGATTGGTTTGAGAGATCAGAGGAGAGAATCTCAAAGTACTGCCCATTCCTTTAGCATAAAATAAAAAAATAATGGAAGCGTTGGAATCACTCTTTACCATTTTCTTGACGTATCTTCTCCTACACTAGAATTGTTTTACACTTTTTCTTAAATATTTAAAAAGCTGCCCCTCAAAGCCCTTTTTAAATTGCTATTGAGAGAAAACTGTAATAGTAGAAATGGGAGATGGGCCATAAGAAGAGGGCATATTAATAGGTGTATGGAGGAAAGAGTCTTCTCTTTTGAAACATTTTATACTTGGTTTCTAATTCTAAGATTTTTCCAATTTTTTATTATGCTAATAATAAGCATTATGAATCTAAAGATGGCTGATTAAGTATTTGATGTTTCCCCCAAATTTTTGGCCACAGAATTTTGTTTTGTACAGGCATTCCTAGGGACACAGTTTTGGAGAGGCTTGGTCTCCTAAGTATGTCTCACATGTATGACTTTCTTTTTCCTAGATACCACAATCTTCAAGATAATAGGTCATATCTCCCAAAGTTCTCCATATGTGTCCATTACTGATCCATTCTTCCTGTTGGTAAGATTAAATTCAAGCAATCCCTTAGTTCCTCTAGTTATAGTTTTCAACCAGGGGTGGTCTTTCCACATTTGAAAATATGTGGAGGTGTGCCACTGGCTACCAGGGAGGTTAATTGCTCTGCAGTGAGCCAGACATGAAGATTTACTCCATGTTTCTCTACGATATAATAATGTCAGAAAGCAAGTCAAGAGATTTTCAAATGCTGAATTACCAGTTGAACAAGACTTCTGCACATCTTAGTTCAAGTCATTTATCATTCTTATATCTTATCTCTGTGGTGGTTTATGAGCTGTTCAAAAAGATAACACCCACTTTCTCCACTGGACCACACAACCTATGTATAGTATACCTCTGCAAAGATACTGAATATCAAAAATATTAAAAAGTAGCTTTCTGACCTAAGTGCTATCTACTCAGTCTACTTGCTCCATATCCATACCCTGGCCTGCCATGAGCTTCTAAGGACCTATTTTTGAGAACCGTCAGGTATAATTATTTCCCCCACTTTACCGAAGAGGAAATGAGACTTATAGAGGTTCAGTAAATTGACTCCTCAAGGTCACAGTGATAGCATATTTAGCTTCAAATTCAAACATTCTGGCTCTAAAACTCAGTTGGTTAACCATTACTCAAAAATGCCCAAGTCAGTACTTCATTACATTTTTCAATCATATTTGGTTCCTTTTATATAATTGTGGAATGCATCCTAATAATTTTCTGGGCTACTCTGTTCTATTTTCAGATTAAAGACTCACTGTATATGTTAGAACGAACATGTCTTATCTTTTTTGCATCCAATCGCTAAAACAAAGCAATTGTTCTAGAAACTCACTCCCCAGTGTCTCTCTTGATTTTAAATTTAATAATTCTATTTAGATTTTTATTCTAAAAATATATCACTTTTGTCAAAAATTTTGACGGAGACCTAAACCTAGACAGAAATTGAAAGGGCCTACAGGGAGGAGCTCTCACACCCTACGATGTTGGGAATGCCCTATAGGAAGAACTCTTTTTTTTTTCCCTCTCTGTAAAGTACTTCCTCTATCTTTGTTCAGGCAGAACCTCTGGATGGCTTGCCATGGCTACCCATACAGGATTGCAATCCTTTCTTTTTCCCATGTAAATCCTTTTTGGTGATGGAATACCTAGTCAACTTTTGTTTTATGGTCAGTACTTTTAATTATGTCATAGCAAAACCAGATTCAGTTTCTTTTTGTTGTTTTTAAATTTGTCTTCACAGGCAAGTGAAATTAGATGGCATAAGTGATATCAACTGGTCTTTGGCCCACTGTAGTGATCTGTAAAACCCATAAATTAAGAACTTGTGTTGTAAAGTCTTCTGTGCCCAAAATTCCCTTCTCATAATTTCATTGGCAATAGTTTAAGGAAAAGCAAATTTTTTTTTTTCGTTTGAGGTAAAACTCGGAGTTTGTCCACTAATATTAGGAGGTGAACCAATTAGGACTGTTTTAGATCCTCCTGGTCTCTAAGCATATCATATAAACATATTCATATACGGTTATATATAACTCTTGAGATGAATTGCAGTTGACAAAATGTAATACTTTTAACAGAAAAATATCAGTTAAATATATGTTAATATCTATTAGTGTTTTGGAGTTCATTCATTTTCCCCCCAGGCATAAACATATTGCTTGGCCTCTAAAAGCTTGCAGGCCTGGAGGCACCACTTCTCTAATGCTTAAGGGCTACATGTCCCTGCAGCTAATTTGAAAGGCAAATTACTACCTCAGTCCTTCTGGTAAAATTTTAAGAACTGTTTATTCTGTATTCTCCTCTTTCTTAATGGGTTTAATAAAGTTTCGGATCTTTAGCTAAGACTACAGGAACAGAAATATCCCCTAATAGTCCTAGAAAATAGTCACAACAGTAAATAGGCCAAGTCTGTATTGTTTAGGGAACAAGGAGAGTTTTGTTGTTTGTTTTAAGGAGTGATCCTTGTAAGAGTAGAGCTCTGGGTGCAGGTGAGTGGTCAATAGCAACAGGAGACTCTTCCCTTTTTCCTACAAGAACGCTGCTGTCAATTGTGTGACAATGAGGTCATTTTGTGTAGGGATTTGAGGCTCCAGTAAGCTTTTCAAAGCCACCCTATCCTATCTGTTTCATCAGGGAGTGTTTCAATGAATACTTCAAAAGAAGATAATAATGCTTGAAAAAAGCTCAAATACTGCCAGAGTTCTGCTTAGTGATCCTCATTACAGTAGTTTGCTATTAAGAAAAACATAACCCTCACTCCTGTTTCAACCACCACAATTACTGGGTCATCATGTAGTTCATTGTATATTAAAAGACAGCCTGCCCTCGGTTAATGAGAATCCAAGTTGCAAATTTGTCAGCTTCGGCCAGTTTTTATAAGAACTCTCCACGTTGTCGCTAGCGTTTATCAGCACCTCCCTCAGGAAAAAGGGTGGTGGAGAGGTAGGGTTAGGGGTACAGGCCGAAGTTGAAAGGAGGCTATTTGTGTGGCCTATTAACAAGTTACTAGGTTTCAACACCAAACCAGCCTTTCTCCACGACTCCCGCGAACCTCCGGCCCGAGGTCACTCAGACGCCCGGGTGGCTCACAGGAATCAGATGGCACCTAACCCAGGGCCGGACTCGGGAATTTCGTCGGCAGGGACGATACCACGCGGAAACACCCACCCCGGCATCACTCCAAAATCAGCATTGCGAAGGGCGGTCCTGCCGACGCTCGGGGCATCGCCTCCACTGTCAGCCAATGAGGAGCGGGGGCCGCGTCGGAGTTTTCGCTCATTGGGTCGTGCTGGCTCCGCCCCACAGTGAAAGCAACCCTCCCAGCCTGCTAATAAAGTTTCAGCCACCGAGGTGTGGAATCCGGCATTTGCGTGCTCCCTGCTGGTCACCCGGCTTTCCTTTGGCTTTCTTTCGCCTGATTATTCTGTGTCTCTTTCAAGCCTCCACGCGCCGGTTTCTTACTTTCATCTTCCTCGCTCTTTCCACCTTTCCCAGCTCAGTATGCAGGAAAAAGACGTTTCCCCACGCGGTTTCCTGCCTAGCTTCCAACATTTCGCTACGCAGGCCATTCATGTGGGCCAGGAACCAGAGCAATGGACCTCCCAGGCTGTAGTGCCCCCCATCTCACTGTCCACCACGTTCAAGCAAAGGGCTCCTGGCCAGCACTCGGTAAGCTGGGTCTGTCTCGGGCGGTCCAGGGATGGGCGGGTAAAGAGAGATGGTTTACAAGTTAAAAAGGCACCCAAGTAATTTATAGGGTGGCTTATACATCAGAGAGGCAGCCGGAAAGGATGTTTACTACACCTGTAATCCTCCCTGCAGTAAACCATTGTATTGGATGGTCCAGTGATCATATTTCTTTTGATGAGCAGGATTAGAAGGAACAGTTTGTCCAACTTGTCGTCTAGATTTGGACTGAAATTCATGTGATTTTGGCAAATATGCAGTTCAAAACTGAGGGTCAATAACTTCCTTCAGCATCAACAATGATAAAGGTATAATGAGTCAGCTAAAAAAAATTAAGAATTTTATTAACTCACCTAGAATCAAGATCATTCCTAATAGCTGTATTCAATTATTAATGGGTATTGAGGACTTAATATGTGCTGAATATATACCTATATTTGTTATATCATGTGTATTACATGTATTGTCTCAGATAATCCTGACAACCCTAGTCTGAATTAGGTTCTCATTTTTCTCATGAAAAAACTGAGAATTAGGAATAAGTAATCAGCCAAAGGCCACAGAGTTAATAAGAGGTGGAGCTGGAATTCTAGCCCTGCTCTAGAACCCCACTATTAGGCATTAGGCTACTGTATTCCAATAACGCTACAATAATCTAACCCATTGCATCATTTAAGCAGTGTGCCTTAGTGTTTAGGAGCACTAATCATGTAGTCAGAGAACCTAGGTTTGAATTCTTAACACCACCTCTTTTGAACTGGGTAAACTTGAGCAAAGTTACTTAATCTATTCAAGCCTCAGGCTGATCCTGTGTAAATGGAGTTAATAATTACCTACCACATAAGTTGTTGGTATGTATGTTAAACTGTATGGTATACTATAATTGCTCAGTAGTTTGGTATTTCACGATGTTCACATTTACTTTTTTTTTTTTTTTCATTTTACCTTCACAACAACCAGGTAAGAGAGCAGGACAGGTATTATGCAGTTTCTGTAGAAAAGGAATGACACAGAATCATTGATAAAGGACATGTAAGGCTTCTGAAAGAGCCCTCTTGGTTAATCACATAGCTTTTTCCCTTTTGGTAGCATACTTGATGGATCTTAGAGTATTTAAAAGTTGCCGAGGATGAGAAAAAAATAGTTAAATGAATTTTGTAGGTCCAAAACCTTGATTATACTTCAAAATCCTCTTTAGTGTGTTATGTTAAGTTGAGGAAAATTCTTTTAGATTTAACCAACCTCTTGTTTTGTGAGGTAGATTTCTAAGGGCATTTCCACAACTGGTTTAGGATACTTCTAGCTACTATATTTTGGAATCAATATGTGAACACAATTTGTCTTCCAAGCACATGATTTGTTCTTAGTGTAGAGTTTTGTGAACGTGTAGCCACCAAAGCATTTAGTACAAATGTTAACCATTTAGCTATGACATTAATAATTAAATGTTTTCAGAGAACCAGCAGGGATAGTAAATTCCACAAACTCCTCTAAATGCCAATAAAAAATCAGAGCACTAAAGAGAATTTGAGAAGCTGAATGAGACACATCTAATTCTCTAGTTCCATTTGGAAAGCTATTGAATGGGTGAGAGGGTGGGAAATTGCCTCTGAAATATGCTTCTTTTCCTACTGATCTACTGAAGTTAAATCTCTTCAGTGAATATTTATAGAAACAGTGGTACTTTTCTGTGGCAGTGGTAGTAGCCACATGAATCCAAACTTTTTTTTCTGTCTGGTGATTACAGCTGCAGGTCACATCAAGTAGGTGATAATAGGGAGGGTAAAGAATATCTGGAGCCCTATAAAATATATCCATTCAATTTGTCAAAAACAAGAAAACAAACAAAGCAACAAAACTTAAAAATATGTATTACTGATACTGGGAGCTCTAGAATCAGAAATAAAGGTGTAAAGTGATTGTGTTTTATTATATGCTATAGGGGGCAGGAGAGAAAATTATAGGATTTTCATCAGTGTTTAAAACCTGGGCTTGAATTCTGACACTGATGCTCCCTGTAATATTTGGCTTCACTTTCCTCAAAGCTGATCATGAGGCTTAAATAAAATAGCTGGATGAATACAGATTGTATGGTGCCATATGCAGAAAAGGAACATAATGCAAAATTTTAAAAAGTATTGTGTGGAGCTACTCTGCCAGGAATTACTCTCTATTTTTTGTCACTTTCATAGAGTTAAGATCTGATCCTTGAGCATTTGTAGGACCTGTTCATAGCTTCCTGTCGGATGCTAAACAGAACTTGAATCACTTACTTCTTTGGAAATGAAATACAGGTTAGAATTAGGTTTACTCTGTTGGCTCAGGTTATTTCCTTTTCCTGATGTCCCCAGATTAATAAGTAAAGGTAAGCCTAACATAATAATAGTGCTAATAATAAAAACAGCCTTTTATCTATTACTTAGCATGAACCAAGCATCATGGAGATGGTTTATTATACATGATCTATTTTTTTCCTCACAACAATTCTATGAATTAGATATGTCTATTTTATTTCCATTTACAGAAATTGAGATTACTCCAGGAAATGTTAAGCAACTTAACCTTGACATGTAACTCATAAGTGGCAGATAAAGAATTCTAATCCAGTTTGGTTGACTTCAGATCCTCTCCACACCACTACAGTCATAGCACTGTTATGCTTCTAATGGCAAGACATGTCATAATAAATAAAAAATCGTTATAGAAGGATGAACCAATAGTCATGGAGTTTTCTATGTTAGGACTCTGATAATAAACTTAAATCTTTTGGGATGAACTCTGACTTCTTTTCTTCAGGGTTTCGAATATAGCCGTTCTGGAAACCCCACCAGGAATTGCTTGGAAAAAGCAGTGGCAGCACTGGATGGAGCTAATTATAGTAAGTGATTTCCATTTCAAAGTTTGTGAAGGCTAGAATCTATTTTTATATGTACAGAGAAAATTATAGAGGCACAGAATGTAGACTTGGAATGAAATAAGGATTACCTAGTTCAAAACTCTTATTTTACTAAAACATTGAATTATTTGCCCAAGGTGCCACAGGTGGTAGACTATGCATATGTATGATTATTAGGTAAAAATAAATATGAATAGAGGCAAAATGGCAGAATTTGCCATTTGTTACTCATGTAAATGCACTCTTTATCTGAAGCTGTCAGTATAAATAGATAATAATTAAGTTTTATAACACTACCTATGATAAAATAAGCTTTCTTATACTCTGGTTCATTCATCTGATAATTTGTGTCTGAAAATAGCAGCAAGGGACACTTGCAGTAGGCAGGTGTCATTGATAATGTGCTCTCAGAGGTTAGGGATTAATTCCTTGAATCTTGTGTTTTTGTTTTGTTTTTATGAAGGAGATGGATTGCTGCTAAATTATCTTTGTATTTTTTTTTTTTATACAAGTAATACTGAATGAGGACAGAGTAGTGAATAGAAAATAAGAGTCATGAGTTTTCTCACAGCAAGAGTATAGGAACTAGAAATGTTAATAAAGTGAATGTTGGGTTTGTTTGGGATTTGGTGCGGAAGGGTTGATTTTGTTCTGGATGAGATTAAACACCAAACTGCTGAAATTTAGTACTGTATGGAGAACATTATTTCCTGCAGGAGGTATAAAGGCTGAGAGTTTGTATGTCAGACACTTTTCAAATGGAGTCCAGAAAACATTGTTTTTAACTAGGTTTTAAAATTTAGCCTTCTATATGAATCCATTGTTGGACCACAGATCTGCTTAGTAGAGAACTGTTATCCTAACCTAAACTTTTCTGAGACAATTTCATGATAATTTTTATTTTTCAAGTTAATTAGATTATCCCTTCTGCCAGTCATGGGTGGTTTTTATCATCAAAGTGATATTTTGTCAGGACATTTTCTTTTACAGTGTTTAATGTGCACAATATCAGTTATTTTTTTTTTTATTATTATTCATTTGTATTATGTTTGTTCAACATGAGATCACATTTGTTTAAAAGAGATTCCACATTAAAAAATTTTTTTTAAATTCAATTTATTAAGTTTATCAGACACATCTTAGGTCTCATTCCAAATTTTGTTATTTGCTCAGTTGCATAACCATATAGTTAATGAATCATATCTTAGCTCCATTCCTCGAGTTTTAAATTTCTTTAGAGTTTGATATTTTTCAACTGTAATTTAATTGGCAGTGGCCTTTTATCCTAGAATTTTATAAAGAATTATTTCCTCAAAGTGTTTCAGAGAAATGTTATAAGCAAAGCAGAATTATATATTTTTTATTTTAAAGATATTTTATCTTTGAAATGGAAAGAGAGATTTCGTAATGGTATTAATCAGGAGACTGCTGGTTACTCAGCAGTGATGACTGTCTTATCAGCAGAGAGAGGGACATAAAGTAATGCAAGTAAATACTGCAGGTATTTTTAACCTATCGGGCTTACTCTAACTTTTTTTTTTTTTTTTTTTAGGTTTGGCCTTTGCTTCAGGTTTAGCTGCTACTGTGACTATTACCCATCTCTTAAAAGCAGGAGATCAAATTATTTGTATGGATGATGTGTATGGAGGTAAGTGTCCTGTCATATTTTGTGTTGCATCAGCGGATATTTAAAGATAATAAAGTAGGTTCTGAATTATGTTAACAATGTTGCCAAGATTATCGGTTATTTATTATCTTTCAAAGGTGTAATGGACACCTCTATGCTGGCTCAGGCTTGGTAAAGAAGAAGCATAAATACTTGGGTTCATGTTCTGGAACTGCTTATAAGAGAGACAGTTTAGTAATAATTTTATTGAAGCTGCTGAGAATGCAGAATTATTAACCCCATTTACACATGAGAATGTAGGACTTGAACAACTTTTAGACGTATTCTACTGTAGAGAAGACAATGTTTACTAGTGTAATTTAAAATTTTTACCTGCAGTGAAGATGATCTCTAACACCCTCAAAGAGCTTAACTCTACCCATCCTTTTATTCTCTCTCACTTTTGTAGTTTAGCCTTCTGTATGAATTTAAATTCCCTTTTGATTTTAGGGAAGCTTTTGAAAATCTGTTGAATGCCAGGGACCCCTTTCTCGAAAAGTGTTCTTGAGACAACACCCAATATTTATCATTTAAATTTTAGGGTCAAGGGGTCTCACTGCTCAAAGCCCTGTCCATGGATCTAAATTTAAGAACTTTAATTCTAAAGAGTTTAAATGCTAGTTATTTAAAGTGGCAAGTAGAAAGGTAAAGAAGACAGATTGCCCTTACCGTTAAGCAAGACTAATTTTTGAGTTCAAAACAACAGCAAATTTTGTAAATATGCTATGTATTACAAATGCTTACAAATGATAATAATATTCTAGAAGTGTGACTTCTAGAATATTATTATCATTTTTATTTATCTCTTTTCTGAACAGAAAGTCAAGTCTAAATTATTTGAAGGAAGGGACTCCCTCTCAGAAATTTACAAAGTGCTATATAATTTATCTTAGGTCTCTATGATAGACCATAGTATGATAAAATCTCAAAACTTTAATTACTTTTATAAAGCATTATTAAGACCTCATGGCAATATAGCACAAAAGCTTGAAAATTTCTGTTAATTTTTAACAATTATTTATATTATTTTTCAAACTTATAATACCTATCATTAGTCTACATAGCATCAAAAGTCCATGATATTTTTGAACATAGAGTATGTGTCCTCTTGTTGTTATTGTTGACTATCAGTAACAGCAGTGACAATTTTTTCTTTAAATCTGCATATGTAAAAATCAAATCCAGAACAGTGTTTATAAATGAAATTATCCTAAATTGAATGATTTATTTTCTTTCACTATGAAACTCTAGTCGTTTGATTTACAATGTCTCATTTATTTATTAAAGCCTTTAGAACCACATAACAAAGAGATTGCAAAAGTACAAAGAATAATAACCAATTCTTTCCTATTACTAAAGTATAATCAGATTGAAAATTTATTTTGAACATTTCATTGACATTGGTTTATTTATTTTAGATTTGAATACTAGGAAGAAATTGTTTAAAAAGACATTGTTTCAGGGAGCATGCCACTTAATGTTTGAAGAGTAGAGATTGTGTGTTTTGAGAAACATTCTCTACTTCATGCCACTTGGTGTGGATATCAAGTGTGTTTTATTTGACTCTTTAACTTGTAATTTAAAATCCAAGCTTTATATTCTTCACTATACATGATAACCAAATTATTTAACCGAAGTAGAATTGGTTTTAGTTGTATTTTTATTGGTGATTGACACTTCCTTATATAAGTGTTCATACCTACAAGGAATGAACATTTCTTAATAAAATATTCTTTCCACTTTATCTGATTCTCCTCTGTCTCAGGTACAAACAGGTATTTCAGGCAGGTGGCATCTGAATTTGGATTAAAGATTTCTTTTGTTGATTGTTCCAAAACTAAACTACTAGAGGCAGCCATTACACCAGAAACCAAGGTAACTGTTTTCGGTTTTATTTTTTTTCCCCTGTCATGTTTTGTTTTTATTATTTCTGTTTATTAGGGAACATAATTTAAATCTGAATAGTAAATTTTATTGGAAGCCATTGGAAAGCAACAATAGGAGTAAGATAGGTCTGGTGTCTCTTAGATATTGTAGCATAATGATTAGGTACATGAATTCTGGAGTGGTATTCAAATTCTAATTCTGTATCATAGTTGGTATGTAATTACAGGCAAATTCTTTAACCAAAGTCTCAATTTCTTCATCTGCAAAATGGGGATAATCGTACTTGCTTTATAGAAGGGTGGTTGTATGAATTAAATGATCTAAAGCACATGAAATGCTTAGTACTGTACCCAGTTCATGGTAACTATTAAAACAATTTGTTAGCAAAAGCACACAATTCTTAACTGCATTCCTAAGCTAGTCATCACAGAAATTGAGTTACAGAAAAGGAAGCTTACCAAGGCCCTTAAACCCTTAGCATAGTGGCTTTTTAAGGGTTCTAAGGAACACATCAGCAAAATAATAGAAGTAGGGAATGGAAGGGCCACAGACAATCTTTAGCCTCCGTCCTGGGAAGCTTGTATGCCCAAGAAGGTTTTGAGTAAATGGCATATGCAATATTATTTTTGGGGACCTCATTTAAATTCTACATGGGTAAAAGAAGGACCACTGTCTTTTATAAGTCAATCTTTTCTGATTTTTTGCTAATGGTTAAAAGGTTTGAATTGTATTTAGGATTATATTGCAGTGACTGCTAAAGAAATGAAAATCATTTCTCACACAAATAATTACTTTGAATATTAACACCAGGTGAGCTTTGAATGATTAAGGTTTATAGTCAAAGGAACTTGCTTGGGAAAAAAGATACTTATTAAAATAGCTCATCTGAGTCTTTCTAAGGGAGGAAAGCAAATTATGAGTATATTAATTCTTGTCAACAGAACTTTATATAGTGGCTCTTTACTGACTAAAATTAATACATTTCCCCCACCCCCGAACTATCTGCCTCATCATTTGAAGATTTTTTTGCATGTAAAATCTACTTTGTATTTATTTACTTTTTTTATTTTATTTTTTTTATAATGAGTGAGAGTAAAAAATTTTTGCCCAGGAATAATTCTTATAGATTTTTAAAAATAATTCAATTCTGGTAGACTATGCATTATTTTAACTACTTTATCTTTTCTACAGTAAAATTCTAGAGTAGGAAAGAGTATTAAACCAGATCTCTTGCCTATTTATGTAGGTCATAAAAAAAGTACTATTAACCCATTTAAAAAGAAAGCAGTAGATAATGTCATTCAATACTGTGGCACCTTGTTTAACAAATAACATTCTCTCCTTTTTTTGACCTTTTCAATAACAATCAAGCATCCACTATGTACCTGCTAGGTTTTGGAATATACAGATAAATATGCTATTATATCTGAGTGAGCTGTAGCCAGGTTTTCTGTTGTGTGTGTGTGTCACTTCTCTTCTTCAAGTACTGGATACTTATTTTAAAGTTTTTAATGCACGTGGCATTATTTAAGTTAATGTTAAGGATATTTTTGGCATTATAGAGAGGGTTCTCTTTAATGAAAATTCTAGGATGTAACCTTAAACAATCTGTTATCTTTCAGAACAAAATTCCCAGACACTGAATTATGTCTTCAGAATACACCCTCTTTTTTATGAAAAGTAATTATGATAGTTAACTTTCATACTTCTCAGCTTATACGTGTATTATCTCATTTGATCCTTACAACAGTTAACTCTATCAGGTAAATATTACAAATGCCATTATATAGATAAAGAATTTGAGGAATGGAGAGAGTAAGTTACTTAGCTACGACCACTCAGAAATTTTGGGGGGCTAGGATTCAGATGCAAACCTTTTAACTTAATTATCCATGCTCTTCTACTGTAGAGTCACTGATGGTTACAATATATGGGATGTATGTTTTTGCAGTGTATTTTTATAAATTATTGTCATTTACTGAATTGTTTTAGCTCGTTTGGATTGAAACCCCCACAAACCCTATCTTGAAGATGATTGACATTGAAGCTTGTGCACATACTGTCCATAAACATGGAGACATTATTTTGGTTGTGGATAATACTTTTATGTCAGCATACTTCCAGGTAAATGAAAATATATATATTTTTGGTATGCTTAATAGACTACACAGACACCTATAATTGGGTTGAGAAAATAATAACTAATATTAGAAAAGGTATAATTATAATTCTTGGTCTAATCAATAATTATGATTAGATTTTATGAGTTTGAAAATGATTTTAATGTAAACAAGTTCTTCTTTTCCTTAGATTGATATCTTGTATGGGACTTTTTGTGTTTTAAATTCAAGTTTTTAGGTTTTCTTAGGATGAGTAAACTCTGAAGATGTGACCTTATTTTGTGATTGTATCTGTCAGTGCTTTGTACGTAGTAGGGACTTGAATATTTATGTGCAGGTTCAAATTGGTAATATTATTTTTCAGTCACACCTCATTTACTTAAGCCTTTATATATTCGTATACACACATATGTATATAGACCAACCTTCCAAATAAAAGGAAAGAAAAGCTGCACTCAGTGACATCTCACATATTATGTGTGTCACACATATTATTTATTCATTTCTCTTCTTTCTAGTTTCTCTTCCCTCAAACCCATAGATTATGCCTAGCCCTCTATATCTCTACTTTATTTGCATGATGAATTTCTACTTCATGTTTCACATTGTAGCTATAGCTATTTATAGTGCTCCTTTTAAATTATCTATTTTTTAACCTACCATATACATAACATCTCTCCCTCTACCTAAACCTTCCCACTTGTCATTCATTCCTTTCCTTTTTTTTCTCCTGCCTTTTTCTAGATTCTTCTTCCTTTTTGTTTTGGTTTGCTCTTTTTGTCAGATCATCTTAGGATCTCTATTATTAACTAGTTGGCTGACTTTTTCTTGCTTGTTCTCCCTCGCTTTCCTATGAGTAACTTAACTCTGTTTCCTTTTCTTATTAGGAGTTACCTTCTCCCTGTTCTTTCCTTCCACCCTATACCTTGTGGTCATTCTTATTACACCTCCTGTAGTTCACCTTTATTATGCAGAGTTACTGAAACCCTAGTCCATTTTCTTCAGCTCTTCAATTAGGCTGATGTTTACAAGCTCAGTTGTTTACATTTCCACCTTTCTGGGTCCCTGAAGTTGGGCCAGGCTTCTGCCTTCATGTAGCTGGCTGACTCCCTGGGCAATATGAATAAGCCTGTTCTTCACCTTCCTTCATTTTATTCAGAAGACCCTACCATGTTTTATGTGTAGTCTATGCTTAATAGACTACACAGACACCTTTTGTGAAACACACTTCTTGGCTAAATAGCCTTCAAATAGTTTCATGAACCATTTACCTTTGACTCATGATATACAGCTGTCCCTTAGTATCCAAGGGGATTGATTCCAAGACACCCTGTTGATAACAAAATCCACAGTTGCTCAAATCCCTTATAGAAAATGGCAGAATATTTGCATTTAACCCATACGCATCTTCCTATATATTTTAAGTCCTCTCTAGATCACTTATAATACCTAATACAATATAAATGCTACATAAATAGTTGTTATACTGTATTAAGGGAATAATGACAAAAAAATTCTATACACTTTCAGTACCATCTTAGGCCTAATTACATAGTACAAATACAAATATTTTCATTTGTGGTTGGCTGAACCCATGGATGTGGAATTGCAGATATGGAGGGCTGAATGTATCTTTAGCTGCTGCTTGTCTCTTCCTGTAGCAGAAAAACTGGTAAAGCAGTTCGTTTCTAAATGAAAATCTTCTGGCATTATTTATTTGTCCCAGGTGATCTTCATTCTTAGATTCTTTATCCCAACTCCTTAACCCATACACCACTTACAGTAAGCCAGTTATACAGCATAGGATTGGTCTGGCTGAGTCACAGTGAATCCTGTACATTCCCAAAGAGATGGTGTGAATTGTTTTAGCCTGGGCCTGCCCAGGTTACTCATTAGGCCTGGCTCTCTTTCTCCAATTACCTTCACTAAAATAGGTCCAGTTTTTCTACCTTTCTGAAGCCCACATTACATTACTCATGCCAGGACGGTAATTTGCTTCATTTCAATCTGGATTCAGTCCAGTCGAATTAATCAGAATCACATTGTTCCTAGGCAAACACATGGATTGGTTCACAAAGCAGATCTGAAAAGGTCCTCTCATTGTTTGATCCTCAAGAAAATGATATGTTCTTTTTCTTGCCTGACTTTTGTTGTCTGGATCTTCTGTGCATCTCACGAAAGGCAAAATGGACAGACATGTCAGCACAAAGTTTCAGAGTAGAGCCTCTGCATTCAGGTAGCGTGAGCTCTGGCTCTACCAGATTTTTTAATCTGAGTAATCCGTTTTATTTTTCTTAGTCCCTTTTCCTCTTCTTTTGAATTATGTGGAATATTGTGCACAGTGTTTTACTGGGTTATATAAAATATTTAACATGGTTCTTGGCACATAATGAGATCAACAGATATTAGTTATTGGTTTTTCTTTCAAACAAAGAATTTACAGAATGTTAGTCCTAGAAAAGACCTTAGACATCATCTAGTTTGACCACAACACTTTAGAGATAAGCAAACACATATGTAGAGCAATCTTTGAGCAATACCTTACTTACAACATCCTATTTTTGAAACAGCCTAAATGGAAAAGTCCCATAGCTTCTACACTAATACCATCTAAAGACTAAGCAATTAATGAGGTTACATACACACGCTTTATTTTAAAGAATATATAAATGGAAAGATGTTGATAATATATTGTTTAGTGAATAAATTAATTATATCAAAGACATTTTAAAGACTAAAGGATTAATTTGCAGGTGAAGGAAAACAATCTAATCAAATTTCTTTATAAATGATTTAAACTTGGCAAAACTAGTATAATTGAAGAGTAATTAAGAGTCAAGATCATGGCAAACCAAGTGAATAAGCACAGTGTATATTGTCAGGTTTAATGATTAAAAATCTCAGCATATTAGTTTTATCTTCCTTGACATGACAATCGCTGAATGTTGATGTCAGTTATTTTATGTGTTTACTAAGTCACGAAATGCCAGCATCTCTGCTGTAGGTAGTACATATAGGAGCCAGTCAGCAACTGCTCTAAAGAAACAGGTTCAAGAGACCTGTCAATCTGAGTTTATCTGTTATTTCTGGAAAAAAAAAAAAAAAGTGCCTTTGGATTGAATACTCTGTCTAATACTTTGTATTTTTATTTGGTGGGAAGGAAGAAAGGGAAAATTAATAACCAGAGATCTTGGAAAATTTTAAGAAGCATGTATCTTTGAAAAGTTAGAATAGGAAATGGTTTTTACAATAGCAAATAGGCAAGTAATGACTCATATTTTCAAGTGACTTCTTATTTAAAATAAAAACCATTTGTTCTTTTCAGCGGCCTCTTGCTCTGGGAGCTGATATTTGTATGTATTCAGCAACAAAATATATGAATGGTAAGATATGCAGAGTTTATATATAGATGAAAAATAGTATAGGGCATGACATTTTGATTCCTTTTCTTTTACTACTCAGGTTTTCTCTGTGACTCATGTAGAAAGTAAAAAATATATACTTTAATTAAATATAGGATTTAATTTATAGCAGATAAAACTACGCTCATGATTTATGAGCAGAAGATTAAAATGCATTGTTAAAGGTTATACTTTTATTCTGGTTATAGCTTAAAAAAATTTACCTTTTTATGGTTTTTATTTTATTATTTTAGGTATAGCTTTTGCTACTATCAAGTTGAATAAAGTTTATTTAAGTTAATTTTATAGGACTTTTCCTGGAGAGTCTTTTCAAGTGAAAGTCACATATTAGAAATTATAAAATGAAGAATAAACATGCATTGTTTTTAACTTAAAGGTTTTTGGTTTTGTTTTAGGACACAGCGATGTTGTAATGGGCTTAGTGTCTGTTAATTCTGAGAGTCTCAATAATAGGCTCCGTTTCTTGCAAAATTGTAAGTATTAAAAAGTCTGGATTATGCTCTCAGACTGACTACATTTAATATTTGTATTTCCACTAAATGTTGTTAAGTGATAGCATTCTATGAATTTAGAAAGAAATGAGAAATAGAGGTAAAAATTCTGATTTTTAGAGGAAAGTAGAAAAATTGAGTTATAAAAATAGTTATAGCATAACAGGGCTTTACGACATGACACACAGGACGAGTTTTGTTATTTTTTTCAAATCCATGTTAATTTTGATCATAATTTGGTAAAGTCCAAGTGAATTTTTAATTTTAAGACTTAATGGATTTTTTAAAAAATAACAAAACATTTGATATGGCTGTCTTATACTGTACTTTTTATATCTGGAATGGTGGTTAATTTTAAATAGCACTTAAGATATAAACTTATGTTTTTTTCAACAGATGTCTAAACACCATTTCCTGTTTAGATTGTTTAGTTATCTCAAGTACTATTAGGGGTTATTTGAAGAGACTTCGTAAACCATTGCAGTTTTGTAGACACGTAAGATACAAACATAATTAGGAATAAAAATGCCCTTCAAGGAAATAAGTACTAAGATAACAAAAAGGGGGCACTGAGAAGGGAAACCAAAATTTATTGCTTGATAAATTTCTTTCATTTATAAAAAGTAGGAGTAAGGTCCCTATCCTGGAGGCATATGAGGTCATAGGCTGCTTTCGACAAAAGCTAAATAAAATGCTAGTAGAGCATTCAGTAATAATAGGAACTGAACTACTTTTTTTCTCTATGTGTTGTAATAAGTTTTCAAAAAATAACAAGGTTATACTATGTGCAGTATATCATTTCATAAAGATCATAGAAAGGACTATTTATGTTCATATTTGAAAAGTTTCATTGTGTTTGTACATAGTTTTCAGGATACTTTTTTTCCTCTCATTTTAAAGCCCTTTTCTCTAAGCATATTTTCTGCTTCATTCTCATACTTCTGACTTGATATATTAATTTTCCCCCATAAAATTCAAACATTGAGCTTTGTAACTAACTTTTCAGAAACACTATGATGAAAAAGAGGGGTCAGATAATTTTCTGGGTCCTCTCTACCTTCACACTATGTTCCTTTTGCAGCTCTTGGAGCAGTTCCATCTCCTTTTGACTGTTACCTCTGCATTAGAGGTCTGAAGACTCTACAAGTTCGAATGCAGAAGCATTTCGAAAATGGAATGGCAGTTGCTCAGTTTCTGGAATCAAATCCTCTGGTAACAGAGGTTATTTATCCTGGTATGTTAATCTGATTTCTAAGCACATATTCTTGGGAATTTTAAGGGTTATCCTAAGCATCCTGTTTATGTAGCATTTACTTGTGAGTTAGATGCATTCATATATTTTTATGTTGTTCATTTGTTACTGAATGCTGCTGTGTGTCAATCTCTGTGGTGGGTCCGCTGGTATGGAAGATAGACATGGGTCTGGTCTTGTGTTAATTACAGTCTAGTGGATACTTGGATGTTAGGAAATTAGTCTTACCTATTAAATATTCCTGTTGATGGTCTTTAGCACAAAGATTTGTGTATACCAATTCCAAGATTGCAACATTGTACTTTCCACTTGATTTGCATATAATCTTGCCAGTCTGCTATTCTGCTTTAGGCATAACTTTTATTTGATTTATGCTGGGATTTGATACATATCAATTTGAGCCTTGATACTTATGCACCAAAATCTCCCCAAACTCTCTTCCTTTGTGAATTCCTTTTTGAATTACAACATCTAGAAATGCTCATGTGGAGTTAGCAGACTTACATGTTACTCTTTGAATTTATTTTACCAGTTTTTTAAATTGTGGTGGTCTTAAGTAAATTTAGTTATTTTAAAACTCTTTTGAGGTATCTAGCCATGTAGTCTTGGGTGTACAGGAAAATTAAGTCAAATCTCTACCCTCAAGGAACTTGTATAAACCACAGTAGGAATATATATGGGATTAAATGCCCTATATGTACCCTACGTAAAGAACTATTGACTGGTGTATATTTTAAATGGAGAGAGGAAGAAACATTTAGGGTTTTGCTCTGAAGAATGGCATTTGTTAAAAGGATAAGGCATTTCAGATTCATTTAACAAATGTTTATTAATTTCCGTCTATGGACCTAGCTTTGTTCTAGGAATTAGAATCTAATTATCAACAAAAGAAACAGATTTCCCTTCATGTAACTAGTCTGGTGAATAAGACAGATATTAAGCAAGAAATTACAGAAGGACATAATTAAAAGGGAAGGACAGTCAGTGAGGAGAATGTCCCAGGTTAAAGGGACAGCAGCTGCAAATGTTCTGAGATGAAAGGAGCGTGGTAACTGCTGGTGTTAAGAAAGCTCGTATGGCTAGAGCATGGAGAGCGTAGAAAAGACAGATCATGATGAAGCTACACAGATAAGAGTCTGAGGCCAGAACAAGTAGCCAGTTGTGACCATGACGTAAAGCTCATTAGGCTTATTTGCAGTTTACTTAAGCAAAAAGTGAATTTTTTTTTGTTGTGCAATTACATATTTGACTCTAAAATAAGACTTTTATTGTAACTCGTGATTGCAGGGCTGCCCTCTCATCCTCAGCATGAGCTGGCAAAGCGTCAGTGCACAGGTTGCCCAGGAATGATCACCTTTTATATTAAGGGTACTCTCCAGCATGCTGAGACCTTCCTCAAGAACCTAAAGGTAAACTTGCAAATAGGCTTTTAAATTGTAGAAGTAAGACCTTCTTACAGCAATTTATTATATCTCACTTCCACCCAACTCAGATTAATGTTTTTGGTACCTGTAGGTCACACCCACAAACCTTATTATGAAATGAATTGGGTTGGAAAATGATCTTGGTGCCGTAGCAAGTGTCTAAATAAATTTATTTACTTAACTCTGCAGATACTGTGCCATCAATTTGAGAGAGACAGAATGTTGTAGTGCCTTGGTTTTCAAATTTATTTAAAAGTAAGCCCCCTTTCCAAATGAAATATTGTGTGAAACTTCAAAGTAGTGTGCAGTTAGTGCAATGCACAAAGGCCTCTTTGAAATCCATCCCAGGTCTGTCTTTCCTAACTCTGTGCCTCCCAGGCAACATCTGCCTGGGATGAGGGAAGGGAGGCCTTTGTCTAAATTTCACAGAAGGGAGAAGCTCTCAGAGGTCCTGAGAGAGAGAGCTCTGTAACTTCTGCACTGGACCTACATTGAACTCGTGCAATAGACTAAGTTTTAAATACTGTGGGTCTAAAGAATAAGACCCTATATGTAAAATGTGTCCACCTCCAAAATCAGAAAGATATTAGTTCATATTTAATTTAATATAGTTGTGAGAGTAATTTTAAAAAGGTATTTATAAAATTCTATGATACTATAACACTAAATAAAAAAACTAAGTTCTTTTTTCCTTCTATTCCAGGAGGGAGTTGAATAGATGTATTAATTTAATAAGTGATGCATATTAACAAACTAGTGTAAAGGCATTTAGAGATTTTTATTTAAAGGGTAACCACAGAGCTAGGTCTCAAATATAATACTTCTGATATTTTAGAGCTCATGTTAAGTATTATTTAAGTATAGGGCCAAATTAGGAACATATAGGAGGTATGCATAATTCGCCTTTATCAACTTTTAATTTTTAAAAAATTTACACATAATATATGTCTCATTAATGAAATCATTGTTATAGATTTTCTTTTCATTTTTTTCTCCTACTTTCTTGCCTAATTTACAATTTATTCATAATCACCACTATTTTCCATCCTTTGTCCTAGGGCCATTTTATTAAAAGCATTTATTTTTAGGTTTTTGTATTTTTATTTTAATGGAAGATCTAAATTAATATCTCATTTACTTTAGTTATTTACACTCGCTGAGAGCTTGGGGGGATATGAGAGTCTTGCTGAGCTTCCGTAAGTATATTTTTGTTTTTCTCAGTATTTTAAGTTTGATATCAGCTTTAATGATCATTTGGAAAAGGAGTGTGTTAAAATCAGGAATAATTCAAGATGTTTAATGATAAGAACAGCATGGCACTGTCTAATCAGAAGGGACTCTAACTCAATAGAATGGAGACAGTGATAAAATCTAATGTCTCTTTATGGGCTGCTTATCCTTACTCTACCCTGTTCTGCCAGAAGGAGATTCCAGCAGTAATTGTATGGTAGTAGGCTTTCTGGCCTTTGGCCCAGGGTCACCTGTACTATCTCACTCTGCCCAGGATGAGAGGTTGAGACTTTGTACTTGAAGAGCTGATTTCATGACTTCCTGGTGAAATATCTCCACACCTTGATTGTCAGAGGAAGGCCCCAACTAGATCCCATCAAATATGTTTATTTTCTGTTCAACCTCAGGTAAACCCCAAACCTAACTTGTTATTCCTGGACCTTCACTGTCTGATCCAGTCAGTTCATTTAATTTTATCAGAGTGCCAGAGATTATGAGAATATGAAGGAGCCTAAGATTAGGCAGTCCAACAAGTTATTTTACAGACAAGCAAAGATTCAGAAAGCTTTGCTGATGACTCAAATGTCATGTGGGAATATGTTAGCACCTTCACTCTCTAGATTGTACAATGAAGGCAGATAAAAGCATCCTGGATCTGGACTTGAGACCTATTCTGCCATTTAACCTTTGAGCTTCAATTTTTTTCATCCATAAAGTGGACTTAATAATTAAAATAATCATTATCATTTATTGATTACCTGTCCCACCAAGCATTCCTGAACTATATCTTGACTTTATTGTGTGTTACTATGACCATATATTGTAATAATTCTAGGGGTCAATCAACATCATTACCTAATAATTTTCAATTGTATTAAATGTACATGGTATATTATTGTGTTTTAATTTTCATAAACATTTGCGGAATAATATTCTGGAAGCATTGTACTGAGGGGTGGTACGGATTACCAAAATTTAGGCACATTTGCTGCGCTCTCGTAGTAGTTTACAGTTTCTAAAGAGAGTCAGGCAATTTTAGAAAGTTAAAAAAAAATGTGGTACTCAAATAATGATTCAAACAATTAAAATGGGTTTTTGTTATTCTTTCAAAGAAATGCCTGCTAGTGAGTCTGGATGCACAAGAGGGCACACTCAGCATATGAAATTGGTTTATTTTTCATAGTAATGTGTATTACTTTAAAGCTCTTTTAAAAAGACCTGTCCTGATTTGTTTAGAGATTTGGTTTAAAGTTGCTTAGCCCTCAGACGTTCCAGCTAGGCCATAACCCTGATTCCAGTAGACCAGTGAATTTAGGTCAGGGCTTGTCTGTTCTATCACCCTCCTGTGTCTCCCAACTCGGCTGCAACTAGTGCAGCATTGCAAAAAGGAAGGGAGGAAGCAGAGCCAATGTGCACTGGGTTGGTCTCCCAGCCTGAAAACATGTATTAATTCTGTGACCTTGAAAAGTTACTTATGCTCTCTCGACCTCAGTTTCTTCAGTTGTAAAATGCAGATAACACTGTGCCAAGCTTTTAGGGTTGTTATGAGAACACGGTGGGGGGAAAATTCCTAAGCTAATGCCTTGATTCATACTAAGTACCCCCAAAATGTTAACCACTATTATGAATTATTACTTTTCATTAGGCATCGATAAGTGCTTTACAGGTACCTTCCATTATGTTCCTTCCATTAATGACTGACAACCTTTTGTGATAGATGTTATATCTAATTTTTATCCATGAAAAATGAATTAATGTACACAGTTGTAGAGTACCTGCCTTATGGTAAGCATACAAAAGTGATAGCTATTATTATTTCAGATAAGGAAATTGACTCTGAAGATAGATAATTATGACCAGACCACACAGCCAAGTATGTGGAGAGGCTGAGATTTGTACCCAAATCTATTGGTCTCAGAGGCCTAAGTTCTTTTATCTATGTGTGTACTCTCTTTTAAGGAATTAAGAGCCTTTAAAGGCAGAACATTTTAAGGAGGAATGTTTGCTAGTAAAACTTCATTACAGTGATACCCGTTTACCCAGACCATGATTGAGATTTTCCTCTGGACCATGACTGAGATTTTCTTTCCATGGGTCTTAAGTAAGATGGGAGAAAGTAGCTTGGGCTACTGTTGCTGGTAGTGTTCAGGGAAATGATGAGTGTGGTGGTAATGTACGTATGAGGGCTCAGTGAGACTATAAGCCTCTCCTCTATGATGCTTCCCCCACAGAGATTTTTTCCTCCTCTGAAATCTGGCAGTCTGTACTATCCATAGTGGTTTGGCATTTGCTCTTGACTATTCTGTTTGGGGAATTGTCACAGTCTTTAGCTTTGTTAACTGGGGTAAAGAAAATATCTCATTCTTCTTGGTTTCCCAATTCTTACTATAGTACATAGTAGGTGCTTTACCTTACACATGGGTTTTGTGCTGGAATTCCTAATACACAGTGCCAGCTACTAGTGATCCTGGGTTAGAAATCCTTTTCTGGATCTGCCTTAGAAAGTCCAGCTCTGGATCGATTCATTGATCCAATTAATTCTGGCTGGCTCTTGGTCCAAGAGGCTTCTTGTAAGGCCAACTGGTTGGTCATGGGGTGTATGGTTTCTGGCCAAGGCCTCATTCAGGCAAGATATTAACAGCCATACTCTGAAGGCCATGTCTTTCTCTCTTGCTTGACTGGTACTTCCAGTGTCTAGATTGAGTATACCTTACTGATTGTATAAAAATGATAGAAGACCTTAGTTTTCACTTAAAATAATGACTAGAAAAGATAATTTTCACAAATATTTTTGTTTGTGAAAAATTCTGGATGTATGAAGAATTTGATATTTAGAATAGAAGAAAATGGAAGATAATTGCTATTTATGAGACAACCATATACCTTTACTGATACAATCTAGTGATAAAAAATTTGCTCACTCTCTTCCAGGGCAATCATGACCCATGCATCACTACCTAAGAGCCACAGAGATGTCCTTGGAATTAGTGACACACTGATTCGACTCTCTGTGGGCTTGGAGGATATAGAAGACCTATTGGAAGATCTAGATCAAGCTTTGAAGGCAGCAGTAAGTTTTATTATTTTAGTGTTTGTCGCTGTGTGTGCATGTGTGTGTGCTTAATCTTGGGGTTGTGACTCTGTAAAGAGTGGCCTGTTAACTTTTAAAGATTTTTTTCTTTTCTTCCTACAGTAGACAGGGTATATAAATGTACAGGGAGCTAAGTTGAAGTACAGATTTAAAAGATGATAGTATTCAGAAAAGAGCCCTTGGAAGAGGTGAAGTTTGCCTGCAGGTTTAATAACCTATTTTTCTTATGCATTCTTATTACAGCACCCTCCAAATGCAAGTTGAACTTAGCATTCCAGCACTGCTACTAGAAATTGCTTCCTGAGAGATCAAATCTTCTGAATAATTAAATGGACCATTAATGAACCTTTGCAGAATTTTCAAGTGAAAAATTTAAGGCACCTCATTACTTTTCATAACTGTAATCTTCCAGGGATCCTCCCTGTTGAAAACAGTTGTCATTGACAGGTCAATTCTGTTAATATCTTTTTGTTAATTTTGGTGTGCATTTACCTCTGAAGAAGGTGAGGTTTGTGTTGCTTTTTGGGATTGTGTCCTTTTTTTCATAGCTTAAGATTTATATTGATCATGTTTACAATATAATGGTAATTCATTTTTGATGTTTTCTGAAGAATTTAAATTATTAAATGAATGTTTTTAAATCAAGTGTGATTTTTGCATATTGTTGAAAATAGCACTAAAAGCAATGGTTTACACTTAATTATCATAAGCCAAAAATCAAATGCTTGAAAAATCTACTGTGAAATTTTACTGATCTAAGGTTGTATTTACTATTTTTTAAAAAATAAACCTAATTATCAATTGCATTTCATTGTGATATTCCTATATTATATGGAATTAACTTGTATTCCTGGGCCCTTTTAATTCTCAATTTTTAGAGGTATTAGCCACTTGGTTGATTTTTATAAATCTAATTGTATAACTATCATACCCAAATCTTAGTATTTGCAGACTAGTTATAAATTCTATACAACATAGGCCAAAAGCCACATAGAAAGGAATAATACTTATTGTATTTTTATCTGAAACAGTAAATTTTGAGGCTAACGGAAGAAATGCTTGAAATAGAATCTTGTATAAAGTTTAAGTGCAGAGCGAGATATTGTCAATAGGTCATAAGTCAAATCATTAGATTTTTTAAAATTGTTTTTATACTAAAGGCTTTTAGTCATTTGTTTATCACCATTTATTTCAGTTAAAAAAATCATATCATTGAACTTAATAATAGTTCTGGGTTGGATGAGAAAACATAAGAATCTATGTTCTTATATATCATCCACATTCTGAATTATATGTATAAGTCTGGAAATTCTGTCTATAGGCAATAGCATTTGAGGCAGGTCATTCCCACTATGGTTTCTGGCAGACCTGATTTCTTGCCATCTCAGTACCTTAGGGCTGTGGCAATAAACAAAAACCAACCACATGAGAAAAGCAAAGTCTATTTATTCTGAGCTTGCAAGGGAGTCAGCTACTGTCACTTGTGTTTTAGGAGAGACTCAAAGGCAAACAGAACATAAAGAATTGCTGAAGTTTTAATATCTGTTGATATGGATGAGAAACTAAAATTTCCATATTTAAAACTGTCAGATGACTTAAATGGATAACATTAAATCACTGGTAGAAATGTTTAAAAAAAAAAAAGCTAAAAACACCAAAGACAGATAGGAGTGGAAAAACTTCATAGTGTAAAAACGAGAAAGCTTCAGGTATGCCCTGATTGGAGTTGTGTTGCTTTGTATATTCGGTCGCTCAGAGCTTCTGGTGAGCAGTTAAGTAGCTACCATTCTTTTAGGTTCTCCAGAGAAACAACAATTGTGTGTGTGTTTATGTGTGTGTGTACATATATATGCGCATATATATGTATAAGAGCGAAGAAAGATATTAAGGAATTGGTTCATGGGTTCATGTGACTAGGGGCTGGTAAGCCTGAAATCTATGGGGAAGCCTGAAAGTTTATATAAGAGTTGTCGCAAGCTTCAGGTAGAATTGCTTTTCCTTTGGGAAACCTTGGTCCTTGCTCTTAAGGCCTTAAACTGATTAAATGAGGCCCACTCACATTATAGAGACTAATCTTTACTCAAAATCTACTGATTTCAATGTTAATTACATCTAAAAAATGCCTTCACAGCTACACCGACTGGTGTTTGACTAAACAGCTGGGGTACCATAACCTAGCCAAGTCGACACACAGAATTAACCATCACGACCATGTTCTAGGCACTGTTCTTTATTGCCTGAGAAGGCACCATTATGTTTATTAGGGTTAATGAAGTTTATCCACAGCTTTTGGTTATCTGCACACACTCCATTAGCATACTTCACACCAAGATAATGATTCAGTGTTTATATATTGCACCGCCCACACTCACCCCCTTTATAGTAAATCTGACTCTACAAAGCGGGAACATAACTGGATAGCCATGTTCTAGTAAGGTTAAATGAGGTCAGGCTTCTAGGAGACTTCACTGAGTTGCTTTATAGGGTACATTATTCAAAATTTCATTCTACTCATGTGTTTACTGTTGAAATTCTGAGTGAAATTAGTATTTCACATCAAAGTCAGTATGTACTATCTTAAGCAGACACACAGCATCATGTTTATTCAGCTAGGTGACATTTAAGAGAAAACCTTTGGATGAGAAACTAAAATTTTGGAGCCAGTTAAGTATAACAAGCTCATTTCTTTTGCTGGTGACTCAATTTATTCATGTGTTTGTATTTGAGAGCTCATTTATAACTGACTTTTAGTGGCTTTCAAGTTACTTAATAAAGTTAGTGGAGCTGTAGTCCTTATACATTTTCTTTTAGTTTTTAGTGAATTCTATTATAGGTAAGAGAGAAAATGGTCCATTAATTTGGAATTTTGCTAGCTCTGACATGAGAGGGGTAAATATGAAAGTAACAATGAAATCTGGAATTTTATTCTTTTTAAATTAAGACATCCTTTTTAACAACAGTATAGACATTTTAATTTTAATTAAATTTTTTTTTTTATTATGATGACATTGGTTAATGAAATCCGGTGTTTAAAGTGTACAATTTATCAGTAAGACATATATATATATTGCATTGTGCGTTCACAACCCAGAGTTAGATTTCTTTCTGTAACCACATATTTGACCCCTTTTACCACATCTACCTTCCCTTTACCCCACTACCCTCTGGTAACCCCTAGTCCATTGTCCATGTCCATGAGTCTCTGTTTATTTGTCCTGTTAGTTTATTGCTTTCAGGTTTATATCCCACATATAAGTGATATCATGTGATTTTCAACTTTTTCTGTCTGGTTTATTTCACTTAGCATGATTATCTCGAGGTCCATCCACGCTGTCGCAAATGGCAATATTTCATCTCTTCTTATGGCTGAGTAATATTCCATTGTATATATGTACCACGGCTTCTTTATCCAATCATCTATTGTAGGACACTTCGGTTGCTTCCATGTACTGGCCACCATGAATAATGCTGCTATGAACATTGGTATGCAATACCTTTTCAGATATGAGTTTTCAAGTCTTTAAGAACAACAATATAGGCTTTAAATGACCTGAATTCCAAAGAGGAGCCAGAAAACAGTTGGGAACTACAAATTTATTTTACACAAAGATGGAAATCTCATACCCTATATTTTTATAAAGTGAAAATAATATGATTAATTACTAAGGTGGACCTGAAGAAAATTTCAGGGAAAAGGAAATTAAATTATAGTGCACTTTAGGAAAAAAAAATAAAAGAGAACAAAAATATTTCATAAAAATCTCTCCCAGGAAGTCAATATCAAGAAAAATAAAAAAGATGGTAAACACGATTAAATCAAAGTCGAATCAGGGGTTAACAAAAATATTCAAAATAATAAAACTTGTCTTAGAAATAGCCAAAGACAAGTAAATAACAAAAAAATTCTATCTCCAAAACAAAAGAAACACTCATTTCATTTGTTTCATAATACCACTACAAACTTAGGGGAAAAGTAAGTGCAAGTGCAATAAAAAAGGTAATTGCTTTTTGGATAGAAATTGAAAATTAGTTGAAGAAAGTATTGCTATATATATATTTTTAATAATCACATTTTATTCAATGTTGACTTGCTGCTCACAAAATCCATTTAAATTCATTCCATTGAGAATTGACAGATACTGCAAACATTCCTGATATTTCAAGTGTGTACCTCTGACAGAACACATAGCATAGCACTGGTGATTAGAGACTTCTGAGTTCATTACTATTTTTATAATACTTTATATCTCAATTTCTTCAATTTGGAAAAAGTCCAGGCCTGATTTTTTTTTTTTTAATTAGCTCAGTTGTTCTCATATCTAACTGCTGAATTGAAAGGCACAAATATAGTCTATCTTCTACAGAGAAAGAAAGGAAGATTCTGAGTGGTTCTGTGACTGCCTCATATCACACAGATCAAAAAACAACTTGCAGAATCAGGGTTAGAACTCTGGCCTTCTGGCCTCTCATTTCATTGTTCCAGTGCACCATTCTTAATCCAGCATAGAGAATTTTTAAGCAAATTAGCAAGCCACTCTCTTGAAATTGCAAGAGTTACTACTATGTGATCAAGGTCATCTTAATGAAAACCCTAGTTTCTAGTTGGGAGTAGGAGAGCGACTTTGTAAGATGGACATATGTTTATTTACAGAGATTATTTTATTTTGAAGAGTCTAGCAAAATCTAGCCTTGGCCTGCTCCTCAAGTGTTGATCTCTGAAATAAATGCCCTGCAGAGTTGGGAACAAGGAGTCTGGGCTTTATAGTTCTAACTATTCAATCACTAGTTATGGACTAGGACTGGGAAGGGGCAGGAAAGTGCTAATGGTGGGGGTGGCTGAGGGATGGCTCCCTGAAGAAATGGCTCCAGCCAGCTGATGGCAATTTTCTGGAGAGAGTAGATGGGTTCCTTGTCCTGGTAAAGGGGATCTGTTGCTTACGATGGCATATACTGCAGTCTATAGCATTCACTGCAAGCAGTAAGTCATGCCCTGTTCATTTATATCTAACAAACTCCAAACTAGTCTAAAAAAGTGGCTATAATGTGAATATTAGACTATGATGAAATTCCTTCCTTTCCATCATAACATATTTTTCTTTTTCAAAAATTATTTTGTTCTAGAGAATTCAGGAAGTTAATGGGAAGAAAGATTTTTTTAAATAAGTTTCCATTATAGAACAGTGGAAATCAGATTTTGCGAGTTCACACAGCTCAGGTGCTTGTTTTGAGCAACTTATTTAAATGCTGTAAGCTTTAATATCTTTCTTCATAAGTACAATGGAGACAACAGTAATTGCTTCATAGAGTTATTATGAGAATTAGTAACATAATGCATATAAAGTATGCATGTAGTCATTTAACCATTATAAAATTTCTGTGTGTATGCCTTTGAGTTCTTTATCTAAATTAGACAGTGTTGAATATTGGAATCATGACAAATAAAATCTGTCCATCCACCTTCTGTTGTGGTTTATATATTGAGCACTCTGCTGTTGTTACTAAGTAGCGCACTGGTTTTCCTGGTTGGAGGGAGGAGAAGAGGTGGTTTTTATTTTGGCTCAATCACGAGCTGCTTCAACCAACTGGTTCGAGAATTTTTTTTTTAATTGACTATTTGAGAAAGAAATACCAGAGGATCTATGGTGGTTAATGCAATGATAACAGAGTATTTTGAAAATATAAAGCAAGCTTAAAAGTTTAATCATCGCCACATAACAATAAAGACAATTATAATGTAGTAGAAAGGTTAGAAATTGTTCTTGTTTTAAAGAAAGGAAATTCACTGTTATAAATTTTTCATGTTGGATACATTTTTAGCATGGAACATTAAAAAAATATGTAATTCCATGTATCCTCTTGTGTTTTTTAGGCAAAATAACCAAAATTGCAAGAGTGATGTCGTTAAGCACTTTGAGTGGCTTCTGCTCTGTGGAAGGTTTTCCTCTCCCCATTATCAATTACTGGTTTTGGTGGAAGTTCTAGTGCCGAGTTCAGATTAACCTAAACCAATTCATATAGTGAGTCTCCTTGCCATAGTGGTAGCTTCAGGCGAACACTTGATCTAAGCCAGCCCTCTTAGAGTGAATCTGAGAACTATTATGGGAATAACTAGAACAGATGCATATTTATTCTTTTTTGACTTTCTCCTGAAAGTAAGTAATGTGGAGCTGCTACAGCCATCTTACCACCAGGAGGAGGGCACCTAATTGAAGATGAAACCCCAGAGATAAGGCATCTCAGAGGTGGATAGAAACTGGGCCCTGGTGATATTTCTAAGATGTGGATCCAGTTATCCTGGAAGCTAGACCTATGCCAGCACCTGTCAATCACATGAGCCAATACATTCCTTCTCCTTCTTTCTCTCTTCCGTCTCTTTCTCATCCTTCTTTTCCTCTTGCTGCTCCTCCTCTTCCTATTCTTTCTTTCTTCTTTTCTTCCTTTCCTTCCCTCCTTTCTACCTTCCTTCCTTCCATCCTTTTTTCATTTCTTTCTTCCTTCCTTTTTCT